>NW_017728886.1:36663600-36677777 GCF_001723895.1 Crocodylus porosus
CCACCTGGTTCCGGCATGGTCCCAGGCCAGAAACCCTGCTGGTGCTTCCGGGTGTGAGGGACAGGGCCGGGCTTCCCTTGGGTCCTAAGATGCTTGTTTCTGTCATTTTTGACAGGAAACAAGGACAGATCAATATTCATTTTCTAAATTTTTTAGGGGCCCCACGGGCTGCATAGAATCGCCTTACATGCTGTATTTTGCCCACCCCGGTCTAAGGGTTCAGTGCTTTCCACATTCTCCTAGTAAATCAGTAAGGAAGTAGAGTTAGTTGACCCATTTCTGGATCTCTGTGTGGTCACTTCCTAACCTGGTCCTCTTTCTGCTTGCTATTGTTCTCTCTCTTTCACTTCCATGCTGCCTTTTTGTAGTGTAGTTTGGCAAGCAGCCTCCAGCTTCTTTTGGCAGCCCTGCATGCCAAATTGTCTGATGCTTTCTCCCTTAAGTCTGTGCTGTTTAGCTTCCCTCATTGTAGAGCACAATTTGTGTTTTATTAGGACTCGCATGACTTTTTATAATGTAAGGATACTTGATATCTGTAGTTTCTTCAGCTAGCTGCTGAAACCTTTCCCTGCAACCTTAGTTGTTTTCCAAAGATAAGGGTACACCTCCAATCCTATTTTCAAAGCCTAGTAAACTACCAGTGTGCTACATGTTGAGAGCATCCAGGCAGGGGATTTATGCAGAATAGTGCATTGGAAATGCTCATATTGCCTTACTTTGCAGTGACTTTCCTACAGAAACTCTCCAGGTTAAGTGAATTATACAGTAGAACCCAGATATTCTGCAAGGTTAAGTTCCTTATCGTATTTCCCCCTATTGCACTTGAAAATAAATGTTGTGAATTACTTGATAAATTGGAGAGCTATAGCACATAGTGACACAGGACCCTTGGGGTGATCCAGCTATATATGATAGGGATTTTATTTCATAGGGTTCCTCTTCTCAGACCAGCTGCATGGGACCATTGATGAGCTCCATGTGAGTTATGAAGTGGCACACTTTGAAGTAAAAACGGCAGCAAAGAGTTGAGTGGCTGCTCCATAATTCAGCACCCAACTGTGAATGAGAGAGGTTGCAAATCACCCAGATCTAAATGAGCTGAATTCTGCTCCATCAAAATGTTGTCAGTAACACTTACGTAGCATCTGCCCATGGCTTATATAGTAACCTTTCCTTTGAGTATTGGCCCATTTTTGTGTGGAAGCTATTATGAAAATACAAAATATGGTTATATTCTAAGAAAGAAACATTTATTGCAGAAGTAGAATAGGCTACGTATAACATTAATTTTAAGTTATTTACATCAAGACTTCTGGCACTTAAGCATGTGCATCAAATCTTATCTATAGATTTTTTTTTTTTCTAAATTTTTGGCTGCCCCCATTGTACAGCAGTAGTTTAATCCATTTCTAAACATTTACAAAAGGCAAACTTTTTAATGTCAGTGAAATCAAAACAAAAATAAAACACTTTGGTACAATGTTAGCTTTGAAAAAGTAAACTTGCAGAAGTCAAACATTGAGTGTTTCCTAAACTATTGATAATTGCTGCTATTAAAATCAGTGGCCAGACTCTGAGTGTTTTTAAGCTTTCAGTTAGTGACTGTATGCTTTGTAGTACTGTTTATGATATTAAGTTTAGTTCCTTGTATATTTGATTCTGCTGCAGGTTTAGAGGAATGTAATTCAGGATTTGTTTACTTTGATCAATATATAAATGCATGTGAAGTGTTCTCTGCAGATGTGACCCAGAAAGACCAACTAAATGCTTAAACTAGAAAGGAAAGGAAAATAGTTTTCTGTATACATGCAGATAGAATGCACAATGATCTCTCCTTTATAACTGATATTTCATTTTGGACTTGAAGGAAGCCTCTCTCAATTTAATATTTGAAGCTCATGTGCTGAAAACTTAAGAAGAGACAGTATTAATGAGGGATAAAATATATCCTTCAGATTGTTGGTCTTCAAAACAATGTAGGGAATAAGAGAAAGTATCTTAAGGCCCTTGGTACACATTACACTTAAGACATGATTAACCAGTTAATCACATCATAAGTAGTTACTGTTAATGCAGTTACTGTATTTACTTGATTAGAAGATAACCCTGAATATAAGATGACTCCTCAGTAATTAAAATTTTATATATGGAAAACTTCATACATTTTGTTATAATTTCCCAGGTAAAGAATTTAATTCCTGGAGGTTTGCCTTGAATTTGTTCACTTCCCACTGCTACAGCAGGGAAAATAAATCTGGAGGGTCAGGTGGCATCTTCACAATTTTCTTCCTGCCAACTTCTTCCACCTGTAGCCTCTTTTGAGCCCCCCTCCACTCTTCACTATCAGACACTGTCTTTTTCTGAGCAGGTGAAAGTGAAGAGCAGATTTCAAATGCTGACCTTGAAATTGCATAAAGCTGTAGTTACTTGCATATTGTACCGATTGACTTGGTTCATCTAGGATTGAAGTATGTTATTTGTTTTGAAACTTGCAAGTTTTAGCGCAGGTATTCCATAAACACATTTTTCAGCAGCATTTTGGCACCTACTTAATATACATGACAAAACTGTTTGTTTGCTCTCTTTTTGGGAAGGGGGAGGTGGGTAATGGAAAACTTTTCATGTCTCAGTGTCACAGGACAGGGTCCCCAGGGATGGCTGTGGGGCCCCTAGGGCCCCTTGACTGTGCCAATTTGGCCCAATGAGTGAGTACCCTCTTTCTCACCCACCACATCTTGTTGGTACTAATTACAAATAGGGAAGCCGCCCTCAAGTTTACGTTTGGGTTCTTGGCTGCCTTTAATCAACATCGGAGATGTCTCACATTACTGAACATATGTTGCTTTTGGCAGCAGTTTTATGGTAGACAATGTATTTAGTAAGATTTCCTTGTATGAGGATGCAAGATGAGGTGCCTTTTTCCCTTATGTTCACTGAAGAAAAAACCTCCTCTTGTATTTGAGTAAATATGGCAAGGGCATTATAAAATAAGGAATAAGCTACAAAGTTATTACATAAATTATGTGTAATAACTTCATGGCTGGTTCCTATCATGTCATTAATTGAACACTGTGGCCAGGCTAAGGCCCCAGCTGTGGGGGCACAGTTGAAAGCCCCTGTCAGCTAGCCTGGGCTCCCAGCCATGGGGATACACTATGTGCCCCCTGCCTCCCTCCAAGTCTGGGAGCCTTGTTGACTCATCTGGGCTCCCAGTCATGGGAGCTTGCTACTTGCTAATTGAGCCTGATCCTAGGCTCCCTCTGTACCATCAGTAAGGCTTTAACTGCATGCCTGCCCTGGGAACTGAAAAATCCTTATGCTGTAGCATATAGACACTTGATCTTAGCTGTTGTATCATGTGCAACATTAATGAAAAGTTATTTGTTTTGCTTATGTATACAAGGTAATGTGGGTGGACAAATAGAAAATAAACCTTTCATTCAAGAAACATTCTAATCCCAAATACTCTGGACAAGTGGATTTTTGGTATCAAATTCCACATGTCATCTGTGGCAGCAAGCTGTGTCCATAGAACTGAATCATAATTATGCAGATACGCTCTGTAAAAACGTATCTACCTTCTTGTTAAAACTGTTTTGTCTCTTGAATGAGGTCTCTGAATGGTCTCCCCAGGTATATTTCTTAATCTAGATTAAAATCATTCAATGCTCGTTGACATGGTGTATTTCTAATGCCCTAAAATGTAATGGATGGGGCCATAACTAATGGGCCTCAAATGCGTTTTTTGGCATTTAATAAATTGAATGGTCTTGTCAAAGTTCCCTTTGTACTTACTTTTGATGTGGCTTGTGAAAGCCGTAATCCTGGTATGGAGTATTAAAAGGCTGGAAAAAACCATACAATCCACTGAGACATTTTTTTTACTTTCTTATACAGTGTGTTTTCTAAATTAACATAAATTACTAATTGTTTCAACTTGTTATGAAACTAATCCAAAGTGACCAAGGCTGAGTTGTAGACTGAAGATCTGTCTGCCAAATCTTTTGAGACAGTTAGGCTGTAGGTTATCTGCTAATTATCTCATAATTAATTTGGATATGATGGAATAGGCACTTGTGTTTTCATAATGTGACATTACTGAGGCAGAGACTTCCCTGTAGGAGTATTTTATATGAACCATTAAATTATCCCATCAGAACTTATCATATTGCTTAATAATGTCAAAGAAATTCAAGTTATTTGTTGGCTTATACTTAAGCAGATCATTAGGCAGCCATCAGATTTCAGCTTCTGTTGTGTAATTTAGTTAATTGGATAGTATTGCTAAAGCACATGCTACATGAAAAGCAAGGCTTTAAGCCTCTTTCTTGTTGCTATAGCATCCTGTAATGCACACTGTGGCAAGTTTGTAAGTTTGGGAAAGTTCTGCAAGTAAGAAATATTTCTGCCTTAAGATTTAGTCTTGAGATTTTTTAAGATTTTGTTTTTGTTTTTTCAAGGAAGTAGAATAATTTTTGGCTTGATAAAGTATTGTAGCAGGTCTTTCCTGGCAATATACAGAGGCTTAGATCCAGGATTTGAGTGTCAAACATCTAGCCTGTGGTCCATATCCAACCCATATGGAGTACGGTGCATGCCCATGGGGCATGGCCAGCTTGCGGGCTGGATACAGTACATGGACCAATTCTGTCCCCCCAGCATACCTGATCTGGTGGCCACGCCAGCTGGTCTGGGACCCGCATTGCATGAGGTGCAGATCCCAGAGAAGCTGGGATGGATACCATGCGTGGTGCCATCTGGCCAGAGTGGCAGACATGCTGCTTGCGTTTCCTGCCCTGACTGGGTTGCAACTGCATGCAGCATCCACCCCAGCTCTGTGTGGCATGCTTCCTAGAGTCGGAACTGCCGGTGGAGCCAGATGTGTCTGACACTCCTGAAGTGGAGGATTTCTGTGCCTAAAATGCCCAGTATGAAATCCAGAGCTCTGTGTACAGTTTGTAAGGAAGTAAAAAGTTAGGTGTCTTTAAAAAGTATCCTGAACAGTGAAAAGTGACTAATAGAAATGCTGGGGATATGCATTTATGTAACCTGGTAACTGGGAGGCCACACTTGGTGCGCTACGGCACCTTCGTGCACCGGGATTTGCAGTCCAGTCTTTTGCAGAAGGTGGGCACCTACAGTTGTTCTTTTAAAGAACTGAGTAGGGAAAACTCTTTTTATTTAAAACAGTTTAAGGGAGAAACAGGGATGTACTTTATTGTAGTTCACACTGACTAGTGAAGTAAGAGAATTAGTCATTGGGCCAGAGAGCATAAGAACAAACCTGATAAGCTTGGTAGCTGGATGATTAATACAAAGGCAGTCCTTGGATAAAATATAGAAAGGCTCCTTGGAACAGGAACCAAAAATTAGATTTCCAGTTTTGCCTCTCTGCCAGTGAGTAGTGTAATCACTTGGCTGTGGAATCCTGTTTTCTGATCTAACATCTTTTTTATACAGTGGAAAAAGCTTCATGGAGAACAAGAGTGGAGATAACTGAAAAATGAATTTAACTCAGGCCACCTACTTCTTGAGAGAAGTGCTCTAATCCCTGGCTTACAGAGAGAAGTGGCTTGTCCTTAACTTTCCCACCCGAAAATGGTCACAGATGCTTTTTGTATGGAGCCTAGTCCTGTGTAAGTCTTGTTAGATCCTAGTAGATTAGACCCCTCGGGGAACTCGAATGCAAAAGTGTCTCTAATTTCTGGAATCTGAGAGGATCTGTGAAGACTGAAGCAGTTCTCTGAGTATACAGAAGTACATCTCTAGGTGCTTTGGGAGAATTAAAGCAAAAATGCAATATGCCAGTGAAAATATGTGGCAGCCACTTAGATGTTGTACTCAAAATATACTGGTAGTTCTGGACTTGATCAGCTAAAAGAAGACTTGCATAGTAGTGAGTAGTTAGTCATTTATTGGTTCTAGTCCACAGTTTTTGCAGAGCTTTTTCTTAATGGGTTCATAAGTGTCTAGTCTTGAAA
Organism: Crocodylus porosus; assembly: GCF_001723895.1. Classification (NCBI taxonomy): domain Eukaryota; kingdom Metazoa; phylum Chordata; order Crocodylia; family Crocodylidae; genus Crocodylus; species Crocodylus porosus. The sequence continues at coordinate 36,669,582 of NW_017728886.1, forward strand.
AGATAGCTGTGGTGTTTTTGTTTTAGGTTTACAAGCTTCAGAGCAGAAGCAGTGATCTGCTGAAAACAGAAGAAAACTTTATTCTTTGGTTAGTGCCAGTGTGTGGGGCAGGTGGCCTTCAGAATCAGGCAGTGATGTTGGTTGACGCTTCTGAATCGGGATTATCTGTATATTATTTGCAGTAGTGTAACTGGGGATGAGTGAGAGGCACCTTCCCTGGATGACGGGTTACTGGGGTGCCAGAATCGACCTCCACACCCTGCATAGTCCATGCCCTGGCAGCAAAAGCAGCCCATGCCAGCATCTCCAAAATCCATCCCAGCATTTCCAAAACAGTCCCTTGCTAATGCTGTTGTAAGAGCAGTAGCTGGAGTGGGCAGAGCGTGTGGTGGTGGCTGCAGCAATACCTCAACTAGGGACTGTTAGGAGTTCCTGGCATGGGGAAGACTGATGTGCAATCTTTCCTAACTCCTCCCTCTACTGTCCTACAAGGTTTGTTTAGGACTCCAACTATGCTTATAATGTCACTCATTATTTGATCAGTCAAATATAGGTTTACTGTACTTGAGCATACCCAGATTCCATGCAGCAGATTTTTGTTCCAGTAGACAGCTCATCTGCTTTGCCCTGGCCGCTTGCTACTCAGCAATGAATATCAAAATTAGACACTGGAGTTAAAGAAAGCAGCATCAATATTAAAGTAACCTTTTTATTTCTTAAATGTTAACTTGTTCCAGTTATGAGTCTGTTTCCATGTTATTGAGATTTATGTAATTAAATGCAGTGTTTGAGAGATGCCCTTATGAGTAAATGTGTCTAGAATCTCTTCAATTATGCCAGTAATAATTTTTTATTATCCTGTGTAGTATACCATAGTGACCCAACTTAAACTGGAACAACATTTGATGGTATTCTTCTGCAGCAGTGACTGACACACCACAGCAAAAGAGCTGTAATGCCTGTGCTGTCATTGTTAATTTCCATTGTATTGCTGCTCCTGGGGTGAAAAATATTATCTTCGTTCAGCACAACTGCATACATTTCCGTTAGTTTGGCTTTCTGGGAAAAAAATACAACTTTTTCAAGTCACTAAAATATCTCAATAATTTGCATTAAGATAAGTTTGGAAAGAAGAAGTTATTTTCATTGACATCTGGATATCAAGGTACAATGAGAAGGGTGCCTCTACATGTGCAGAGGCTGCAGATGCTGGTACATGTGACACTTTGGGCTCTTTAAGTAGAAGCATTCTCCCCCCCCTTCCGCCTCCCCGGCCTTTCAAAGCATGCCTATAAATGACCCAATATTCCTTCCCAGCCTCTGTTGGGTGGGAGAGACTGGAGTGATGCTCTGTTTAGTAGGGAGAATGATGGCTTTTTGCAAATTTTAGGGGTCTCTCTCTCCAAAAGCTGCATGTTTAAATTCTAGTGTGCCTCAGTTAACTTCTGGGGCATTTACAGTTTTCTGTCCTGCGGTGTGTTGGAGATCTGACTCAGTTAATTGAGTCTGCTCCGCATGTGAGTTGAGGTGAACTGCGTTGAGCAGCGTGCTGTTGCATAAGTGATGAAAAGCATGTCAGTGTACAGAAAATGGCGGCAGTGCACTTTTGAAATAAAGCACCTCTGACGTGTTTTAATTCAGAAGTGCTGCCGCCATTTTTGCAGTGCTGACATGCGTTTCACTGCTTATATAACTGTAAGTGTTGCAGTGCTGGGTGCTTTTCAAAGCATCTGTTGCTGTGGTGCTTGCATGTGTAAAAATGCCCCTGGTATTTAGCATCTGGTGGGAAACTTGATATCTTTCCAGTGCAGCCAAGATATTCCCAACTGTTACTGTAAACTCATCTGTTCTACATCTACTGCCTGAAATGTTTCTTTCTAAGTAATGTGCTTCTCAAAGGTAGTCCTTCTATTGATAGTGTCTGATTCCTCACATGTGGCTGAAAGTGATGAGTTCCTGAAGAAAGTGTATTGCAGTTGTTTCAGCACTGTGTACCATGTCAGTGCATTGTCTCCTTTTATTTGCACTCCTTATCCCCTCTCCTTACTTGAAAATAACTTAAAATAGAAGCTTTGTTCTGTGTGATGCCCAGAATTGCTGTGAGCTCAGAAGTAGTATTGGAGTCTGTGTTTTTGCTGGATGCTGAGCGGCAATCAGTCATCTACTGTCTGATTAGAGAAGAAAAAGGGTAAAAGAAATAAATACCTTTTATATTTTGTTGTGGTGATTTTGTCCAGAGTGGTCTGTCTTTTGTGTTTGAAAGACCCAAACTGGAGAAATGAGAATGTGTATACAAGTTTACAGGATTATCTATTAAACTCTTCATCTTGAGTTTTCTGACTTTTTGTACACTTTAAACTTAAACACGGCATTTAAACCTCAGAAAAAATACACAAAAGGAATTATTTCCCTAAATTACTCAGGAAAAAAAATTCAGCTGCAAGGTACTTTAGGGTTCCAAAGAAAAGCCATTTGCAAGCATCTATCTGGATGAGGAGAGGCTGACCACAAGCAGCCAGTATGGATTTATGAAAAACAAATCATGCCAGACGAACCTGATCTCCTTCTTTGACCAAGTAACTAATTGGGTGGATTAAGGGAATTCTGCGGATACAGTGTATCTGGACTTCAGCAGTGTTTTTGACAAGGTCTTGTACAACCTACTCTTAAATTGGAGAAATGTGGGCTGGACAAAGTTACTATAAGGTATAGATAACTGGTTCAATAGCCTCAGGCAAAGTAATTATTAGTGGGTCCTTGTCTGTAGTAGGAGGCTTTGAGTGGAGTCCCACAGGGGTCTGTTCTGGGCCCAGTGCTGTTCAATTAATGATTTGTATGCTGGCACAGAAATCTTCTTGAGCAAATTTGTGGATGACACAAAACTGGGAAGGATCATGAACACATTAGAAGACAAAAACACAATTCAGAAAGATCTTGACAGACTGGAAAGCTGGGCTGTGTGCTACACCTTGGGAAGAATAATGAAAAACACAAATTAAAAAATGGGTGCCACCTGGCTGGATGGCAGCACTATGAAAAAAGGTCTAGGGAGTCTTGGTAGATCAAAGACTCCATATGAATTTGATGTGTGATGCAGCTGCACAAAAGGCAAATTCAGTTTTGGGATGCATCAATAGAAGCATTAGATGCAAAGCATGGGAGGTGATGAGGTCTGACTAATGTTGAGTATCGAGGTATGGTCTGACCAGTGAGACCTGACCAGTGTCGAGTAGAGGCAGGCAAAATACATCCCACAGGCCTGGTCTGGCCTGTCACGTGATTCCTTTTGGCCTGTGATGCCCCTCTCTAAACCGAAGGAACTGGCATGGGCGCTGGCCCTCGCTGCCCCTCTGCGAACTCGTGCCTTCATGCAGGAGGTGCAGCTCTGGTTGCTAAGCTTTACCTTTGGCTGGTTAGGGTGTTATGTCTGTGTTGCCAGGGTTGATGGTAGTCTTATGTAGAGTTTTGATTATGTACGGTATAGGATGGTTTACAAAGGGATGATCCTGCCTCAGGCAGGGGTTGGACAAGATGGCCTCTGGAGATGCCCTCCAATCCTACTCCTCTGACTTTAATAATGCAAGAAACAATCAAAGTAAGTAGGTGTCACTTGTAGGTGTCACTTGTGCAAGAGACATTCCTGCCTTCAGGCAGTTACTATTTGGTGCCAGAAGGTGCCCAAAGTCAGGATTGGGGTTCACTGTACTGTCGCACATGTATTTAGGGTCAAACCTTTCCTGCAGATCCTGGCGGTTTAAGATGAGACAAGTATGTGTCAGATGTTAAGAAGGAAAAGGAGCATAAGAATAATGATGCTGTTACTGAGGCTAGCTGTGTGCCCAGCTTGATGTTTCTGAATCATCCTTTCAAACTTTGGGCAAAAGGCACGAGGCCAAATTTTTATGAGTACTTGTGACCAATCTCATTAGTTCCAATGTAAGTTAGGTGACTAAGTATCCCATTAATCTGGGCTGTATCCCTTAAAAATTATTTCTTCCCAAAGGTACATTTGTATGTGTACTAGAGCTATTGCAGCAAGTAAAGTTAGGCATACATTCAAATGTAGGATCAGGGACTGGGGATGTAGATGGAGGTGACAACTCTATCTCACCAACTGGACACAGGATTGTGGTAGATTTCTATACCTAGACTTTGAAAAGGCTTTTGATCTAGTGTTCCATGATATCCTTGAAAACGGGAAGACTGTGGGCTCAGCTGCTCGACGGTTCAGTGGGTGGAAAACTGGCTACAGGGTAGGACCCAGAGAATTCTCATGAACAGATCTGTGTCATCCTGGTGTGAAGTGGCCAGTGGTGTCCTGCAGGGGTCTATGCTTGGACCGGTGCTTTTCAACATCTTTATCAGTGATTTGGATGGGGGAGTGAAAAGCTTGCTGGCCAAGTTCATGGACGACACCAAGTTATGGGGCAATGTCATGCCAGCAGATTGCAGATACAGGTGGACCTGGACAGGCTCGAGAGTTGGGCAGACTGGAACCAGATGAAGATGCTGATGCGTGTTCACAAGTAGCAGTAGCAGCTCCCTTTCCTTGTTTAAAGCAGTTAAAAGGAACCTTTGTCTATAGGCTAAGTTTCTCTGGGCCTGGATTGACCATCTGTAAAATGTTTCCTTTCTCCCCTCTTCTGTCTGTCTCATCTTTGTTCAGATTGGGGCATCTCTTAAGTGTGTACAGCATCTAGCACAATGAGGTCTTCTGGTGTTGTACTGTGTATTACATTTTATTTATCTTTGTATTGCCTGGCTTCTTATAGGAAACTTAAATTATTTTTCAGTTTTACTTTTTGATTCTTATTTTGTGTAATTACATTAGGTTAAGTAGAGCAAGCAAAAATGTGTCCCGTCCCCATCCCAACTTTGCACAAGCATACTCTTTCTGTTTTCATTGTGAAACTTGCCTGTCTTGAATAGCTCTCCCGTTCTTGGGGCAAAGCACGTCTGCCTCCATTACTGCTTTCACGTCTTTCAAACTTGTTGTGTGGCTCAGGGGTTTGTGTGTTAAGCTACTGGTGGCAAGGTTGTGAGCCCAAGTCTGGGTATGGATCTAGAGACTCAGTTCGCAAGTACGTCCTCAGTGGGTATGAGAAACACTTTTCATGAGGTGTCCAGTGATGTCCCACAGGGTTCAGTTCTTGGCTCTGTACTGTTCAACATCTTTACCAACAATTTAAATGAGGATGTGGAAAACACGCTGGCCAAGATTGTGGATGGTACTAAGTTATGGGGAAAAGCGGTCATGGTAGAGGATAGGATGCAGATTGATGTGGACTTGGACAGCTGGAAAGGTGGGCAGAGTGGAACAGGATACAGTTCATTAAGGATAAGTGCAGATTGCTTCATCTAGAGAGAAGTAACCAACGGCATGGCCAGCACGATGGCTGAAAGGGACCTCAGAATTGTGGTGGATCACAGGATGAACATGAGCCGCCAGTACAATGCTGTAGTCAACCGAGGTAACAGCATGCTGAGATGCGTTAGCTGATGCATCATGAGCAGGGCTAAGGAAGTGATACTTCCCCTCTACAGAGCACTGATGAGACCCCAGTTGCAGTACTGTGTCCAGTTCTGGGTGCCATGTTTCCAAAAAAAGATGTGGAGAATCTTGAAAGGGTCCAGAGAAGGGCCACAAGAATGATTAAAGGCTTGGAGGACAAACCTTATGAAGAAAGGGTTCTGGGACTACTCATCCTTAGGAAGAGAAAACTCTGGGGAGTTGGTGGCTGTCTATAAGTATGTAAGGGGTGAATATCGAGAGCTGGGAGGAAAAACTGTTCACTAGGGCGCCCCAGAGGAGGACAAGGTGCAGCAGCCATAAACTGTTAGAGGATGGCTTCAGGTTGGCTGTAAGGAAGAACTTTACAGTAAGGGTGACCAGAGTCTGGAATGGACTTCCTAAGGAGGTGGTACAGTCCCCAGCCTTGGAAGGCTTCAAGAAGAGATTGGACAGACATCTTACTGTGATTATTTGATTTCAGCAGTATTCCTGACCCAGAGTAGTGGGGTTGGACTCAATGATATTTCAAGGTCCCTTTCAGCCTTTAATTTCTATGAGTTTATGAAACTTGTGTGCATATCTGTGGTCCTGGGGATAGTGCTAGTGGTAACAGTGATCATATATAAAAGTTGTATTCTCTTCACTTGTTGATTCATAGCCAGAAAATAATGAAAGTCCTGTTAAATTATCCAGGCCATCCATCTGCCAGTGTATTTTCTGGTGTTACTTTTCAGATGACTCATGAAAGGGAATCATTTCCCATGCATAAGCAGCTGATAGTGATTTAATACATCCATTCAAAATAAACAACCGTGAGAGCCATGTATTGTCTACATTCATAAATTTCTCACACAGAAGTAACAACTAGGACATATGCAAAGTAAGTTGGCACAGTGGAGGCAGAGGCAAGTCATAACCAAATTAGGTATAACACTTCAGCCTGTGATCTTCACTTTTATTTACTAGTATTATTGGTTTCTGAAAGAAAAAAGGGAACGGCTCACAACCTTGTTAAACTTAACTTAAGGTTTTCTTAACTTTGATGTTTTCAGCTGACTGGACTTCTTTATCCTTCTAAAGGCTAACAAAACTCTGAGTAGAAGTGATATCTTTTATTAGACTAACTAAAAAGGTGCAAAAAAAATGTTCTTTGAAAGCTTTTTGGCCCAAATGCCCTTCATTAGGCAAAGGAGAATCTGAAGCTGTTATAAGTTCTCCAATGTAGAAAAGAAGCCAATTTGTAAAAAGCTTCTCTGTGAAAACGCAAATGTGGAATAGTTCGGGATCACAATAGCTGGTACTAAACAGGCAGGATACCTGGGGTTATCCTTCTAAATGTGCTTAGTTGCATACTCATACTGCATATTTTATAGTGTGACTGACTGCCTTTCTATTTCTAGAGAGATCTGCAAATTAACATAGTCATTAATGGGCTGATTTACACTCCACTTCTGTTTTTATAGAGCTGAGGTAACTGTTCTATTATGCCACATAGTTATTCACCTTTAATTCTGACGTCTCTCTTAAATAACTGAAAATTTTAGGTAAAGATGGGGGCATTTTAATTTTAAAAAAATGATTATTTGACCAAAATACTGTTTACAGAACCAGGTTTTTGAAAACGGTGAAACAACAAAATCTGCAGTTTCCAATAGTTCTACATGTAGATTTTTCAGTACAACTGCTTTGGAAATAATATTTTGCGTGTCTGCTTATCTTGTATCTTAAAGCCAGGCAACACTTCAAAAAAAATGAAGCTAGAATGCCATCTTGTGGTTATGGTGGCGTCAGCATTTCCTTAAGCTTGTAGCTTAATATCTGTAGGACATTTTTATAGACACTTACTGTATTATCCTCAATATTCAGAGATGGCTGTCGTGCTGTCTAAATCACTACATGTTCCATGACAACTAATTCTCATTGTAACACGTTAGAGAATTTATAGTAGAAGAAACTTTACAATAGAAGTGAAACTTGGAGGTTTTTCTGTCCTCTTCACATTGAGAGACATTGTATTGAGGTTTTAGATGTTCTGCAGCATTCGCCAGCTGACTAATAAATTACGGAAAATGCATCTAATTAAAGAAAATGCTTTCTGGATAATCTGAGGTTGAGTAGATGCATGAAGTACCATGTTTAGTTTTCTTAGTGCCAGTGGAGAGGACAAAGGAAATAGGTGTACTACCTCGTGCTGAGGAATGAACTTTCTAGCACCAGTTTGATTTCCTCCCAGGTCTATTGAATCTGTATAATATGAAATGTTCTCAATCATCCATTCTATCAAAAGTGGATGTCCTGGAATACATAATGTCAGTTGGACTTTTAAACCAAAAGGAAAGCTATTCTCTGCTTTTGCTGCTGTAAATGATCCTAGCCGCCCTGACCATGAAGTAGCGCTTCCTGATATCTAGCCTAAACCTACCCTCTGCCAGCTTGTGACAGTTATTCCTGGTCACTCCTGACAGTGCACAGAGGAATAGTGATCCCCCCTGACTAATTTATAACAGGCCACTAGATCCCCCCTCAGCCTTCTCTTTTGGAGGCTGAACAGGTTCAGGTCCCATAGCCTCTCCCCATAGGGCCTGCCCTGCTGTCCCCCGATCATGTGAGTGGCCCTCCTCTGGACCCTCTCCATGCTGTCCACATCCCTCCTGAAGTGCGGCGCCCAGAACTGGACGCAGTAC
>NW_017728886.1:36678142-36681178 GCF_001723895.1 Crocodylus porosus
TGTGCACTGAACTTCTGTTCTGTTACCAGTTTAAACTAGTTTCTGATTACTTAAACCGGTTTATGTGCAACTTTTGTCCCTAGCCTCAGTGACTAGCTATTTATTGCTTGCAACTACCCTGTGATGGACATATGTGCAGGTATTCCAGATCCCAGTGTAATTTCAGTACTGTATTAAAAAAATCTGATGCAAGTCGCACTGAGGTATGTGTGTGGGTATGTATATGTCTGGGTTAATAGGGCAATTACTGGTACAGTAACTTCTGCTATGAGTATCAAGAATTGAGGTGTTTGTTTGAAGGATCAGTCAGTGAAATATTATTGGGACAACTAAAATCAGAATGGAAAGAAATGATTGAAATTGGATCAGTACCATGGATTTCTTTCTGTACTGATGGTTCAAATTTTAAATGCATATTTTGCTTGCTTGCTTGTTTGATTTATATGCTGCTCTTTCTAACAAAGGCTCAGGATGGTTCACATTAGGAGAACAGAATACTTATAAAATAGGAAAATGATGAAACAACTTTAAACAGAACTTGAATATCAACATAAAACAAAGGCTTTTTCCCTGCTTCCCTGCCTGCAACAGTATCTCAGCTTTGATTGCCAAATGCTTGCCCAAACAGAAATGTCTTACAGTACTGTCAAAAGATGCCCAGGCTTGGGCTCTAGTGGGCCTCAAGGGTTGTCTTATCCTGCAGTAGATGGATCCCTTTTTCTGTCCTACTGGTGGAGGATAAAATTGCCAGAGGGCAGAAAATGGTTCATCTGTCTAATTTGTGATGTTAGCAATCAAACCCTTTTCTCTATATTCCCTGTTTGGTTAGACCTAAGAATTATTAAGGGACTTTAGGGTCTGCCTGTTACTGAGACATCTGAAAAGATATTTCATTATGGCTTTTATATGGAAGCCCTGCTTATCTTCTGTGCATTCTTCTGTAAAAGTGTAACAAAATGCAAACTCTTTTGTATGCAAATCAGCTCTACAATGGCTATCCCTGAGAGCAAAACCTATGGTGTAGAAGTATAAGCTATTAAATATATTAATATAGTTTTAAATCCTTGTCATAACATTAAATATTTACACATGCTGTATGTATTGTAAGGCTGCGTATGGAGAATACTTTTCATGTCTGCCTTTTTTAATTGATTATTAGATACTGATGTTCAGCATGTGGCCATCCAACATTTATCTGCCCCATGTTTTTTCTCGTAAGCTACTCCAGACAGGTCTCTTTCAAGACTCTTTGTCTTCTCAAAATGTTCTAGGCTGGGTTTCTCTTGCTTCCTTTCTTTTTCTCCCCCCCCCTTCCTTTTTTTCATATCTTGAAATAGCTTAGTGAAGTTGGTCCAGTTCTTAAGCAGAATTTCATGGTTTCTCTTGTACTTCTATCTCTTCATCCTCCTGCTGTACCATGCTTTGAAAAGTCCACTTGGCAGTAGAAAGGAAGGAGAATTCATTGGTAAAGGACATAAGCTCCTTTATAACCTAAGCTTTCATTAAGGGGAAACTCCCCAGTTTCTCCCTTAATAATTGGAAGTATAAACGTAGTTGATACTGTACACATGGGCCTGCATGCAATTTCAGTGTCTTGGCTGCCACTCATAGTTTTCTCAGACTGCAATATAGTGAAGCCTGACCAGCATTGTTAGTTTTCCCTGCTGTGTGTTTGGCCAGTGGTGGAACTGATGGGAAACGGGCTAGTTTCTGCGATCTGTTGTTTCTCACAGATGTCTTCACTTGCTGTTGTTTGAAGAAAGTAGATCTGGTAACTGGGAGGAGGATTTAAGCTTAAACAGAGAAAGATGTTAGGAAGAAACTGCAAATGGATAGAAAGCTTCAAGGAAAGGCTCAGTAATATTCAAGATATACCCTCATAATAAACAAGAGGTTCTGCAGTGAATTAACCTAAATTTAAGCTGTAAAGACCATGATGCATGGGATAGATTCTGTTAAATCATTGTACTCACTAGCAGTACAAACAACAACTTAATAGTCAGTCCCTGGACCTTGCTAAGACTTTAGCAGCCTTTTATTTCTTCTCAATTAAGTGAAGGTGTGCGCACTGGTGGCTTCTTCTCAAATGTATCTTTGTCCAAGAAGGTAGTAGTCAAACTTATGGGTATTGGATGAATTTTATATCCCAAATGTAGTGTTCTACAGCAATAGTAAGGTAAAACACAAAATGAAAAGAATAATTGCAATAAAATTTGAAGAAAGCTTATTAAGAAGATCTATAATAGAAATTAATAAACATGCATCAATCTGTTGTCCATCAGCCAGAAAGTTATCAGGAAACTTGTGTTATAACTGATGGAGTGTTTCTGTGGCTGATTTGTGGTGTAAGTGATTTGTTCTGGTTCACAGTTGTACTCCCGGGTCTCATAAGTGTCTGGGAAACTTTTCAAGGCCCTGATATGTCTCTTTGCTTGAAAGGAAGTTTTCTCGAAATAGAAACAACTTAGTGATTCTAGGAAAAAAGCTATAACGAAGATATTGTAGGGAGCAGAAGTCCATGCATGATGCTTTTCAAGATGAGTAGCTTTTTTAATTGTGGTAGACAACGAATTAGTTGGAGACAGCTTTCTCTCTCTGGCTCATTAACTTTATTTGACTAGGACTGTACCCATGTTACCTCAGTACTTCAGTAGCATTATGAATCGCTGAAGATCTTCTATTTTTTGCAGTCCCTGGGGATTACAGACATTAATACTTCTGTTGAATTTTTCTCAAGGGAGAGTTACAAAATGTGGTCCATTCGAATCATGTGGAAGCAAATAACATGGAAATCCCTTGCAGAGGTCCCGTGCTGTTTGTAACCATTCTCTCCTGCGAGCTATCTCTGCCGGGCAAATGATTAGAACCCTTTTGAACTCAAATCAAAAGAACAACATGACTAGTTATCCTCAGTCATAGGACTAGGTTGTGCGCTAGTCTGATAGGTTGTTTCATAGTTTCTAGGGTCGGAAGGGACCTGAGCAGATCATCTAGTCCGACCCCCTGCCATGGCAGGAAACAATACTGGGGTCAAAC
>NW_017728886.1:36681278-36693624 GCF_001723895.1 Crocodylus porosus
TTTGGGCTTGGAGGATCATCTAATGTTGTCTTAATGTCATTCTGAAACAAAGTAAAAGAAGTTGCTAAAAGTATCTCAGTCTCATGATGTGGCATGGAGAGGAATATCCAACTTCCTTTTCAGCAAAGCTATAGCCTTCACCTTTTGATCTTAAAGCAATAACAAACCCAAAACAACCCCCTTTCCCCCCAGCCCTCCCCCCCCAAACAAAACATTTTCCTTTAAATACTCTTAACTGAATGAACTGGGGCTTATTTGAAGCTGTCCTATGAAAGGAGATTTGCAAAGTCAGGGGGGAAAGGAGAAAGGGACATACATGTCTTACTATCTTAAGCTGTGTTTCGAGAAAACTGTACAGGTTCCAATCTTGTATCAAGGAGTGGCACGTTTGTGCATATTTGTTGCATTAAACTCTGCCTATCTCTGAATCTGAGTCTGAGTGTGGGGAGGTGGGGAATGTTGGTCTGCCTGAAACTGAACCTGGATAGAAGTGGCTATGGCATTTCATTCTCTAAATGTTGTGTTTTTTTCCTTACAGTCACTGTGTCCCATATCACACAGCTGGTCCTCAGTCACAACAAGCTCACAAGTAAGTTCCATGGTTGATGATCATAAGTATTGTCTAATTTACTGAAATTTTGTACTTGCACTCAAACAACAATGTTCAAGAGATGTTATTGAGGAAGTGGTTGTGGTTTAGCATCAATTAAGTTGCAGCTTTTTGAGAGAAGAGGGGAAAGCATGATCCAACTTGGGGTGACTGGTACCTTCTGAATCTGGAGGAGGGAGGGGGTACAATTTGTGGGCAGGCCCAGGGGTGGGTGAAAAGCCCCATATCCACTCCGATTCTTCTGTGCCGTGGCTTAGTGCCTCCCCTCCCCCAACACACCTCTGGCCTGCATAGCAAAAAAAACTGTCCCATCCTGAGCGGTGTGGAGTCGGGACCAAACTCTTGGGGTGGGGGGAGTATACCCTCCTACCATTCACCTGTGATCCAACTGTTGAGAAACTAAATAATCTCATTGCAGCATGCAAATGGGGAGTGTGATGGAATGTGGTGTGATATGAGCTTCAGAGCTTAGCTGGCCTTGTTATTTCATTTTGCATTTGTTGGATGAAATTCTTGACTGTAGTCTTACCTTCAGTCCCTGTAATTGGTATTTCTTCCACCTAACTCAAAAATTTCCCACGCTTCCAGAAGTTTCATTGTTTAAAAAAAATGCTTTGGATTTTGTTGTTAATTATTTTAACTTCAACAGGATTAATTAAATGGGAAATGCCCAGTGATTGTGCATGTGTGTTTAAACCCACACAACTGAATGGATGCTAAAACAAAGAAAGGAATAATAAGAAGTAACTTTTTCAAAGTTGTTTAATGCAGGAAAACTCCCTTGAGGTGTAAGGACCAGATCTCTGTGCATCTGTCCAGTAGAACTGGTCCTTCAAATGTGTAGATGCTACTGCTATAATTAGTAAATGAGTAAGGACTAAAGTTTTAGCAACTCCAGGAAATAGTTACAATAATTCATCAACTTCCCAGTCTTTGCTTTGCTTCAGTGACAATTAAAATGAGGGGGAGTCTCTGTGAGGCCTCCTTTTCCATCCTGCTCTGATTTGTCCTCAATTTAGCTGGCCATGAGAGCCTTTCAGAAGAACATGGGGATGGATTCTTGTGGCATCCTGCCAGTCCAAGCTATTCCTTTTTGTTCCAGTGGTACTCCTTAGGGCCTTTTAGTGCATTAGTGGACCTCCTTTCATACAATATGTAACATTTTTTGGCTGAGTATGGGAATAGGGAGGGAAATTGGAATTATTGTGTGTTGAAGCATGAGAAAAAATTAAAGAAGAAACAATTTGCAGGAAACATGTAGGGGGGAGGTATAAAAAAATAGAAGATGGCAACAGTTCACACTTGGATGAGGTTCTAATCTGTCAAGCCACCCTGTGGAGGTACTCTAGAAAGTTTGGACAGTGTTTCTGAAGCTCACATTTTCAGTTGCATAGCTCACCAAATTCCAGGCAAGTCTAAAATCAAAACATTCCGTAGGAATTTTTTATTTAATATCAAAATTTGCTTAAGAGAGGCTTCTTGGGCAAAGAGGAATTAGCAGCAGTAAAGAAGACATAATTGATTTTGTTAAGTTACTAGATCTGCATTTCAAATATGTTTTGTCCTTTATCTTGCCCTTCAACTATTGCTTAAAGTGTTTGAAGGAAGTGGGTGAGAAAGTAGATGGAAGTAGCATACAATTATTAAGAACTTTTGGCAGTTTGGACTTTGACTTTGATCATTTCTTCATATCCTCCTGCCCCTCTTTTCACGTGGGTCCCCCAGAAATTTCCATCTCTTGCAATTTGGAAAAAATGATTTCATGCTAACTGGCACAGGTGAGATAACTATGAACCCCTGTTAAATTTTGTAGGAGTCATGCTTCTTTTGTGCTAGGCATCTTCTCTGATACTTCACTTTCTAAGATGACCGATCTCTATCCAGTGACTGTTGACTTGTGTGAAAGTTTTCTCCTTAGTGACGAGCAACTAAATTGTTGTATGCTGCGATGGATAGACAACTCCCAGAGAGTAACTGGGCTGCTGGAGGCCTAATCTGTCCTACCATGTTGAACCCAAAGCAGGGCTCAAGCTACCCAGGAGAGTTGAAATGGGAAAGTTGATGTCTCCTAGGAGTGAGAGCAGACCTTTTGCTTTTAGTGTTGAAGAGCAGTCTGGGGCCAGGAAATTAAATGCATTCCTCCTTTGTAGAGCTCTACCTAACTACCTGACTTAGCCAGAGGTCTTCTGTTGAAAATTAAGAGGGACAGTGCAGCACAGACTGCCATAGCTCACATACCAGTGGGGTTTAGGAGCAAGATGTGCAATTGTATCCAAGTTAGTAAAATTCACCATACCTATCACCTTTTTTACATGTTTATGGCAGGGGTCTATATGGCTAAATGACAATTATATTTATATCATTTATTGCTTACTCTTTGCTTTTTAGTGACCTCTGGCAGGAATGGCCCTGGTCCCTTAGTCTTCACAATGCACCCAGTGCTGCATGGGCTGCTGGCAGGGGGTGGCAGGTGTAGCAGAGCCAGTAGGGGTTCTGCCCAGCTGCAGAGCCATGGCTTCCCCTCACCCTCCAAGGTAGGGGCTGGGGCTTCAGATGGAGGTGGGGTTATAGAAATTTCCTATGCCCGGATCCAGCCACTACATGGAGGGAAGGAGGTGTTGTGCCCTCCCTTCCCCCCTCAGTGGTCAGGTGGGGCCTTCCTGCCACAACAGTAAGACACCTGGCCCTGCTGGATCTGCCAGCCCCTCCACCCCCTCGAGAGTAGTGGGGCCCAACCAGGGCAGTGGACTCCCAGCACCTCTGACCACACTTGTGCTGCTGTAGCCTGGACCTGGAAGGCTCCTTCTTACTGGGCCCTCCCCAGCTCGCTCCAGGATAAGTGGGGGGGGTCTGGTCCCAGTGGGGTGGCCTCTGCCAGGTGTGCTGCATCTTTACCACTCCTGCCCATGGCACTGCGTAGGGTCTGGCCCTGCCCCAAGGTGGGGCTGAGCATACGGCTGGCTCGGCCCAAGGAGGCACTGCGGCAACTGCAGCAGGCAGCCCTGGGTCTGAGAGGTTGCTGCTGGCCCCTTGCATGACGAGCGTGGCCCCAGGGCATTCCTGAGGGATGGTGGTGCAACAGGATGGCACAGCAGGAATCACGGGGGGCATGTTAGGGCTACAAGAGTGGCCTCCCAGGTCTCCCACCACTGCCCCTCAGGAATGCTGTGGAGCCATGCTCACTGCGCAAGGCAGCAGCAACAAAACTTCAGATCCAGCACTGCCGGCTTCATCTGCCACGGTGCCTCCCAAGGCCAAGCCAGCTGTATGCTCGGGGCTGAACCAGGCCCTGCACAGCCCCAGCACCGTGGGCAGGAGGGGAAAGGATGAAGTGCACCCAGTGGAGGCTGCCCTACTGGGACTGTTCCTTCCCTCTGGGTGAGCTGGGGAGGGCCCAGCCTGGCAGTGTGGAGGAGTCTTCTAGGTCTGGGTCACAGCAACACAAGTGCAGTGGGAGGTTCAGGGAGCCTGTTGCCCTGCCTGGGCCCAACTACTGAAGTGGGGGGGAGTGGGCTGGAGTCTCGCTGGGGGTGGCCAGCACCTCCCTTCCTCCCTCTTCCTGGTGGCGGGATCCAGGCACGGGATAGGTCTGCAGCCCTGCCTCCATAGCTCCAGCTCCTGCCCATGGGGGTGAGTGGAAGCAATGTCAAGCTGTCTAACCCTGAACCATGAGCCTTCTCCAGGGGATATAACTAGAATTTTCTAAGGAAGGAAACTACTGCTTCTTCACAAAAGCTAAATATAGGTGTTTGGATAGACAGTATGTCTCTTAAAAAGGCTAAATTTCAAGTTCATATTTTTGTATTTGACACTCTTGACCTAATCTTTTAAACTATACAATTAATTGTCTTAGCAGATCGTTCTTAAGTTGACTTGGGAAAACAGTGGCGGTGACATTTGACATGCTCCACGAAGGTCATATTAGCATCTTTTACTAGTTTTCTGGCATTTAAATGAATGCACTTGCTAGTGTTAGTCTACTGTTTATAGTAAATATGTCCATTTGATACAAAAATAAATATGCATAAAAAGTTGATGTGCATATCTTCTTGTAATCAGTATATTTTATTTGGCAAGTCAACCACACTAAAATGGGCTATGCTTCATTAATACATATCAGGATAATTCCATTAACTTTCATTCCATTCTCATGAATATTTTTATACTGTTAATATTTTCTACTCTTAATTATTTTAGTATCACTCTCATTAATGCTATTTTTTGTATTAGTCTTTCTGTAAATCATTCTTCATCAGAAGGTCATATTTACATTGACTTTCTGGAAAATATTGGGCTTTGTTTTCAGATATCAGGTGAAAATTAACAATGTTCTGCTAATGAGGGCATTTTGAGCTTCCTGCTGCTTTTGGTAACACTACTGGTAATGAGTGAGGTCGGCTTCACTTTATCTCTGCTTTGAGACATTAGTTTGAAAATGACAGTAGAATTAAAGGTTTCAGAAGGGACTGAGTTATGTTGATTCTGCAGGCTTTCTTGGGCCAGTCTGTGGGGAAAAGTCACGTAGGCTGGAATGACAATCAGCCCCAAACTGTGTAACATCCAGCAAGCAAACAAGGAGAATGAGAAAAGGAAGTATTTGTTTCTCCACTGACCTTTTACCTGTAGACACATAATGCATGAAAGGGATTGGGTTATACTACTGATGTATTTGACTCACTTTCTCTGAGCATGATGCTTTGGAATAAAACCAGACTAGGTGTGTACTCTACAGTTAGTGTTTTTATTTCTGACCATGAATCCTGTCACTTCTATTCCTGTTCTCTAAAGTAAACAAAGACCTATTTACTAATCTTGCTTATGTTCAATCATCCAAATTTCTGCTTTAAATGGTTCTGAAGTTCTATGTAAGTACTTGTTTAATAGGTGAAATTCAGAGCTAGTGTCACCACAGATATGACTTTATCATAGAGATTTCAATGGTAAGTACTTGGACGACTTAAACTTACTTCTATTTAGCAATCTTGTTAATGGCAGAGTAGTTAAAAGGGAGGTGACTATAAATACAGGTGTTAGTTGGTATGCACACGTATGTTTGGAGAAGTTATAAAAGGGGAGCTACTGATCAGATATCTGCAGCTGCTGTTATACTGGGTGGTTGTGTATGTTTGTACTGTGAATGATACAAATGTAGAAAAACCTGCTACAATTTTAACTCTGGATGAAGCAGTGTTAAAGCTGGGGCAGTTTTGCTACATCCCTTTTACTAGGCTTACCCATCTGTAACAGTTGGAATGTAACAGCTGCTGCACAGTTCAGAACAAGAGTTTTCCCCCTTATGACAGCTCCAAGTGTATGTTTGTCCGTATCCAGGATAGCCTAGTATCCTTCTAAAATTTGCCCTTGGACAAGAGGTCACATAGTACTGTCCCTTTTAAGTTGACTATGTATAGAGAACGTGTTATGTGCATGCTCCTTGGCATAGATATTCTTGTGAGTTGGGCTAGGAACAGACATTGTATTTGTCATGAGACCAGTGGTTCCTGTTTGTCCTAGAATAGAAAAGTCCCCAGATTGGTATGTATACATGCAGGTCTTGCAGTTGGAGTTTTAGAGCTAAATGCACTGCCACTTTACAAATTGATTCAATGATTTAAACCCAGGAGTACTGTTTGTATGAACTTTGTGATGTCCTGAGACATGTTAGTGTTTTTTGTTCCATGAATCATTTCAGAGTTTATCCTGAGAGAGCAGACATGGACATCTTTTGTCTTGGGAGGAAATGGCTTCTCCCAGGACAAATAGAGGTCTGTTTGTACTCCTACTAATCCTTTAAACGCCTAGCATTCTGAAACAACATGAAGCTTGAGGGGATAGCAGTGTTTGCCTGTATGAGTTGTTAGCATTGGATTTGGACTAATTTTAAACTTCTTTTGCAATAATAACCATTGGGCGAAGCATCAGAATCCGTGAGACCAGGATGTCTTGTCTTTCAAGCTGGGTGGACTTTGAAAAGAAAGAGTTCGAGGTTAGAATGGGGAAGGCAGTCTGCTTGGAAATCTAAGAAGCAAGTATCAGCAAAGACTGAAATGATTTGAAAAGAGGATTGAGAGTCTAGTTTTTTTAGCATGCAGTTTTTGTAATGACAAGATGCTAACGCACCTGTTCTGTAGACTAAAGAGAGAGACACCTTTGGGGCATAGCTGGAGCCTGTGTGATAGATTGCAAAGATTTATTGTGGTTCCTTTAATATTGCTAGGCCATTGCAAAAGGTCTAAAATCCAGGTGGGACTCGAATCCAGGAAACGCTTCCATCTTGGATAAATACTGGTATCATTTTCACAGCCATAGATCCGGTATATGTCTGGGTGTGGTTAGGGCCTGTGCTGTTGTTATTTTCTATTGCAGAACAGCTGCTGGGGACCACTGCTGCTAACTCTTCAGTGTCTGGTTATGAACAGAATAATTTTACTTTTCAGAGTAATTTGACATCCTAACATTAACTCTTAACAGTCACATAAAGCACACAAATATTTTCCAAGGGATCAAAGCCCTCTTGTTCAAACATCTGACAGGAAAATGCTGTAAAACTTGATATCACAGCTGGGGAGCAGGTTTATTTGTTAGTTTGGTTTGCACTTCCAGTTTTGTGCCACTTTCTGGTGATCTTTGGAATCTAAGAATTCGCAAGTAATACCTGATTTGTCCATTAGAGGTCACTGTTTAGATACCTTTAAAATCAGATTTTTCTGAAAGAGAAGTAAACCATTGTGTAGACAGCAGGAATTTATTAAAGCATTATTTCACTTTTGGACAGTGAAACAAACTGTTGCTGCTGCTTTGTCATCTCCCTGCCCTATCACTGTAACTGCCAAGATTATATCTCACTTCCAACCTTGCCGCATTCTTGTTCTGTGTCTCAAAATTCTCTGCTGTCCATTCCCCTTATATTACTCCCTTTGATTTCCTGGTGTGCTCTGCAGCGTGGATCTTTCCTTTCATGCTACTGCTCTTATGCCTGTTCCCTCGCTGCCCGATTACTTCTTGTCAGAACTGTGGTAGAGTTTTTAGAGGTTCTCCTTTTCAGCTTCTGAAACTTCCCTTCAGGGAACATCAGTTGCTATGATTTCTTTCCTTTAGGTACCTTATGTGTACTGTCACTTGCTTTTCCCCAACCTTCTTCCTCCTTACTTTTCTCCAGCCTCATTGTCTGCGATTTCAGCTTCCATGTTGATGTCCCACCTGATGTAATAGGTTTCTGCTTCTTGTTCTTCCCTCTACTTTTGAACTTCATTTCAAAGAGAAGTAAGGCTGGAATGGACCTCAAGAGATAATCTAATCTAACTAAGGATCTACCTTGTCAGTCACAATTATTTTCTCTCCTCATCACCAAACACTGTTCCCTCTTTAATGCCTCCATGTTCAGCTTCTTACTCTTGCTGCCACCTAGTCTGCTTGAACATTACTTTTTGTGTCAGCCTTCAATAACTTGTCATTGCTATTAATATCTGCCTTCTCCTTTCCTGCTTACCTGATTTGTAATACAGTTGAATTCTCCTCAGCTATTACAGCCATTCTGTATGTGTTTTCAGCACCACCTCCTCCTCCTTCTAATGCAGAAGCTCTTGCCTGCTGTCCATTATTCCTCTATCTTCAATTCCATCCTTTCCTAGCTGCTATTGCCCTTGACATCACTCTCACTGTTCCTGGCCCTATTTTTTCAATCTCTTCTTCATCTCTGGTCCCTTGCGTCCATAATAAATGTGCTTCCTGGTCTTTCTGAAATTGGAAGGCTACCTCTGAGTGTGCATGTCTTTCTAACTACTGCTACAACCCAGGGAATTATGCACAGAAAAATTCAAAATTATGCCAAATTATTTACTATTTTTACAAATTAAATTAAATATAACAGTATTTTGAATCTTCTTTAGAAATATATGCAGGTACTTAGTATGGTTGGGAGGTGTGTGTAGGGGAATTTTGCGAGCGTTGTGAAGTGAGGGCTGTGGGGGGGTGTGGGGTTTGTGGAGAGGATTGTGAAGAAGTGTAGGGGAATGTGTGTGGGGTGTGGGTATGAAAGTTTGTGGGGGGAGGGCCCCCCTGCCACACATCTCCCTCCCTCCCATGGTGCACAGCCCCTGCTGCCGGTGACTCGGCAGCAGCTGTTGTGGGGGGCCCTTGTTGGGGTGCTCATGGCTGTGGCAGGCAGAGCCCCTAGTAGTGTGTGGAGCTCCAGCTAAGTCCTGGGGGGCTGCACATGGTGACACAGAGCCAGCCCAGCCTGCTGGCATGTGACTTCGGACCAGACTGGGCTGGCTTCATGCCAGCATGTCAGGCTTGTGGCACTGGAGGCAGGAGCTGTGTGCCATTGGGCCAGGCTGGTTCCATGCATCCACATGGGGCTTCCTTCACTCCAGCGTGGGGTGATGGAGCTGGCCAGCCTGGCTCAATGGCGCACAGCTCACACACGCCTTTCTCCCCTTCTGGAGACAGGAGCTCCCCTCCCCACTGACCAGCTGTTAAGTTATGCACCCCTGCCCTTGGGGCTCCAGCTGGAGTGCTGGGAGCCCCACAGAGGTGAAGGCACAGATCCAGCTGGGGTTAAAATATGCACTTTTGTGCAGCCCTATCTTTTTTGCACAAGTGCATAATTGTATAATTCTCAGGGGTGTATACTACCCACATCTAAACATATTAGATATGCCTTGCAATTGTTTGATGGAGTTATGAGCCTCAAGTTCTAGTCAAGATCTCTTTCTAATGGCTGAAACTCAAGCAAATTCTAAATGTTGGCAAGGACTTTGGTTACTTACACTTGGCACTGTAGTGGGGGGGCTCAGTCTTGTTTGGGACCTCTGGGGTAGCACAACAATATAAGCAGGGATCCTGGTTTCTCTGCCAAATTCAAAATTCTATGATTTATAAAACCCTAAATCTGTGTTTTTTCCATGATTAAAATAAAATGCTATGAGAGGGGGAGAGAGTTTATAGGTATGAGTTGAACACAGTGTTTTAGTGATATTTGCATTTTAAGGCAATTTGGAAGCCTACCAGTGCCTCAGTTATTATAATAAAATAAATTTTAAATACCTATGTATTTTAGCATTTGATTTTTGTTTTTTTCATTATGCGAAATCAGAGCTCCCACTTCATTCACTGTGGTGTGGGTCTAGCTGTGGTTGCCCCCCTGCTGTTTTCTGGTGCTGAGCAGCCCTGATATGCCAGTGCCCAGCCCCTGTCTATGCTGTTGCTCCTCACTCCTCAAACCGTAGCCCCACCCCCAGGCCTGCTGGTGTCCCTTACTCCCTACCCACAGTCCCCCACTCCTCCAGCCATGTTGGTACCCCAGCCTCCCAGTGTGTGGGGCAGGGGGTGTGTGCTGGGGGTAGGGCACAGGGCTGTAGCCTGACTGGACTGGCACTGGGCAGGACCTGCCTCCATGGCCCAGTAGGCAGGCCGTGGCATGGGAGGGAGCCCTGCACTGCCATGGCCACCAAGGTGAGGCACCCCCTGCCTGCCTGGAAGCAGTGGGGGGTCGCAACTGCATGCTGCCACAGCCAATGTGAAGCACCATGGAGTTGTGTCCCTCAGCTGCTGGGCAGGCAGGGGTGCTTTGCCACGATGGCATGGTGCTCTTGGCAGCAGCAGCAGCAACACCGAGCCTTCCTGCCTTGCTCCGATATCCCATGCCCACTCCTGCCCACTTGGTCTTAGAGGCAGCTCCTGCCTAGTGCCAGTCTAGCCAGGCTGCAGCCTTATACCACACTGAGGGTGCAGAAATCTGAGGGGCATGTCCCCCCCTGCCATGCTCCTCTGATGCATCACCTGTGCCTCTCCACCTCCATAGACTTATCTTCAAGGAGCTGTGGGAGCTGCTCTCCCTGACGCTGCCTGCCTGTATTGCCAGCCATGTCCATGTGTGCATACATGCATGTGGCACCCACTATCTGATTGCCCTCCTCCTGCTTCCCCCAGCATCAGGTAGCTGGCAAGGGGAAACCTGCAGTTTCTTAGATTTTTCTTTCTTTAAAGGGGAAAATTGCATTTTTCCACAGGAAACAAAAAACCTGGATCCCTAGTCATATGCTCTGTAGAAGACCATTTTATTTATGGTACTGAGGTCCCTGAAAGGGAACTTCATTTTTATAAATATAATATATAGGGGGGATAATCTGAGAAGAGGGGAGCAAAATTATATACTAAACCCAAGTGTGTGATACCTCAATTGTATTGGAATTTGCATGTTAAATATGGTGTTGGCTTTTGTGCTTGTTAATCTTGCTAAATGAAAATCCTGACCCTTTGATGCGATACAGATGGTAGTGAATTTTTACATATATAAAAATGTTCATTTTGACTTTAATCAGGAGCTTGTGGGGAAAAGCAGCAGATGAATAGTACACATGTAAAGGAGTACTAGGTTCAGAAGAATAAGTTATTGTAAATCTAAATTACCCAGATCTTAAACTGTACATCAGTTTAAAGGAAAACCAAGTTAATTCTCCATAGAATGGTTCCTTGGATAAGAAACCTGCAGCCCTTGGACAAAGTTGGGATCAATAGTAGCCTGGAAGCTATTACCAATATGGCTTCTGGAAGAGCTGTACAGTTATGGACACATAAGTATGGGTCACATATGTGGAGAACCCTTCACAGGGGGTCTGGAAAACTGACCTCTTCCAGGCCTATATGCAGCTTCTGTAGAGACTCCCTTACCTTATTCTTAGTGAACATTGAGGGCTCTTGGTTAGGATTCGCTGCCTTATACAGGTGTTCAGGGTACTGTTTTTGGTTCTTTAATTCTTAAAGGTGTAAGCAAAGCAGTCTATATATGTGTTGTTGAAAGGAAAAGTTTTTGAGCTTGTTCTTTGAAGTATACAGTTGAACTGAATTGCAGTGTAATAGCAAGGTCCTGTGCAATCAGATTCTTCACTGGCATATCGGGGATATAACCAATATCCCTGTTTAGTAATTCAAAATGAACATTATGAACCACTTGTTCTCACACCTCTGTAGTTTCACTTTCTTAACTCATAGTTCAAAATTCTATTCACAAACACAGAGTTAATTATGTAGCTGCCTATAGTTATGTTTTTGTAAATGAGTAAGAAACTGAAATAACCTTAACCCATGAGAAATGACCTTCATCATTTACTCAAGACCCTGACACGGTTGTCTCCAGTTTATTCTCATTTCTGTGGGTGATTAGTCTGTATAGAATAGTGTGTCGTTTATTGAAAATATACTAAACATCAATGTCATAAGCTAATCTTTGGAAAAAAGAACAAAATGGTTTTCTGCTTATGTTTGAACCCAAAATAAGTTTGGGGTTTTTTTGGTTTTTTTTTTTTTAGCATGAGCGCAGGTTTATCTACAGCTAGCATGTTTTAACTAATTCATTAGTTTCATATATAGCCATAGGAAAGACTCTCTCTCAAAAGTCCCCTCTACATGTTACATGTATTATGCAATTACTTGGTTAATTGAGCAATTTATTTAGACTGGCTACATGTACAAATTATCTGTTACTCCTTAAGACAGTCCAACCAGCTATAAAGTTAGAGCTGGAAAATGCATAATAACTTTATAGCTGTTTTTCCAACTTTTTAATTTGCATGTATAGCAGGGTCTTCTCCTCCCCCTCCCCCCCCCATGGCTGCGAGCCCTATCAGCTGATGGGGATTCCAGCTGCAGGTGTGTACCATGCACTGCTGCTACTGGGAGTCCCGTAGCTGATGGCAGTACCTCGTGAGCTGCTGTGGCTGGGAGTCCTGTCAG
>NW_017728886.1:36693891-36734324 GCF_001723895.1 Crocodylus porosus
CAAAAAAAAAAAAACAAAAAACCACGTAACAGTTTTACAGCTCTTTGCTATTAAACAGTTTACTTTCTGCACTGGCAATTTCTTTTTTCAGCATCCCTGGTCACTAGCATTTCTCTTCAAATTCTAACTACTTCTTAAGCATTCTTCTCAGAGCAGAATGTTTTTCGTCCTTTCTTCTGTCCTTCACTAGATGCCACTTTATCCCCAGGCTCTTGCCTGACTTTCCTATGCTCTCAGCATTTCTCCTTAGATCCAAGCTTCTAAATTAAAACTGTTTATTGATGTATTGCTTTGTTAGCACACCAGCACATCAGTGAACTATACTGTAATTTAGAAAATATGTTCTTAAAAGCATTTTGGAAACTGCAGTGCTTCTCATGGACAACTGCATAAACAATTCTACTGGCTTCTATAAAGTGCTGAAGATTAAGGAGGCACGAAGATTTTTTTGCAAATGTTCAATATTATAGTGACTACCCTTTTACCTTTCTGGTGGTATAAATTACAAAGTGGTGTCTGTGTCTGTGTTGTGCATGTTAAATGGTGTGTTCTGGGGACAGGGACTGTCCCTCACTGTTCTGTTGACCACCAAGCCTGCTGTCTGTGCTCAACCAATATTTGAAGCTGAAAGGGGTAGGGAGTGGAAATAGCTATTCTCCCTCTGTTAATTTCTTACTCTCATTTCTGTGAAGTGGATTACTTCTCTCTCTTGGTAACAGAGTACCCTTGTTAGATGAACCTAAACAGGATTCCAGGTCTTGGATACTGTAGACTTGGCACAGAAGGTGTTTATATGTTTAGGACTTGGCATATCAGTGATTTAGTACAATGATGGGATGGGCACAGGGTGAGAGAAATACTGTCATGGGCATTTATATTGTGTAGCTTTGCTCTGAATAGTCCTTTTGAAGCCAGTTGAATCATAAATGGGTTGCAGGATTGAACCCATGTTGATGGGTCATAGGTTTATTTACTACAAAAGTTGTTTCTTGCTGTTGCCAACTTCTAAAATTCTAATCCATAATTGATGGGAAGAACAGCAGCTGCAAAAGTATTGTTACTGGGTTACTTCTACAGTTGTATTAGTCTACACCAGTATATAGGCAGAATGGGTTAATGTGAAACTGGCATATAGACGTACATCTTTCTGACGACAGATTTTACTTTTATGGGTAAATATTTCTTGGTACTATATAATTAGTTAGTAATTAAAGAATGATTTTGAAAAAGTGGCTTGCTTAAAAATATTTCTAAAGATCATGGCAGTAAGAAGACCAATATTAATTAATATAAATGTTTCCGTTTATGCTTCAGATCTGATTTCAAAGCTTGCTGAAGCCATGGAGATTTTTCTAGGCTTTGGTTTAAATCTTTAATTGATTCCTAAAAAATAAACTTGGTTTCTTGTTGTTCTGCAAGTAGATAAATAGTAGTATTTTTCAGGAAGCAAAGCATTATATTTGTACTTTAACTTTGAATATCCCAAATAAACTTCATCCAGAATGTTTGTCTTATAGTTTATGTAACAAAGCTTTTTCCCCTCTTATTGAGACGCATACACTTACTAAATCCCTTCACCAGTACAGATGGATTTAAATATGGGTATGGATTTTTTTTAAGTCTGCATGCATGCTAAACATTCCTTAATTTTAGACTTAACAAATATGAGATATTCTGACATACTATGGTAAGAACAGCAACCACTCTCTGCAAGTTTATATACAATTTTTAAAAAAGGATTTATTTGAAAGTTCATTAATATTTGAAATGTTGCATGTACATAGAAGATTGAGACTTGCCAGTATGAAAACTAAATTAAGGCCCTTATCTTGCATACAGGATTTATGCTTAATTTTTAGTGGCTGAGGAGTTGTCTTGACTTTAGTGGGACTGCTCAAAAATTAAATTGAAGCACTTATGTAGATCTGTATAGGAGCAGAGAGAGCGCCCACAATGATCACACATGACTTTTTTTCTCTCATTCCTATAACATGCTCTGACACTACCACAATGAGTTAAATAAAAAATCTAGATACCAGTGAAAGGTAGCGCTGTCAAGAATGATTTTTTTTTTTTTTAATCAAAAGAGATCAGAAAATGCTTCTTTGCCTTAACTTCTATACTCAGTAACAACCCCCCTTCTTTGTTGTTGCTGGGTTTTTTTCTCTACTTTTTCCATCTTACCCCATCTGCCTTTCTCCTTCTCTCTCCTTTTTAAAGTAAAGGGTAACGGGGGGAAAGGATTATTTCTGAGAGATGAAGGTTAGTGTACAAGCATTTCCTAGTCTTCTGGCTTCTGAAGATGACTCTGCTCCCCTGATGAGCTTCTTGGCTAGTCCCCATAACAGATATCATCCTTGGGTAATAAAAAAAAAATCAAAGAATAAGCCCACGAAACAAAAACCCCTTCTTCTCTGTCCCAGGCATTCAGGGAGGGACCTTTTGTCTCTGGGTCCCAGCACAGGAGCCTGGTCTCCTCCCATATCAGGCAGCTGCAATCACTGCTTGCTTCCTTTTCTCAAGCTGTCCCTTCACAGTCCTATTTTAGCCCTCTTCTCTGGGGTTTTTAACCCAGTAGGACACTTCGTCACGATCAGAAGGCCCACAGCTGAGTGCCCTTAACAGGGCTGGCTGCCTCTTCTTACGGGGACAGACCATCCTGTCACATTTAGTTAAAGAGATCAAAAGGGCAAAACAAGGTAGTTAAGGCATTGAGGGTCAAGGGTTTAAAAAGCTAATCCAGGTAATGGGGTAAGAATCTGGAGTCTCAACTGAGACCATGAGTCTGCAGATGACTTGTTGTTCCACAATTTTGCATTCAGACAGGCTCTTAAAGTTCTGTTAAGAACACATCCTCTGAGCTCAGTGTTGGAATGTCGAGGGAAGTTAAATGCAATAATGCCAACTCTCGTGGAAAAGTCACAACATTCCTGATTTCCAGGTCAAATTAATTCTAACTCATGATCTCCAGACAGAGATCAAATCTCAGGATTTTTTCTTCTAGCGCATGTAGATCAATGTTATGCCAGTAAGTCTGCTGAGGGAGAAGGAAGCAGCGGAGTGAGGCAGATCGAGGTCCCCACAGTGAGGGAGAGAGAGGGCTAGGGACTAGGGCAGGGTGTGCAGTGGAGCTGTGAGCAGTTCATCCAGGAGTGTGGGGGTGGGGGTCAGCTTCCTGCTGCTGCATGCACCCTTGGGGGAGGCATGGTTGTGTGGGCTGCAGCTGCTGGCTGCACCCTTCTGCCTTTTCCCCAGGAGCTGTGCCACATCCCCTACCCACCCAGCAGCACTGCATGGCTCCCAGGGCAAAGGCAGCAGAGCATAGGCCTGCAACCCGTGTCTGTGTGTGTCTGCTTCTCATTCCCAAGCCACAGCTCCCACAGCCCTGCTGCTGCCCTCATTCCTGACCCACATTACCCCACATCTTGCCAGAGTATGCATTGACCCCATCCCCTTCCCGGGCTACACATGCCCACAGCCTCCCACACTTTTACAAATAACACCCCCCCACACACCCATACACACAGCACATACACATACACACTTCAAAAATGGCATCTCACAATTTACATTCCAGCTCTCTTAATGTTAAGTGTTTGTCTCATGATTTTTGACGTGGTGGGGTTGGCAGTACTGTAGATGTTCTGCTGTGGGCTTTCCTGTTTTTTCTGGAACTGATCTTAAATCAGTGCCAATTCATCCTTTTACTTGGGAATTGCCCTGTCTGTTCCTTGTAGGCAGCAGAGCAGCACCTTTAAGTTATGGTATTTATGACATTGGTAGAGGAGCGGGTGAGTGTTGCTTGATCTAGTGATGATGATGTGGTCCATGTTGAAGAAGGGACATAACTGGCATCTTTGTCTGTATCAAGGCACAGTGGCTTTGTGAGAATTAAAGTTTTATATAGTCAGTTGCTGGAGATACAGACATCTCTCCCACCTCATCTCAAGTGATGTATCTCAGTTGATCTAATCAACCTATTTGGCAGTGTCTTCTTCCCCCGTTTTCTTCCCTTCCATATCTAATCTTTCTGCCAGTCCATTCATAGCATCTGACAAAGTAGATTGTTGGCTATGAAAGCTTATGCCTCTGAACCAGTGAGTCTGTTAGGGGCCACACTTTCGTATCTTTCCAAGAGTAAAAGAGTAACGGGCCAGGGATCCTTTTCTTACAGGTCAGATAGGAAGAATGTGTTCATTTTCTGAACACGTTTCAATAAATGCAGAAGGTAAAACAAGTTTGTTTGATTATCTGAGGCTCTTATTTATGTTTCTGGTTATAACATTTGAAAATGATCCCTTAGTATGCAGATCAAGTATGGTCACTGATTCAAATATGTCATTACTAGAATGTCATTAATGAATGATGCACTGTATTAAGCAGTCATTCATACTTAATTGGCAGAAGTATTCGACCTTTTTGTCCAGTTTCTTTTTAAACACAGCTAGAGAACAACACCAGTGTAGAGGTTTTGGGTTACTGTTCTGTACATCCAAAGAGTTTAGCCTCAAATGACTGTTCCCAAACTCTGTATTGAGCATGCTCTTCTAGGTCAGCAAGTTTTCACAGATTCATAGATGAAGGCTCAAGAGATCATCAGGTCTGACCCCCTGCCTAGGCAGGAAAGAGTGCTGGGGTCAGATGACCCCAGCTAGATGCCTATCCAGCCTTCTCTTAAAGACCCCCAAGGTAGGGGAAAGTACCACCTTCCTTGGAAGCCCATTTCAAATTTTTCAAAGCTTGGAGGCTGTTTTGGCATTGGCTCATGCTGATATCCTCTGGGTTACTCTAGATTCTTGGCAGAGGTATTTGAACAACTGTGAAATGAGCTTTTGAGCTGGTGCTTTTGTATTGCTTGGTTCTGGTCTGTCTTCTGATAGAATGGAGCTAAACCTATGAGACATAGTAGAAACTGCCTGATATGAAGAAACCTCACTTTGCCCTTTTGGAGTCTTGCAGATTCTCCTTTTGGTTTTCTTTAAGTAATGGCTGGGATACTGAGCAACTGAATGAGGTTCTTGATGGAAAGAAATCTTGCTCTTGCTTCTGGTTTCTTCTGTTGTTTTCACTTGTTCTGAATGGACCCTTGCAGCATGGCATACCTGAAACTCCAGGAGGATGCAGAGACAGCGGGCTGCCTAATAGTGTCAGTATTTGCTTAGGAGGAGTTCTAGTTCTTGTTAATGACACTGGGTAGCAGATGTTCATAACAGGATTATTAAAGACATCATGGATCTTGTTGTAAATATGTGGGTCAAATGTAACCAGGACTCTGATAGTTCACTCTCAGCTCATCATGTAAGAGGATGCTTTGAATGGAACTCTGCATCCCCTGTATATAAATTGTCAGTCTTTCTCAGTGTTAATTCCACTATTTACTGTGTGACTGGGGGGCTATGTCAGGATATAATCATGGAATTTCAGTGAA
This sequence comes from Crocodylus porosus, assembly GCF_001723895.1. Lineage (NCBI taxonomy): Eukaryota > Metazoa > Chordata > Crocodylia > Crocodylidae > Crocodylus > Crocodylus porosus. The sequence continues at coordinate 36,699,320 of NW_017728886.1, forward strand.
GAACCTGGTGCCTGATACAGGCAGCTCCAAGTAAACTATTGTAGTATGTCCCTTCATTCCTCCTAGACTAACATTGAACAATAGTTGTGGCCTTTTCAAGTCCACTAACTCTGTCCTGGTGTAAAGCTAGTTTGCAGGCTAAAGATACCCAAGTTTGGAGCAAAATATGTCTTTATGGTCCATGGGCATCTCTTGAAGAAGCTGAGACTAAAACATGATACTATGGAAAAGTTTTCTCCTAGGCACACGCTAAACTCCAAAGGTCTGTTGTGCCTTTGTCAGCAGCCACAGGAATGGCATTTAATCTGAATCTGTTGCTAGGATATTAGTTCTTTCCCACTATCAGCATATCCAGGCAGCTTTCAAAATGGTATGTGAGGAAGTGTTTGAAAATAAAGCATATCTGTGTCTTAAATATGATTTGCAATATAAAATCCAATTTGCTGTAACTGTACAAATATATTTCAATATGGGAGCACTGTGCAGCTACATACATTTCTATTTTTCATTGGGGACCCTCAAAACGCTACCCTAGTCAAAAAACCCTCAAATCTATTTCAACTTCAGTGGCTGCTGATGTTCTGGATGGTAACCAGCTAAACGGAACTTAATGCTTCTTATGCTGTCCTGCTGGCTATGTTCGCTTGTATTTGTAACCTGTGGGTGCTACATGAACTAAGTTCCCACTTCAGAAGTCTTACTCTGTGAGTCTCTTCTGTCCTATGTGGATTTTTGGCCATCATCTTCCCCAGTCCTAGTTGGTCCTATTCACTTTGTTGCCTTCCCACTCCTGAAAGCAGATTTTTAATGGTGCTTAATTATGAGGTATGAAAGGTAGTGCCTAAGTTTTGTAATGTTTTGGTTTTTTGGGGGGCGGGATTTCAAAATCTAGAAACATTATATTTTTTACTTGTTTGGGTCAGGTTTTTAGAAAAATAAAGACTACCCGCTTGTATGCGGATGTGTAGGAAATTAGTGATGAAAGAGCAAACTGGATCTGTTCTTCCTCGAGGACTAAACTATAACTTATCCTTTGCTGACAGAACCAAAAGAGGAATTTTATTTGGAAGCAGTGAAGCTGTTGACTTATGAGGCTAAGACAATCCCATTATTTTCTCTTTTAAAGTTAACTTCACAAGACTGACCCATTCAGGGAACTTTCAGAGTGCTATGGAAGAGAGGTCTTTTGCTTTTTTGTGCTTTTTTTGTATTTTGGGGAGGGGGGTTGGTTTTTTGTTTCCTTTTCTGTTTTTTGTATTGCTAACTGATTACAAATTAAATTGATAGTAATTCTCAAGAATCTGCTATTCTCTCTAAATAGTTCAGAATAGTTTTGGCTGGCTAGAAGAAGTTTAGGATCCTGAATGTAGGGTTAATGTTTCAGTGTCCCCATAACCGAGGCCTAAATCACATTTAGCATAATTTGTGGTGTTAAATTGGACTGATTTATCTAGGAAAGTGAAATAATCTCTCATCCTGTCAAAAAGACCAATACCTTCAGACCAGGATTTAATTGCATCAGCAGTGCAACTTTGGTAGGATTCCATTCTGTCTGTCTGCATTATTCTTGGTTTGTGGCTAAATTGAAGCCATTATTTTGTAGTACTTCTGCTTCCTAATCCTGTGCAAGCATAGATATCCCTGATTACAAAAGTCACCATTGGTATCAACCCATCATTTCAATATTCAACAGAAAGATTGAGTTAAAAAGGAATAGTAAAAGACATTATAATAATGGCTCCGTTGCAGTATTCTAATGTTTGGAACATTTGTATTAAGAAGGATCGAAAAATCAGTAACCTTTTATTTGAACTTTCATAGCAAGTTAAAAGCAAAAAAGTAAAGGGCATTTGCCTCTCTAAACTCCTGCATAATTCTTGTTGACCTTATGGGATGTGCCTGTAGGGGTGGATCAAATATACTAGTAAGTGTTTTGTGTTGTTATATTGTTGATATGTAGACCTGTTTTAATGATTTCTTTTACAAAGCATGATAAGTGTGTCCTCCCATGAATGTAGCCATTACCAGGGTGTTAATTGTAATTAGGATATTTGTTAGGATTCTATTATTGTGAGCAATGTAATTGTGCTTATAATCATGTAAATGTGGCACTGTAATGTTCTGCTATGTAAAAATTTCATTTTTAGGCTGGAGGAGGATTGCCTCATGCCAAGTATAAAAGAAAATCAAGGCATCAAGACCTTTATAATTATTTTAAACCTGCTCGCCACTCATCCTGATGTCAAGGTTGACCCTGTACTGTGGTGAACATCAGACAAGTCACAAGCTGCAGGGCAAGCGATTAGTCACCCCTTTTTCTCTAGTTCTTGTGTAAACTTCATCTGTGTACTTGAATTTTAGTCTAAGCTCATAGAGAAGAGACTTAAACCTGTACAGCTTTTTAACCTTTTATCTGCATGAGCATATGCATATTGTGCTTCAGAATAGCTCTTTCATATTTCTTAAAAATAACCAGGTATTGATCTGTTGCTAATCTGATATAACCTTTTTGTGCGTATTGATTACAATGCTTTACTCATGGGAGGCAAATCAAAAACTGGCTTGGCTGAGCAGTTCATCATTTAGGGCTGAACTTAAATTGTCGTGATTTAGTTGAATATTAAATGGATGACTACTCAGATTATTTAAACAGGAGGCAGAATGGACCATCACTCAGAATGGATTTTTGTTTCAGTGTTGCCATCTCAGACATTTAATAAAACTGTCATTTAGCTCTGAGTGCCCAAACTATCCATTCTTCTGATTTGACTGTAGTGAAGTGACCCAGAACTTTATGGTAAATTTTTGAGTTGCCAGCATGTGCAGTGTGGTATCAAAGGTGTAATAGGGTAGCCCTGTGCCTTAGGCAGCTGCAGTACAGCTGGCTCATAGCTGCTGCATCTGTTGGGGGGTGGGTGGGGGGTTGTCCATTTATTTGCACCGTCACCCCAAGTGGGTCCTGAGGGCTGTGATTCCTCAGTTGTGTGTCCCATTTTTTCCCCACCTCTCCTCCAGGGGTGATGGGATGCCAGGTGTGGGGTTCTCATGAGGGGAAGGCCATTAGCCCCCTAGGGTCAACAATCAGTTGATTGTTGGTCCCATGTAGAGGGCTTTGGACATGCAACTTCCAATTTGTCAGGGATGGGGAAGCCCAGGATTATGATCAGGATGAGTGGAGAGCAGGCTTAAAATAATTATAAAGCTCTCGATGCCTTGATTTTCCTTTATACTTGGCATGATTATGATCCTGGGCTCCCCCTGCATTGGTAAATAGTAATGATGCAGTTGGTATTAAATCCCTGGTCCTGCCAATCGCACTCATGCCATGTATATGTGGCAGAGTAGGAGACTTGGTCATTGGGAATAGAGATCAGATTCCATTATGCCATTAAATGAATATGTGCCGGGGATCATAGCATATTGTCACTAGCTCTACAATGGCGCACTTTACTCAAAGTATTTAAAATTTCTAATAACATTTTTTTCTGATGAAGCCAAAATGGTTGGTGCCAACTGTGACTTTGAAAGTAGATTGCAAACAAAGGCACCAACAGGCCATCAGAGAGCACTGGTGCGTAGAAATATTGTTTTGTATTTTGTCATCACTTAAGCATTGTTCTAGGCCAGAGAACTACTTATACTTCTTGCATTAAAGAGATTAGATAAACTACATAAGCAGTGTTTGGAGTGTGGACCAGAGCCCCTTAGCTCTACCCTCTTGGAGGAGTGCTCACTTGACTGCGATTACAGAGATTAGTCTAGCTAAGATGAGTTTCTCATGTAATGAAGCAAGCTTGTTTCTTTTTTTTTTTCTTTTTGCAGCTGTACCACCGAATATTGCAGACCTGAAGAATTTAGAAGTGCTAAACTTTTTCAACAACCAGATTGAGGACCTTCCTACTCAAATTAGCAGCCTTCAGAAACTTAAACACCTGAATCTTGGGTGCGTATCTTTAAAGCAAAAATTAGCTATAGAACATTCAAGAAGTTATCAGTTAATAGCAATTGCATCTCAGTCAGAGCTTTTATTACGTACAAAACTCCTTCTCTGAAATTATCATGAGCAACTTTCAAGTTGATCATGTAGTCTCAAAAACTGGTGCATGAAAAACATGCTGGTCTTTTATTTAATTAAAACAGAGCAATAAGTACTTAACTGTTTTCCCATTACATTGTGCTACAGTCGATGGTATTGGTAACTAATAGTGACCTACTTGTTAGATTCAAATTTAATTTTGTTTCATGTGCATGTCAAATGTAGTTTCCTTAACTATTACTCCTATTTATTAATTTTACTGTCACTGGTTAAGATCTAGGAACTGCTGTGTCCTTTCCTCCTTAAGTTCTCCATATGATACTTAAGTTTCAGCGTTGATTACCTTCTAATTTTGTTGCATCACTTCTGTGATTGAGGAGATGCAACTTCCATTATGTGTATATGATTTTTATTATTTTCTTTCTTCAACAGGACTACAGTGATAAAAATGTAACGTGTCAATTTACATCTTTTTTTCTTTGTATTTAGGAACACTTGTATTAAACAACTGTTATTAAACAAGTGTGTTTGTCAGAGAGGATATTAAATTTTTTTGTCTGTGCAGACCATGTCTTCCCTAACTTAGATGACTCTGCAAAACACTGATCACTGAACTGCATCATTGGCTGCCATAATGCAAATATATCTTTTCATCTCTGCAACAAAGATGGTTCTGTTCCTGACTTTGGCTTTGGTTGCCTACCGTAGTGGAGTAGGTACTAATTCTCAGCAGCCTTTGCTCACTTGGAATTAACCAAGAGACTCAAGAATCAACATATTTGCTCAAAGAAACACAATTCCCAGTATATCACAAATACTTGGCTAAGGTTAAATTCATGGTTTAGGCTGCACTTATTAAAGGAGTCATACTACAGCAATAGGGAGGAGGAAAAGTTGGGTGCTTCCTGCACGAGATGAGTGACAGGCTTTGCCTTCTAAATATACTTGATTCCTGCATTTCTTTCATTGATACTTTGTTTGGAAGTAGAAATATTTTTTTTTTCTTGTTGAGCTTTATTGTACTTCAGTCTTGCAGACAGTAATCCAAAAGCTGTCTTGTATGTATAACATTTGTGATGTGTTTTATATTTTATGTATGATATGTATATGTATTCTGGGGGCATTTCCACACAAGCCCACTCGTGTTTCTTGTGGTGTCTCAAACCCCTTTGAGATGCTGCAAGATGCACGCTGGGAACAAAAATACATTCCCTGCACTGCAAATATGCAGCGTGGGAACAAAATTTGATACCTGGATATCTAGGTGCCAAAAATACCCTAGGGGGAAAAAGCAGGGCAAGGCACAGTCCCAGACCATGCCCTGAGGCAACTGGAGTCTCGGTCTCTACGCCTGGCCCTTGCCCTGGTGCTGAAGCACGCTGCCTGCCCATGCAGAGACCTGGACTCAGGCTTTGTGACAAGTCGCAGGGGGGAGGCAGGGCTGCAGGAGGGGGCAGAGGACCATGGGGACCCAGCTGGAGGTGGCTGACCTCCTGGCCACCTGCGGCCAGGAGGACATGCTTTGACAGTTCAAAGCAGGCCACCACACTGAGAACATCTTCTGGGGGATAGCTGCCCAGATGGCTGGGCAGTGGCACACATGACAGTAGTGCCACATAAAGGCCAACTGTGCAGGCACAGCTCACCGGCAGCTGGCCCAGAGGGGCAGATGCCTTTAATGGTGGTGCAGTCTCCTTCTGGATCTGGCAGGTTTGCAGCCTTGGGGTCGCATGCTGTCACAGGTGACAGCAGGTCACAGCCAGGCAGCAGCCCCCACTGCCAGACTGGGTAAAGGGTGCAGGGAACTCTCAGGGCAGCTTCAGCAGTCTAGCTGGCACAAGTCATAGTGTCCCCAGGTACCAATTGGCTGCACCCCATAAGCTCCTGAGAGCAAGTAGCCCTGAGCTACTTGCCAGGGCAGCTTTCTTATACTGATGGGGCCAGCACAGGGCAGGTTTTTATACTGATGGGGCCAGCTCTAGCTCCCCTTGGCTGCAAATCTGGGAAGAGTCAGGCAGGGTTATTTTGTCCTAAGTAGTACAATTTGCCTCACACCAAAGTGCATGTCCAGGCACATGCACTGAGGCAAATAGCCCCTGCTCAAATTTGTGTCACTTCTATTTGTGCTGCTGCAAGCGCATGTGTGGATGCACACTGGGAGTCCATTGCAAGGATATCTGAATGCCTTGCATGTTTTTAAATTAATAGTTACAGAAAAACTTTGTCTAAAACTGTCTCAGTTTCTTCAAAGCCCAATTCATTCGCCCCTTCCCCTCTCACCCATTAAATCAGTGAAAAAGCTTTGTGGGACTTGTAGCTAAAGTCTTTTGTGGAAGCCCATAGTACAACTGAACAGCCAAGACATGACTACTCCTTTCCACTTGATTCATATCTTTGCCTAAACTGCTTGGCCTTATTTTTGTACAGGTATTGAAAACCTCTAGCTTGAGAAAATACTTTTGGTTTCCAAAATAATCTATGTATAGCCCCCTATGGCTTTCCTTCCACCACTGTCTTAAATCTAAATTAATGACAGAAAATATCCTGATGGTCCTTCCTTTGTTCAGCAAAAACCTTCACCTTCCCCCACTCCACTGACCTCAAGTTCTCAATATTTTTCCTAAGTGGTTTTTTCTTTTCCTCCCCTTACCTGATACCTTCAGGGCAGAGCCATCAACAAAGTAGTAGCCCACTACCACCATTTATTCACTTACTTATTCAGGGCCCATTTCTAACATATTTGGAGTATGGGTAGAGTAATTTTTGGAAGAAAGAGCAAGTGATGAGAGAATGATGTACTGCCCCAGTACAAGTTTTATCGCACACAGGATGAAATCCTTTATGTTACAATGTAAGGACTGCACATATCTACAATTTAGTATTTTGAAGAGGAGCCTTTAGACCAGTTCTCCCATGAGGGATTAGGAGTTTGATATGAGGAAAACCACTTGAGGAAACTACCTTTCCGGAGGCAAGAAGTTTCTGCTGTTTCTGTAAACACTTTCCTTATTGGCACTTGGGAGAAGTGGGCAGCTAGCTACTCTCTGACTTTAGGGCATGAATCCTTCTATGGCTGCACTAAGAGAGGCAGAGGGACAGTTCAGCAGTCATTAGACTTGGCCAGTCTGAGAATAGCTGACTGGAGGTGTAAGTTGAACGTGGCTAGTCTGAAGATCAGTTGCTTGCCTGCCAGCCTTTTTGACTTGGAACAGATAACCTGTGGACAAACAGATGTGTCTAGTTGGCACCATCCTTGTGCCACCATTGACTCAGGTTTCTGGATACTTTCTGTAGTAGAGCATGGTGATTCCACAGTGCATGCCCTCAATATTGTTGGAGGCAAGGAAGGGGGCAGCATTACGATTTTGCCTCACCTCTGTTAAAATTTGACCTATGCTCCTGCAGGCAAACTAAAGTTGGTAAGGAGGAAGAGTGGATAGCCTGCAGGTCGGGTAGAAGTCTGGAGGGCTACAAACTTGGAGAGACTAGTATAAGCAAGAACTTTTCCCCTAAGAACAAGACTGATGCCAAGCACTCAAAACCACCCTCTGAAGTATGACCATAAAGGGTGGAAACAGATGTGGGAGCTGGAAGCAACCTCTCCCTCCCCAAATGCTTGTAAACATCTTGGCTATGTAGCCACTTTATCCATGTGCAGCTGTGGCCAAAATGTCCAACAAGAATAAGCAGTTCAAGAGTGAATGGGAGAGAGCTGTGACTAATGTGTGGGCACTGCTACTGCTAAGTTTCATTCTCTACTGTCCAAAAGCCAACTTCAAGACCTGGCATGCCTAGCTTTTCTCTCTGTGGCTCCCAATCACAAAACAAATTAAAAACAGTTTTCAGGAAAAAAAATTAAATATGATTTCTATCCACATCCACAGAGCTCTTCAGCATAAGGCACATTTAAGAGGAGGTGTATTAATTTTGACAGAATGCCTTGATATTATTTCCCACCCCGCATCCCCTCCACTTGCTGTGCAAGAGGGAGAAGAGGAATACTAGTGGCTAGGTAAAGGGCTGGACTATAATAGTGGGTATGGGTTGTAGTTGTGTTGTTCTAAGGACATTGGCAGGCACGGTTCTTTGGATAAATCTGATGTCTTTTAGTAAACCAAATCAGATGGAAAAATTCTTCTTTGCAAGCTTTCAGGCACAAACGCCCTTCACCAGGCTGAGGCAGCATCTGTAGGTGGTCTGCTCTTCCTGAATGGAATGAAAAGAAAGAAGCCTGAAGTTGGTATCCATACAAGACAGCCAGTCAGTAACTATGTAAATTAAGGAGTCAATGAATGAGAGAGAGGTTTGGGGGGAGGGAATGAACGTAGCTGGTAAGCAGTGGAGAGGTACCTGGGCAGTCAAAAGTAAGGCAGGTTAAAATGTGTCATAAATACAATATCTATATTTAGTCCATGGTTTTTTTGTATCCAGTAGGTTGATGAAGTTCATAGGCTCATCTGCAAAAGGTGTTTTGTAAATTCCTTTGATGATTAGAACTGAGAGATTGGGGGAAGAGAGAGAGAGTGGTTTTCTTGTGAGAAATGTGCTCCTACAAGTAATTGGGTATTCTTGTGCTCTAAAAACTTAGACACCCTCCTAGCCACTATAGATGTTACCAACTTATATACCAACATCCCACACCAGGATGGCATGCAAGCCTGCCTTATATACTTACAGGAGCAAGATGACAACTCTGAGTACAGACCCAAAGATATTACTCACCTTATACACTTCATCCTCATGCACAACACCTTCACTTTCAATTACCAGCACTTTCTCCAGAGCATGACCACAGCTATGGGCACGAAAATGGCTCCACAGTATGCCAATCTTTTTATCAGCCACCTGGAAGAAGAATTCCTCAAGGACTGCACCATCAAACCCTTGCTATACTTAAGTTATATCGATGACATCCTCATAATTTGAACTGAAAACCTGCAGTCTCTGATTGTTTTCAATCAGAAATTCAACAAGCATTACCCCTCCATCAGGCTACCTCTTGAATACTCCAGCACCAGCATCTCCATTTTAGACACGATGATTACTATCCAGAATGGTAAAATACAGGCCATGATGTACACGAAACCCACAGACTAACACCTATATCTGCAAAGAGCCAGCAATGACCCTAAACACCAAGAAAGCTGTAATATACAGCTAAGCCCTCCAATACCACCACATTTACAATGAGGAGAACCCCCGGGCTCATCACCTCACAAATCTCAGAAAAGCTTTCATTCAACAAGGGCACCCCTCCAGAGAAATGGATCACACTTTTGAAAGAGCTACCTGGATACCATGTGAAAAATTGCTACAGTACAGAAGGAAAACCCCTGTGAATCGCACGCCACTGGTTATGACATATCAGCCCTCACTGGAACCTATATGGAAAATCCTCAAACAAATTGCAACCCATACTAGAAGAAGAGCCAGTTCTTAAAGAGATCTTCCCAGAACCACCCATCCTAGCCTTTAAACGAGCACTGAACCTTGCTAGCCTCATCTACAGCCCAAAATGCACCGAATGGATCAAGATCATGCCAAGACAAGAAATGTAAAACCTGCTAACATATCTCTACCACCCCCCCAATTACTACACCCCACAACAGAACCATCAGCATCCTCAGATGTTACAGCTGCACTTCCAGAAATGTAATATACCTCATCCAATGCACCAAATGCCCTGATGAAAAATATGTAGAAGAGACCAAACAATAACTGTGTAGTAGAATGAATGCACACTGGAAATCTATCAAGGACAAGAATACCCAATTACCTGTGGGGCAGGTAAAGAACCTTTGTGGGACTGTGATAATGTTATACGTGTATGCCTGGCTTTGACACAGATTCCTGAAGTGCATTTGGGCAAGCTTTCTTTCCCTGCCTATACTTCTGTGACCAGTAATGCTTCTTCTACTTTGTAGGAAAGGTGTAAAGCTAAATACCTCGTTCATGAAGAATTTGGATTCAGGTGAGGGTTCATAAATGTAATAGATTTCTAGGGTTGTAAGGGACCTATTAGCTCATCGAGTCCACCTCCCTGCTCTGGGCAGGAAAGAGCGCTGGTGTCAGGTAACCCCAGCCAGGTGCTTATCTCATCTCCTTTTGAACACCTCCATGGTGTGTCTTGAAGCAAGTGTTTTGCACATTGTTTCAAGCTTATCTGTGAAACTTTTTTTCCTGTGGTTTTCACAGTGATATGTTGTCCGTTACACATGATTGTTTTACAGATGAATGTGATGTCATGCAGAAAATATGCAGAACTTTTGGCAAAGGTGATATCTTGTATAGATTCATTCTGTAGTCATCACAAGATAGTTCCTGATGTTTTTGCTACTAAGAGCTTTCATCGTGTAATTTAATTCTTAAATAACTAAGCAAATTGGGCAGTGTCCTTCAATATGGTTTTCTCTGCCCTTGAATCAAACAGTGTGATTTCAGGTGAAATCCAGTGGTTGACTGATCCAAAGTGATAGTATCCAGGCATCTGCTCTGCTTCCAGCTGTTATTTCTGCCAAATAAATGTATATTAAAATGGCTTTGTCTTTTGCATTGCTTCCAGTTGAGGGTCCTCAAGTGAAATTTAGTTTAGGCTGTGCAAATAACTTTTTTCATAATTAAGCTGATTATAGTGCTAATTGCATTACACAGCAAGAGATGCTTTTTGAATTGAGAACTGGAATGCCTGTGGCACTTCCACAGGCCAAACAAGTCTGTCATCAAGCACCTCTCCATGGTAGTGTTCTGTCTGACTTTTTTAGTAAATCGCAGTAATTTTTAATATCAGCAAGAATTTTGCAGTATTGCAGAATTTCTAACTTCTCAGTTTTGCTTAACATGGTCCACCTTATTTCCTTTTTATTTTTAATGAGACTTATTGTGACAAATGGGTGCAGCATCTTTTTATATGGACAAGAACTTGTGTTGAAAGGTTTATGCTAGAGCGTTTCTCACGCAAGACTGAATGAACTTTACATGCAAGATGATCCCATTTGACAGAGAGCACTGACAGTAGCATGGACTTGGGATGTCCGTCTTCAAAACCACTTCCTTGAAGGTTTTTTGGTTGTTGTTTTTCAGTTTGATCTTCATGGAATCTCTAACCAATCTAAAATCTTTCCAGGTTTGTAAAGCAAAACAATCCGTACTGAAAAATAACCAATTGAATAACGGTCAAATTGTACTAATCCTAGACTAGATAGTCTTTGACATGTTTATTAGAAGATAAACAGTAGTTAATGTTCCTAGGATGTGTTTGCTCTTGCGCCCCTCTGATGCTTTGGATGAGTATCGTAGGTGAGGAGATTATGTCCTGCTGTGTTGATATGCCTCTATAACCTCCACAACAGGTGATGGAGATGTAATTTTTGATAGTTTATCTGTGTATTTCCTTAAGTAATTTCTCTGTATTTCCTAAGTAATTTGGATTGTGTTCATTAAAATTGGATCAATGTTTGTGTGTGCTTGCCAGTCGGTACCAATTCTTACAACTGAAAAACTTTTGGAAATTAAATGGTCAATATAATGACAACACACTGCCTCAGTTTTGGATATCTAACTTGGTTTTCTTAAAATGCTGTCAGAAATGCTGAGCACCTATTCCCCTTTTGCAAGGGGGATACCAAAAATAACCAATAAGTTTGGTAAAATTTAGGCCCAGACTCTTCTCCTTGGCTGGAAGCATTAACCTGAATCCCACATGCCATCCTCCATACGTCTCAGTTTAGAGAGATGGTGCTTAAACATTTAACATACAATCGATTACATATGGTTAAACATTAAAATCAACAGCACGGTACACAAAATTTAATAATTAATTATTGGCTGTTCCCCAACAGAGGAAGTCTACAGAGGAAAAAAACCTAGATTCGTGTTCATAGTAGAAGAATTACAGAAAGCAGTGATGGATTTACCTTGGTCCATGTATAGTCTGACTGAAGGGTCAAACTCAGCATGTTTTTATATGTTAGTCAACATGAACAACTGTATTTGAATCTTGCCCTTGGGTGTAAGAAATAAGAGAAAATAATAATGTTCCTATTATAGATAGCCTGTAGATGGATTGTAAACTTTATGTACCAAGTAGGGAAATCTCTTGTGGTTAAATCGGCATTCATGCCGAAATGTGAAATGTTGGTTCTGTAAATATCCCTATATGCCTAAGGCGATTGCCCTGTTAAACAGTTGACACCTGCTCCTTATCTCATTGAAGTTTATGGTAAAATTGTCATCAAAATTAATTGCAGTAGTTGAATACAGTAATCCCATAAAAACCTGTGAGGGTCCTCTTAAAAGAACTGACAGTGTTAACAGTAATACTTTTGTCACTGCCACCTTCAAACTACCTGCTCCACTTTCAAGGTTGTTGTTTTTGTTTTTGTTTGTTTGCGGTTTTTTTTAGGGGGGGGAAGGGGGAGTTCTCACTTAGTCTCCAATCTCTGTTTTATGTTTCATTGGTTCAGCTTGTCTCCCACCTTCCTTACTCTCCTCCTAAAATGAGTTCTATTCACTCGTCTCAAGCCCTGTTCCCACACTTGGCATTTTTCCTTTATTTGCTGTATTACTTTTAGTTTTGTGTCTCCATTTCTTCCTTGGCTTGTTACTTTTGTTAGCTAATCAGCATTTAAACCTTTACAAGGTCGCACTTGAGCGCTGCATAGCATTAACGTTTGTCAGAATCTCTGTATTCTAACACTGGTTTACAAGCACCAGTTTACAAGTGCAGACCACATGTATTATTTATGCTTATGATGAAATAAATGCAACTAGGGTACTCCATGTGGTATGTTTCTGTTATCCTATACATGTCTTTTCTCTTTGTCAACAGTATGAATAGGTTGAATACCTTGCCTAGAGGATTTGGCTCTTTACCAGCTTTGGAGGTTCTTGACTTGACTTATAACAACTTAAATGAAAATTCCCTGCCTGGAAACTTCTTCTATCTGAGTAAGAGACTTTTTTTTTTAATCTATACATCTTGAAATCGTGCTTTGCATTCTGCAAGAAAAAATTTATTTGATAGAGACCAAACTCTAACCAAATATTTTAGATATATATGTGATTCTTCCTTGGGCCCTCTTGACTATTTCTACATAGCTCAGCAATATGTATCATTGATATACAGTCACCTGACACCATTGGACATATGAGGACTTGGTTAGTAATGGTGTATTAGCTTTCTTCTTGGTAATATTTCTTGGAGTTGTATACTAAAATTTCATAGACGCCAAGAAGCTTTGTGGAACAGTAAAGAACGTCACCTTGATGTGTATTGACTATCTGAAAAAGAACAAGTTTCTGATTGCTTTTTATGAAAACATATAACAGCTTTGTGTGTGTGTGCACGTGTACATTTATATCTATATATAAATTACATAATATTGAAATGCGTGCATCCAAAAACGTGTTGAAACTATGTTCAAGTTGTAAGGTGCAGTGCTCAGAAAGGCCAGAATTAGGTTTGCCTGTATACATGATGTGCTATATGAGCATGCAACTAAAGACTGTCATATAATGCATACATACAGGATGGCTGGAGGAACCTTGCATAGGCATTTCCTTATTTCTGGCATTTTAAATGCTAGAAGGTTTTATTTGGTTTTTTTTATGTTCTTTTCTGCATAATGGTTTTTAATGATCAGAAGTTAAAATGTAAAACAATGCAGGTACCAAGGAAAAAACTTGTGAAAGGAAACACAAGACCTGCTCCCTGAAGCAGGAGGAAGGGATCCCTCCCCAAAGTCATCTCTCTTCCAGAGTATTTGCTGTTGTCTCTCTTTGTCTTAATATTCCTGCAACGGATCTTGCAAACCCCTGATGCTATGTGAATAAAAATGAGCTGAACAGTTCCACTGGGCCATCTTTTCCCCACTTCTACTACTGGAGGATGAGAGAGAGTATATGTATGAAAAATTATAAATGGTATGATTTCGAGCTCAGCTGTATTTGTATTTTATTATCCAGTCTTAAGGTCTTTTTACACTTATACTATGCTCTGTTAGCAGTAAAAATAAGAGTAATTTTTTCCAAAAACTCGGTCAATTTTTTTGTATGTTTTGGATATAAATTGGGTAATAAATAGGAATCAGAGGTAATAAAGAGTAATGGCTCTTGTTCTGACAGCTCAGCATTGAAACTGTGTGCCAAAACCTGCCAGAATTTACTATAGTAGAAATTGTTAATTGTGTCAGTCCTTTTAGATATAGATGTTTTCCTGAACTCGCCAACAATACAATAAGCCAGTAAATCTAAGTTTGACCTGCTTGTTATTATTGTGAGCCCTGGGTATGTCAAAGGCTTTTCACCAAGTCAGGGTTATTAATCAAACCTGACTCCCTTTTATTGATCAGACCTCAAACAGTTGGGTTATATGCCACCCTGTTTATATATTGCTGTTTAATTTGCAGCCACCCTGCGTGCACTCTATCTAAGTGACAACGATTTTGAAATCCTGCCGCCAGATATTGGGAAGCTCACAAAGTTGCAGATAGTAAGTAATTTATCTAAATTCTTGGAAAATCAATTCACTTTCACAGCCCTTGTAGAAGTAGAATCTAGTCAATTTGAGAAGTCGTGGGGTTTGTTTTGAAGGAATAGCCCACTACACCTGATACCGTTTCTTGTTTATCTGCAGAACTTGTAAATAAATTGGAAGAATTGACTGTTTGGGGGAAGGCAATGGGCAGAGAGTAGAGTTCTGTTTTATGTTCCATTATTTTAACTGAAAATTGTTCTGACAACTTTGTATTCTCTGTAAGCTGAGCCTTAGAGACAATGACCTGATATCACTGCCTAAAGAAATCGGTGAACTCACTCAGCTTAAGGAACTTCATATCCAGGGAAACCGCCTAACCGTGTTGCCCCCAGAACTAGGTAAGCTTGTAGAAGGTTGTTTATTTACTTGAATAATGATAATGCAGTGTGTTTCCAACTGGATCAACTAAACCAACTATTAATCTCTAAGAAATATTATTTGCTGAAGTCATCATTGCTGCCATTATCTATTTATTCTCATAGAAACCAACCTACTCTTTCTCTTATTGGGCATCTCTGAATGTGCTTAGGAGAGGAGGAGCTAGCGTAAGAGGCAAGTTTTACCAGATAGCAAAATTTGCATATCATGTTCTGCTTTGTATACAAACTGTTTTAGGGTGTTGTCTATCTGATAAGGCTTAAAGTCTAACTGGGTATGTTAGAACAGTTGTTTTATTCAGCAAAAAAGCTCTTTAGCATTTTAAATGGCTGGATAAAAATAGTATGTTAGGATGTATTTTGTGGGAGGAGATTTTGTTTTGTTTTTTCTCTGAACCTTGCTTGTGTTAAGAGAAGTTTGGCCAAAAAGAATAAGATGAGTCTAAGTTACTTGTTAGACTTTTAAGTCTGTGTTTTAGTATCTTGTCTCATGTTGGTTCAATTACTTTTTTCCTGAAAATAAGGAAACTGGAAGATGACCTATCCATTTTTTATTTCTTTGTTATTTCATCACTAGGAATATTTTTTTCTTTAGTTGTTTTCATTTGAAAAAGGAAAATCTGGTTGTAGGTTAACATTTATTTATTTATTTGGTTTTTAAACTGCCCTATAAGGCTCACAGCGGCTTACAAATTGCATGAATTTGCCTTGCAGTACCTCCTATATGATACTGGAGTCGTACCTGAAGTAGTTCACGGTGTTTTATGATAACCTTTAAAAAAACTTTTTGCTTTAAACAAGGAGCTGCTTCAGTTATCCATTGCTGGAGCACCTGTATTTTAAGCAGGCACAGTTTTTTGCCCTTCCAACTAATATTTCCTGAAACCAAAATGAAAAACAGTTTGGGAACGTAATGGTGGAAATGTTCATATTATATGAATCTATTGCAACCAGTTTGTGTGTTGATTGGTGGCTATTTATGTATACATAGCACTCAGATATCTAAATATTTATTTTACATTTTAAATAGGAGAGCTAAGCTTTGTTACACAAAGGCTAAAGAAAATTGTTTGCGTGTTTGGAAGTACAGATTTTTGGGTCTTTTTTCCCTTTTTTGGTTCTGTTACTTGTTCCATGTCTCTCTCTCATTGTAGCAGACTCTACCATGCTGAAGGTTCTTTTTCCCTCACCACTGATAGCCAAAAGATACCCTTCTAACTCCTTAATTTTGGATGTGTGTGTTATGTTTCATGATGTTGATATATAATTTTCTATAGCTTTTTGTCAGAATTATGTTTAGTTTTGTTCAGCTAAAATAACATTTTAGAAACCTGTGCCGTTAATATGAATGCACTATTTTTATGGTTTCCTACTTTATAGTCCTGGAATTCTTCAGAGTGGAAAGTCAGTTCTGTAATGGGTAACCAGTTTTGGTGGCTAATTAAAGTGTTCTACACATACAGCTGGTTGCCTTAGAAGTATCACAGCAAATTCATATGAAAAACTGTTTGTGTATACAAGGGTCATGCTTGGAACAAAGATCTTGAAACGCATTCTAGAGTGACCTGACAAATGCAGAACATGTTGCTGATGCATTTCGTTGCAATCAAATTTGACTTGGGTTTGTTTGTATCATGATGATACTGAAACTGTATAGCATGAAAGGGACTTACACTATCGAAATGGTTTTGCATCAGAGTATATTAGCTGTGCAGCAAGATTTCTCATGACATTCCTTACGAGACAGCCTTCTACTATAATGCACATATTAATTTTCTTATATTTCTTTTTTATAGTTTCACCCATGAATCCTTACTTATGATATAATAGCCCATTTCTCTTGCATTTTGTGCCCTGTATAATATGAGAAGTATATCAACTTTTTTTTAGCTTTTACTTCTGAAGAGACTTGTATCTCATTCTGACTGTGTAACTTGTTTCCTGTAATTATGTTTATTACAAGAAAAAGAGTTGTGTTTACTAGTACTTTGGTCCCTTGTGAGAAAACTAAGTTATGAGGTGCGTAGGGGCTCATGTCACAGTGGTGGCTCAAGTATACATATTAGAATAAAACCAGTTCATTTGGAGTGGGATTAGGTCATTTCATGTATAGGAGAAAGCACTGAAGTGCATCTGAAGATGAAAGTGGAAAATGGGCAGAAAAGGGCATCCAGGTAAAAAGTTGATTTGGAAGTAGGAGAGGATTTAACAAACATAACTAAATGTTAATCATTACTAATGGCACAGGTCAAAGCATGTCAGTTAGTAAAGATTAGAACCAGCCTGTGTTGTGTTTAGTCGAGAGAACCTGTCAGTAAATGAAGGAAGAAAACAAATATTGCTGTCCAAGAGAAAAAAGAAGGAACTTTGTACAACATATTTGTTCTTGATTAGGATGCTTGTCTGTATAAACAGTACATGTGAATGATGAATACAGGAAGTGATTGAGAAGGGGGGTGGAAGTCACAGCTGGTTTTTATCATTTGTCTCTCAAAGCTTGGGTCATGAGGAATGGTGGTGGGCAGTCATATATAAACTTTAAAGAGGTGCTGGCATTTTTTTCAAGCATTTAAAAGGTTATGTGCTGCAATGCACGACAAATAAATCATGATTCACTGCAACAACAGAGTTGCAGTCAGTTATATAAATGGCCTAGGAAGCACTAAATCTGTCACTTTGTGTATTCTGACCATTTAACAATTGGAATAGTGTTGAAAAGAAAGCTGAATAGAAACGAGGCAAAGCAAAGAGGCTGATGCAGTTAGTAAGATCAGCAGTTGGTGATTCTGAAGCTCACTGTTTGGTCATCACAGTAGACCCTGGAGAAGACTACCTGAGTTGAGTCAAGGAGCAGGAAGCATCAAGACTGTAGGGGAAACATGGAATCATTTACATACTTGAAGTCAGATGTGACTGAATAACATTAATATGTGGATTGAACGGCTCTGCAACTTTGCAGAGAAGGTAACGAGCCTATTTTTGGTTCACTTGTATCAAATGTAGTAAGTAGCATTATCAAGAAAAGAAAAACCATGTGCTATTGATGTCTTCTGTCAGCAAGAAGTACGACAGATGGTTTGCTTAGGATTCATTCCATGATCATGGGAGAAACAATGGCTTTGTTTGAGTGCTGTTAATTCTATCATAACTTTTTTCAGAGCTGGAGATAGAAACAGATGGCTTTTAAAAAATACTAGTGACAATTGTTTTAGCCAAACATTTTTTTTTCACATTAATGAAAATACTGAGCTTGTAACTATGAACTTTAGTAGTTCATATTTGAAATATTGAATATCTCTTTCCAAATTAAAGTCTTTTCAAGAGTTCCATAAAGCTTGCCAGCCTCCTTTCATGTAAGCTAAATGTATATTTTATGATGGTTTCTCTGGCTTTCTTAGAGCAAAGGAAAACCAGATAATCCTCAAAATAATTCTGCTATCATTTTTTTATTTTTTTTGTATAAAGCTAGATTATTTTTGGTGAATGAAAAATTGACTTTACGTTCTGTCATATATGTACTCATTTGGCACATTTGCTTCTAACCCTCACAAATCACAACTACACATAGGGAAATTCTTTTAGATTTTGTAATATGAGCAATATGAGGCCTGATTAGGAGGTGGATAGTAAACCTCTGTGGGAATGAACTAGCATGGGGGATATAAAGTATCTCTTTTAATCTTTACTTCAGACTCCTAGGCTAAGATGGTAAATAAGCAAAAAGAAAAAATCTTTTAAAATGTGATGTGTCATTGAAATAGTGAAACTAAATCCAAGCAAACAAGAAAACTCTTGACCAGCTGTGCAGATCAAGTTAAATTTTGCCATTTTTCTGCTTAGAAAAGGAAACATAAGCATACTGTCCACTATGGCAAGTGTCACTGCACCCTCTCCATCAGCAATACCACCAACGTGCAAGCAGAGTCCTATGATACTAATGGGAAATATGTTTATATTGGGACAATTTGGGTACTAGCTTCCACGGCAGTACTTTGGGGAGAGTCATTTGGTTATTTAAAAGGCACTTAGTAAAGTTCCCTCTGTTTGGAGCTGAAGTAGAGGTAGGGGTACAGTATGAGAAGTGTGTTTGGTGAATTTCATTCTGATGTACCAATTATACGGATAAATAGAGAACTTGTCTTCCAGGACTGCCAACCTGGCATTTATTAGTTGAATAATATAACAGAAAAATGTACTCAAGTGTAGACCAGAAATAGCATGTTTACCTTCAGATAACACTTCTAGACATGTCTGACTAACATATTGGTGTAACTTAATAAGAAATGCTGGCATATTTCTTACCTCTAGGTTAGCTTAATATTTCTTACCTCAAGGTTGGTTTAATGTAAAATCGACTTTTTACATTGCTCAACAACATCTTCAAACCTAGTTTCTGTAAACTAACCTTGAAAATAAAATAAAATTAACATTCACATAGATAAAGAATAAAATTAGTAGTTGCCTGGATAAATGATATTCTGGGGAAGAGTTGTGAGTTTTGTAAAGGGAAATTACTGTCTCACTTATCTGCTGGTGTTCTTTGTGGGTTTTAAAAAGCGTGTGGGCAGGGGGATCTAGTTGATATATCATATTTGGACTTTAAAGAAACTTTTGAGAAAGTTACATACCAACGGCATGGGAAAAGTTGTCATGGGATTAGAGGGAAGGCCCTTCTGTGGATCAAAAACTGGTTAAAAGACAGAAACAAGGAGTAAAGGTAAATGGTCACTTTTCATGATGGAAGAAAGTCAATAGTGGGTGCCTGTCTACATGTGTGCCTGGGACAGCACCAATTTGAGCTGGGGCAGTATAGGCCTCTGGTGGGCTGGGCTGACCAAGTGCTATTTATGCCGTCAGGGTCCACACATGTGTTTTAGCACGGTAAATACTCCGCCATGAGATAATACTGTCAGGGACGATACTGTCTTATGGCAAAGTTAATTAGTTTACTGAGCCCTAGTACCAGCACAGGTGTAGACTCTGACACTTTTCTGTGGAGCTAACTAATCTACACTGCGGTGTAGTGCATGCATAGTTACATCCCCTGTAATGAACAGGAGATAGGTTTAAAACAAACAAGAGGAAATTCTCTGTCTAAACACAGTTTATAGCTAACTTGTGGAACTTTTTGCTACAGGAGATTGTAGAGGCTGATAGTATAACCAGGTTCAAGCAGGGATTCAATAAGTTCATGATGTGCAAGTCTATTGGGAGCTATTAAATAGCATGTATCCGGTGACATCACTAAACCAATAATAATGCTAGGAAAAGTATGACAGAGCATTATTCTAGACATGCCCTGTCCATATACTCTCCCACTAAAGCATCTACTATTTGTTGCTGTCAGGCACAGGAAACTGAGCCAGTAGACTATTTGTGTAACTAGCATGGCACATCTTACATTCTTCTGAGTAATATGAAAGATTTGAAATGGGGCAGAGCAAGAAGTGGGGACAAAATAAAACTACAGTACACCCTGAAAGTATTTCCTATAGCTGTTGGTTTACATTTATGCAACTTGCATTCATTTTCATACGGTATTGTGGCTTTTGTTAAGCTTTCTAAGACATGGACTTGCTGTTTTCTGGGTTTGTTTTTAACATGCAACTTCTTCTGTTGCTTCTCACATACTTACAATATGTTGATAGATTTTACCCAGACTGACTACACCCTGATTTTTGTATGAGCCTTATCAGCTTAACCACATTTGTTAGATACTATTTTACCTGTTTTGCCAGAATTAACATTCAAGATTATTATAATTGGAGGTAATTAGAGAGATTTTTATCTGTCATTAAATCTTGTTTACTCTGCGTTTCATGGCCCTTTATAGGCAGTTTTGCTGTTTGTTCTGTGTGTTCAGATAGGTACCTATATTTATGCGGATGTTTAAAAAAACACTGGGGAAGTATAATATCTGAAAATTAATCAGATTTCAATTTGATGGTGTCCTGTCAAAACAAAAACACCTTTGGTAGTTGAAAGTGGTTTTGGAATTTGGTTAGATGTGAAAGTTTAAAGGGTAAACTGGGATTGTGTAACCCCATAATGTTGGCTATTAGATAGAAAGCTGCTTTGACATTGCATTAGTTTTCTTTTTTTCCAAAACCATGGGTCACTGACATCATCCCCATTGGATTCTCAGCTGATTGAAAATGAAAGCGTTTTGCAGGGGCAAAGAGCTTACTTCTTGGGATCCTAGTAAGCCATCCCTATTTAAGCCATCCCAAACATAGAAATGTTTGTCTAACCTATTCTTATCTCAAAATGTCCAAACTGTGCAAATTGTATTGTTGAAATCCACACTAAAATGTTTACTAAACAAAAAACTTGATCTATTAGTAAATTTGAACCTTCAAAAAGATTATATATTGCAGTAATTTGGTTTAGGTCTATATTCAGTGAAAGATCTGTTTCACTTTCCCCATAGTTGCCAAATAGCTTAATTTAACCTAGTCTTCGATTTTAAATAACTTTCTTTTAAAAGTTTAAAAAATACTTTCAGAAAAAGGGAAAAATACTTTCAAAAGGATGTCTTGGACTCTTGTCAATATGCTGTTTCTTCTCCAATTTTCCATATCTACCCACACAGTTCTATCAGTATGGTTGCCTTGGTACCTGCTCCTGAAAGATGTGAGGTAGAGTTTGACTGCTGAAATAGCATGATTTTTCATGAAGAAGTACAAGTCATTAGCACAATGGTGTTTGTTTAGCAGTACCTTGTGTACTGTATTGAAGACATTCTTGTTTTGTGGCTCCTATCACTGAAACTTAATTTTGTTTGTAGATTATTTTAGTCATCCCTCTAGGCTAGGGACAGACAATCAAAAAACCTGAGCGTGACTTGATTCAATCTTTGCAGATTAGTCTAACCTGATTAGGCTAAACCAGTTTGTAACTGTGTAGACATCTACTCTGGATGGAAAAAATTCAGGCACATGCCTTCAGTGGCTCAGGCTAGAAGCTGGGGGGGGGATGCTAGAGCAGCCCTCCCTTACCTTCCACAGGGAAGCTGAGCTAAGGAGGGTGTGGCCAGGCCCAGCCAGAATGCTCTTATTATCCACACCCCCAAGCATCCCAGCAGGGAATGTTTATCACCCCTAACTCAGTGTTGATCAACCCATTAAGAAACAAAGCCTCTCTTCATTAGTTCAAGCTTTTAAACAGCTTTTCCAAGGAAGGACATTAAGCTACTGTTGATTAGCTCCAAAAAACCTGTCTGCCCTTGTCTTCTCCCACAGCATGGACTGTAGCCAGCATGTGGTCTGCTAGCTAATGCTTGGGTGTTTACATAAGGCAGTGTGGCAGAAACAAGGGTGGGGGAATAATCCCTGCTTAGCAGGGAGAAGCCAGGCAGATGCTCTGTGCCTGCAAGTTTCTGCCAGAGCTCTGGCCAGGGAGTAGAGGGGAGGGGCCAGCCCTGCTGTGGAGCAGAGAGGCCCAGCCTGCCTTGAGAGCATGCCGAGATGCTGGGGGAGTCTGGCAAGGGGTCTGGGACAGACATTGTATAAACTGGTTTGAGCCAAAGCAGTTAAGTCTGATACTACATTCAACCAGATTTATCTCAAACCAGTTTCAGCCATTTTCACACTGGTTTATGTGCACTGAACATGGGTTAAACTAGTTTCTGATCACTTAAACCAGTTTATATGCAATGACTGTTCCTTGCCCTAATGGGAGATTTGTTTCATAAAACTGGTAGTAGAGATTATTACGAATCCACCCATTATTTGAGTTCTAGCTAGTAAATTTGAATTGTCCAGTGTCTTGAAGAATAAATCCCCGAGTTTTGTCTAGCTGTCTACATTCCATTTTCCTACTGTGCTTAATACCTGAAATCTTGTATGTGGAAGAAATCAGCTCTATGCATTCTGCTTTTTTTCCTAACTCTCATCTTCAGCCTTGACACATTTGTAAGTAAAGTCCCCTGGTGTCAAACTTCTCATTATGCTTTAGTGTAATGACTCTAGTTGACCTTTACTATGATTTTGGAATTTTGTATAAATATCTCAAAATGTGGATTTGAAACAAAGTGAATGTGGACTTATAGAAAGGTTCAGGAGAGATGGTGCTGAAGAATGAAGTCTTTTACGCACACAATCGAAACAACACTAATAGAAGCATTGCCCATTTGCTTTGTGTCACCTAACCTTGACTTGAAGCATGCAAAGCCTTGAAGCGGCCAATTCCCATGCCTGTTTCTTCCTTGGTCTGTTAGCTGCCAGTCCCTACAAGCAAAATAGCTGTAGTAAGATCAGGTTGAATAATTAGATAGATTAGACCTAGAGGACCCAATCTTACTTATGTCATCAGAAAGATTGAGAGGTGTTTTGAAGGCAGTGAGTAGATAAGAAAAAAATAGTAGGAGAAAGGCAGAACAAGAAGCACTGATTGGATGTTAAATCCAATAAATTCAAGTAAGAAATAAAGCTAAAAATTATAACAGTGACAATCTAGGACAGTGATGAATTCTCTCTCTTGACTGCCCAATTTGCTGGAAGATATGCTTTAGTCATGTACACTCTAGTTACTAAACATATTAGGTAATTGGGTGAAGTTTTGTGACATATAAGAGATGGTCAAACATAGTTGATCTGTTATTTGTCCCTTCTCCTCTTCAAACCTATCGGTTAACTGAAACATTTCTCTCAGTTAAACTTGGAATAATTGAAATGCCTGTAGAAGTTCATAATCTTGGTGCTAGTATTCCTCAGTTGGAAGGAACTGGAAAAAGTAAGATAACTTCAGGCATTAAAATCAGAAGCTTGGGTTAGTCATTCAGACTTCCCTTTCCAGAGGTGTCCTCTGATTTTGCCCAGTGAGCTAGGACTGGAAGAACCTTTCTGCCACTGTCAACATCTCTTCTGAATATACTGCCATGTGGGCAACAGAATGGGCAAAGAAATGTGCAGCTCCGTTTCTTTACTTTTCCCGGCAACTAATAGCTTGAAGTGTTTTGTTGGTTTTCCTTTCATTCCCTTTCGTAAGATTTTTTTTCTTCTTCCCCACCATTTAATTTTTGGAGAAGTGAACTATTTCCCATTAATGTGCTTGTTGTGTGTTCTCCATTAACCCTATTTTGGCGAACATCAAGCCAAATGTTCTACCAGAAGCAGGAAAAATCCACACAATAGGTGAATCCAAATGATGCTTACAGCTACTTCAATAAAAGGTTTTTGCAGCAAAATGACAGAAATATAACAATAAAATGTAATATCATCCTGGATCTTTTGGAGGCGCTTCAATCTAGCTTCAATTTTTATAACTGGTGTTTTTTTAATAATTTGAATCTCATTAACAAGCAATGTATATTTTAGACATATGTTATGAAGTTATAGTTTTGTTTATCAGATTGAATTTTATGATTATTTTATCTGATGCCAAAAAAGATTTGAGTCACACTTAGCTTATGTACCAGAATTCGTTCCTCTGTGCTGTCTTATCAGTTCTTTTCTATCCCTTTTCTGTTACTAAAACTGTAGAAGAGGCTTCAAACAGAAATGCTGTCATTCCTTGTAGAGAGTCATGAGTTGCAAGTGTTCAGATTTATATAAAAATTGGTAGTTTTTGTTAAAACAGACATATAAATCATAGTTACATTCCATATAACAAATGAAAACATAATATTTATATTATTCACAATTAATTCTTAGTACCTATGTTATGACCTTCTATTCATGACAGTTTTTCCACCCCCACACTTATGCCAATCCATCTCTATGGAGAACAAAGCACATGGCACCAAAGTAATAAAAATTGTAAGCCCTAGGGTGTAAAACAAAGCTAAAACAAACCAAATCAGACACATTTTTACATATAACTTAAGTTTAGGTTTTTTGTAGTAGATTGATCCCTTACTTAGCCTTTAATAAAATTGGATTCAAGGGTATTTATAGCTAAATAAAAAAATAAAGTTAATTTCTTACTTCACATTTGTGTGTGTGTGTGTGTGTGTGTGAGTCAGAGCTATAAAGGCAAGGAACATTTAAGTTACAAACTTAATGCCATCTATAAGAAAAATTGGTATGATCACACCAAAGGACTGTGTTTGAGGTCAGTGGTGAAATATACTGCTTGGGAAGTAGTGAGGGGAGGCAGTAAAAGGGAGACAGCTATAGGGATTATGGTATAGGGCCAAATATTGCCTCCTGTGTAATTCCATTGATTTTACTGATGCTACAGTGAGGATGAATTTAGCCCATTATGAAGAAGTGTTCAGCTGGTATTTCACAGGCAGGATAATGTTTCAAATGCTGAATGCCAACTCTCACTTTTAAAATGTCACAATTGTTTAATTACTTCATTACATCTTTTTTTAAGCAGTATAAATGCTCCTTGGTGCTCTTGAAGTGAGAAGTGCTGTTTTTTCGTTCTCCCTTTTAATCTGTATTTAAACTAGTGCCTGAGACTCCCAGTCATGGCCTAATGTATCACTGAGCTAGAGCCTATAGATCCTATGCAAATGCCTAATGAGAAGATAGTCTTGAGAAGCTTACAGTCTAAAATGAGATATCTGGTGACCAGAAGACAAAGAGCACAGGAAACAACACAGTACTGGTCAGACTGATAGGTAGCTCAACACCGTCTGCCTGGTATTTGCTGGAAGTTAGTTGTATTTAACTATAGAGCAAACTGTTGCTTGGTTGTTTTTTGTAGGCTATGTCTGGCTTCTGGAGACATTGAGCAGTTTATACAGTACAGTTTTGTGCCACCAGCATTACAGGAAGATAAGGAGAAATACATAATGCCATTTTGAGGAGCAGTTAAACCTAAGGATGTGAGCAGGGACAAATAATGACTGATGACCAATGATAGCTGTGAACCAAACTTGCCTAAATGAAAGTGGAAGAAGGAATATTTGGTTTTCTTTGTAAATAGTTCAGCTTTGCTGGAGCTCCATCTTCTGTACTTTCAGGTGGCACCTACTAAGTCATAGGCTTGTGTTATTAGTATTGTTTGATAATACTGTGGAAGCACAAAAATAAATTACTTTTGAGTTGTTTAAGCAGATGTTCACATTCACTGTGTAGGTCAAATTTGAACAGTTCATCCTTTGGTATCGTAAGTGCTGGAGACATTTGATGGTTGCAAATATTTATGGCAGGCAACAAAACCACAAATTTTATTAGAACCACATTTTTTAATTTTAGACAGACACATTCTAAAAGTGAGCCACTTAATCTGATTTCTTCCCTTCTCTCTCTGGTTTAGTTAGCCTTGTATCTTCAGTGTCTGTCCTTTCTTAATCCTGGTGGATTTAAGTTGCATATGAATGCAACCCTTGTGCCAAGGCATCCCATAATTAAGGTAATTAATGCCTTTTAAGGGAGAAATCATAGGATAGGTGACATTTTTCCTTTCTCACAAACTGAGTTCAAATAGCTTGAAATATTCCTGTTGGGGGGACTCATGATTTTACCATGTTGATGAAGTATCTGAGCAGCACCGTAAGCCTTTGATTCTTAACATGATTAGAGCTACTTCTTGATTTTCACCATTGCTTGTCAGACTGGAATCAGGGATCTGATTTTTCTGTCTCAGATCTTGAATAGTCTTTTGCTCCTGTGTAAAATGCTGCTGTTTTGATCTCATCGGGTAGCTTTTTTACATCAACTTTGAATCATTTTATCCCAGTGTAAATAGCTACTCAAGGTACAAAGTTATGGAGATTGGTTTTGGGGTTTTTTTGTTTTTTGCTGGAAGTGAATCAGGACTTCAGAACCTGATATTTAGGGGTAATATTTTTAATTTTAAATTATATTTATAAATTTACATTCAAATTAGAGCAGCTCAGTGCTAAGAAAAATCCTCTTTAAAAGTATGGTAGTGGCAGCGAAAGGTCTACTAGTGGGACTACTTTACAGGAGAGCAAAACTTAGCTGTATTCTCTTTCCTCCAGCTGCCCATCTATGGAAGCACTGTTTTAAGGAGCATAGCTTCTGATACTTCACTTGGTGTAAAAGTGAGGCAACGGGCCCAAGCCTCTAACAGTCATTGACAGTCTGCTAGAATAACCAAATTTTGTTTGTGATAAAGTAAACAAGTACTATTTAAATGGACTGATGTACATGGGTAGAACAAAACAAAAATAATCGATGCAATCTTCAACACTTATATTTTGTTTCAGTCTGCAGCACTGGATTTTTCCCAAAGGCAATTTTGTGTTTTCACTTACTAAAAATATCCAAATAATTTGATGTGATCTATTTAGCAGAATATATGTATTTCTTAAAGGCTTTGGGATAGTATTCTACTTATAAAATTTAAATTACACATACAGGGGCACATCTGCCCTGACCATTTTCCCACCCAGAGCCCCAGTACTAGAGAGAGTGGCATAAGAGCTTTTGCAAGCACTGCCCCATACTAGGATTATATTTGGAATGTTGCTTTTCAGCCCTACTTGGTTCAGTTTATTGCACTGAAAAAGTAAGCACCCGCAAATATTTTATCTGCGAACATATAAGAACATGGACATTGTTGCAGTTATACATGTGCACGTCTTATGTAAGTTATGTGGGTATCACTTTGGCAATGCTACCATGAGTCCAGTGGTAAAGCTTGTTGGAGTCTTCTCCTGCCAGCTTGTACAATCTTTCTGGTGAAAGTGTTCTGTTTATGGGCATTGCTGCTTCATCCATTACTTCAAAAAGAGGGCAGGGATTAGGATAGACATAGACTCAGTATTCCTAAACATTATAACTAGATATGACATTTTTGTGAAGCTGGTGGCAGGGGAAAACTTATGTGGTGTATTTCAAATGCACACACCAACAGTTCGTTGTGTTTAAGGGATCCTCTCTTTGCTGTAATATGCTTTCACTTCAACAGCATGGCATGTCTTTAAATTGATTAAATTTAAATAAAGTGTATGATATTTAGAATCTGCAGCAGGAACTTTACATTGAGGAGGTGAGAGAAAGTTAAGGCAGCATTCCCCAGTTTATTTGGTATGGGCTGTAAATTATTGAACCAACTCAAGATTGGACTCCTCAGCTAAGAACCTTCCTGCTGAGATTTTGGAAATATGTAACTCATTTCCATAAGCAAAATTGAATTTGCTCTGTAACGTGGCTAAATTTGCCTCACTGAATTTAACCATCTATATTAGGTGTACACAGATTGATCATTTTTATATGTCTACAACACTTACAGAATTATAATGGTTAGTGAATGCTTACTGTGTTTGATGGCTTTGGAGAGAAATGCATATGGTTCTTTTGCAGGTAATAAAATGAAAAATCCAATTTGCAATTGCAGAATAAGCTTCTGAGTGATATATGATCTTCATAGCAGCATCGGTCAGAGGGTTACTGCTAATCACAGTGCTGGCTTGCTTCCCTAGTGGCTTGTGCCTTAAAACTGAATAGAGAACAGTGCAAGTCTGTGTCTTGAGCCAGCTAGCAAAGATTTAGATGCACCAGTTCCTAGCTTATTAGGTCCTCTTTGTCACAGTGCTTAATCCTGCTGCCTGATCCTTGTTAGAACAGCAGTGCTGCTGAGTCCTCTAATAAAGGAGATGGGTGTGAGACTCCTAACTAGAAGCACTGAAGCGTAAGGCAGTTAGGGCAATTGCCGCCTGACTGACAGAGGGGTGAAATGCTTCCTGCATGTTATTACTTAAAAAGAACAGACTTCAGACAGCTGACAGATGAGCTTTGCTGAGGTAATGGTAACTTGTTGATAGGCCTATATGAGACAAGTGTCATCTTTTCACACAGTATAATGGTCTAGCTTTACCCTAATTATGTTAACCCTTTTTCATAGAAAGAGCAGCATTAAGGATTAAATATAATACAGAGCATGGTGAAATACAGCCGAGACCACCAGCAGACAGCAGTTGGTTGAAGCTATTGCAGTCATATATGCATGTTAACTCTATATATACAAATGCTATTGGTTTGAAAAATAAGCACATCATTTATTCTGTATGGAAATAACAGTTTGGTTCAGCAGGCGTGCTACACTCGATGCTATAATTATAAGCTAGTTTGGTTAGATGAAAAATGCTATATTTTTTCCATTATGAGCTACAACAGTTTTTAAATTGTCATCACTTTTGTTATAGCCCTCAGTCACAAAATGCACAATAATAAATTAAAAATAGTGACCATGTTTTATTTTGTATTAAAAATCATTTAATGTATCGAATATATATATAGTAATGTCACTGATTTAATAAAATTAGAATTTAGTATGGTGTCCCCAGGTCATGGGGAAATTCAGCCTTCAGTTGAACATAAATTTTTCTGGTTGGAAAATGTAACAGTTGCCGAAGTTTCTAGTAAGTCTCAAGTCCTTGTTTTCAAATGAGCATATATACTGGCAGCTTGTAATTAAAAATGTTTGCCCTTGGACTGAGAAGTACAGCCCAACAGTGAGCTGTAGGATTTCAGAAAAAACAGTACTAATGTTTGGTATTGAAAAGGCTAATAACCAACTGAGGTTTGTTCACTGGACTTGCACTCTGGGCATTGATGCTGGAGATGGATTGCACCATGGGATATTGGCTATGGAACAGCTCATGTCCCTGTTCATTCTTGCTAGCCACTGTAATGGAAAAATACTAGTGAGCTGTCCTTAAAAAATTGGAAGCATTTATGTTATTCTTTATGGCATAATATTATTATAATATTATACCCCAGCATAGTTAGCATGCTCTGAAAAGATAGGCACTGGCATAAGAGTCAGGAAATCTTGAGTTTTAGTTCTTCATCTGCTCATTCTGTTAGTGCTGCATTGAATTTTACCTCCTATATAGAAGGCCTGACCAAGGCCTCTGCATTAAATCCAGATGAAAGCTTAATTTAATGAATAAATATGAAGTGCTTGGAGCCAAAGCAATACCGGCTGCAAATCGTGTGATACAAAGTAAGTGGGGGATTAGGGGAGGATTTGGTTCTACAACTTCTACGATGGAAACGAATGTGCCTTCCTTTTTCTCACATTAAGCCTGAAAATACTGAAATTTGCTTTGACTGTAGGTGTTTTGTTTCTGGAAGAAAGAACAACGTCATATACACAATGAGAAATTAATCTGTGATAAAAGATTTTCTTTTGTTTGCTCCCTTTCAGGTCATTTGGATTTGACTGGTCAAAAGCAAGTCTTCAAAGCAGAGAATAATCCCTGGGTCACCCCTATTGCTGACCAGTTCCAGCTGGGAGTGTCTCATGTTTTTGAATATATTCGTTCAGAAACCTATAAATAGTAAGTATTAAATATTACTGTATTATGCCAAACAATTTTTTTTTATGGAGCACTTGATGAAGTGCCCACAATTTGTATACAGCATATAGTAATGCAGAAGACATAAATGTCTTTATGGGTATTGGTTGTAGCCATGTTGGTCGAAGGCAGGGGTGGGCAAAATACGGCCTGTGGGCTGGATCTGGCCTGTGAGGCCATTCTATCTGGCCTGCGGAGCCCCTAAAAATATTTAGAAAATTAAAATATATCTGTCCTGTCAAAGATGACAGGAACCAAGGTCGATAGGACCCTGGAGAAGCCTCGGAGGGCTCCTGCAACAGCAGGGCCTGGCCAGCCCTGCCCTCCCAGCTGGAAGCCCCAGCAGGGGCTCTTGGCCTGGGACCATGTGACTGCCCTGGCACAGGAAGCTCAGGTAAGGGGTAGGGGGAAGGGCAGGGGAGGACCCCAGGGAAAAACTGAGCGTGGGGAAAAGTGGCCCCTCACCCACCCCATGGCCCACGCTCGCTGCTGCAGCCACTTGCAGCCCGCATGGGGCTGTCCTGAGCAGACATAGGCAGCCCCATGCAGGCTGTGAGCAGCTGCAGCCAGGTATGGGGCAAGGGAGGGGCTGCTTTTCCCCCCACGCTTAACACCAGCTTGTAACCCAACCCCACTGCCAGCCTGGGCCCTACACCAGCTCTGGGCTCACGCGTTGGGGCTGTGCTGTGGCGGCAGCAGCTGAGGCCCCCCTGCTTGCTGCACTGGGCAGTGTTTGCTGCTGCTGCCCAGCAGATGAGCTCCAGCAGCAGGGCCAGGTTACAAGCTGGTGCTGAGCACTGGAAAAGCAGGCACTTGTGCGTCCCGTGCCTGGCGCCCTATGCTGCAGCCATTCATAGCCCGCATGGGGCTGCTTGTGCCTGCTCAGGATAGCCCTGTATGGGCTGCAAGCAGCTGCAGCAGGGAGCGTGGGCCACGGGGCAGGTGAGGGGCCACCTGTCCCCCGTGCTCTGCACCAGCTCCTTTCTTCCTGGCGAGCAGGGGGTCAGGGCTGTATGCTGCCCCCTGCCTGTACCATGGGGCTGGGGGGGCACTGGGGAATGAGCGGCTGCAGGAGCAGGGCCTGCACTCATGTCCCAGGGCCAATGCCAGCAGAGCTCAAAGCAGGGCGGCAGGAGTACAGGGTCCCAGCTGGCAGGAGCTCTATGGAGCCGGTCCAGCTCTCCCCCCTCTCTGCTGGTACAACCCAGCGCAGTTCCACAGACCCCTGCCAGCCTGCATCCCGCTCTGGGCTCCACCAGTGCTGGCCCTGAGATATTGGTCCCAAGACATTGGGACATTGGTCCCAAGATGGTGACCAGGGGGCAGAGCACCTGTCAAGGGGCAGGGCTACCCATGCGGCCCTGGACAGCTTGCCACAACTTAGTGGCCCTCCTCCCGAAATAATTGCCCGCCTCTGGTCTAAGGACATAGGCAGACAAGGTTCTTTGGGTAAAAACAGTATCTTTTACTAGACCAATAAAATAGTTGGAAAAATTCATCTTTTCAAGCTTTTGAGTACAAACACCCTTCTTCAGGCTGAGAAAGCGTCTGCAGTTTTTCTGTACTCTTCCTGAATAGCATAGAAGCCAGAGGCCACTATGCAAGAATATCAGTCAATGAAAATGCAAATTAAGGCAATCAGTGGGTGAGAAACAGATGGGGGAATATAGACCTGGTGATAACCTTTCTACTATTTACCAACTGTCTCTTATCTGGGGTTTCAAATGTTGGAGAGGTTATAATGTGCCATAAATCCAATGTCTATATTTAGTCCAGTCAGAACTCTTGTGGTAGAGGAGATATGTTTTATTAGACCAACTAAAATGTTGCAAAAAAATTTCTGTTTGCAAGCTTTTGTGTTCACACACCCTTCCTCAGGCAAAGGAGAATGCAAAGATTTAACAGTTTCTCCCAGGTAGAAATGAAACTTCATATTGCACAGGAGAACTGGAGGATGGTATAAGTTCTCTGGGTGGGAAAATTCATTTGTATGCTAATTAGGCTCGAGTAAAAGTTGGAGAAGCTTATTTACATCAGAAGTGTCTGATGGCAAGCAGGATGTTGAATTTTGCTTCTTTCTTGTTAAGTTGTTTCATATTGCACGGTCCATATATTTATATTTATATATACATATATGTACAGATTTCCCTTGCTTTATATGAGTTCTGTATGTGCGAATTAACTGTTATGTGATGACCCTTTTATACCAAAATTTGTTATATGTGAGGTAAATTCTCTCATGCAAACAGTGTTGTGGATGCCTGCAGTCAGCTGCTTTGTGCAGTGCACTGTGGGAGTGACACACACCAAAATATAGTCTTTTGTGTGGAGCTGTGCCTCTTGCTCATCTGTGAAACATGTTTCCGTAATTGCCATCCCCATTATGATAGTGCCTTATGCTTGTGTGTACTGACTGCTGTTTGTGAGTACTAAAATTGTCTTGTAAAAGTAGTAGAAATGGGTCTGATGGTCAGTACAGTTGAGATCTTGGAACATATCCCTATTTGTTACATTGTAAAGTTGGTTCCCTTTCAAGTTATGTAGCGTTTTCCAGGAATGCATGTACAACATAAAGCAAGGGAAGTGTGTGTGTGTGTAGGAAAAAGCAGTTTTGTAAATTTGCTTTGACAATTGGAACTGAGAGATCAGAGAGAGAGTGGTTGTCTTGTGAGAAGTGTGCCCCCACAGGTCATTGAGTATTTTTGTCCTTGATAGATTTTCAATGTGCATTTATTCTGGTATGCAGCTTTTGTTTGGTTTCTCCAGTGTGTTTTCTATCAGGGCATTTAGCTCAATTAATGGGATGTGTTAGATTTCTGGAGGTGCAAGTATAAGATCCAAGAATGGTGATGGTTCTGTTGTGGGGTGTCTCTGTTGTGGGGGATGGCAGAGATATGTTGACAGGTTTTACATTCGTTGTCATGTCACGATCTGGATCCATTATGTGTGTTTTGAGCCATAGAACATTGGTTTCTGGTGATGAGTTTGGAGAGGTTAGTGATCATCGTGTTTAAAAAGAAAATGTTGGTGCTGGAGTATTCCAAACCATGGGCACAGCTATGGGCACCAGAATGGCCCTACAATATGCCAACCTTTTTATGAGTCACCTAGAAGAATAATTTCTCAAGGACTGCACCATCAAACCCATGCTATACTTAATATACATTGATGACATCATCATCTGGATGGAAAACCTACAATCTTTAATTAATTTCCATCAGAAATTCAATAATCATCACCCCTCCATCGACAGTCTCTTGAATACTCCAGCACTAATATTGTCTTTTTAGACACCATGATCACTATTCAGCACTATAAAATGCAAACCACCGTATACAAGAACCCATGGACCAACATACATATCTGCACAGAACCAGCAATCACCCTAAACACACCAAGAAAGCTGTAATATACAGCTTTAATTCAAGCTGTATATTACAGGGCTTGTATATTACTGTATATTACAAGCTCCGATACCACTGAATTTGCACTGAGAACACATGTAACAATTGAACGTAAATATCCATAAACATTTGCAACCCGTACTAGATGTAGACCCAGTTCTTAAAGAGATCTTTCCAGAACCACACAGCCTAGCCTTTAAACAAACACTGAACCTTCTCACAAGACAACCACTCTCTCCAGTCTCTCAGTTCCAGTTGTCGAAGCGAATCTAGAAAACACCTTTTGCGACAAACCTATGAACTTCACTTCATCAACCTACTGGACTAAATATAGACATTGGATTTATGGCACATTATAACCTCCCCGAAATCTGTTACCCCAGATAAGCTGTCTACTATTTACCAGCCACATCTCATCACCAGGCCTGAATTCCCTTTCCCCTCTGCCCCCAACCTGTTTCTCACACATTGACTGCCTCAATTTGCATTTTCACTGATATACTGGCCTCTGGCTTCTATGTTATTCTATCCCATCCATGAAGAGCACAGAACTGCAGATACTTCCTCAGCTTGAGGAAAGGTGTTTGTATTTGAAAGCTTGGAAAGAAAAATTTTTCCAACTATTTTAGTTGGTCTAATAAAAGATATCATATTTACCCAAAGAACCTTGTCTGCAAATGTCTTTATCACATTTAATTAATAAATAATCTGCTTTAATACACTGATATTAAAAGAAATGTTTCTTAAGTCACTCCATAAGATTCAAACTAGATGTAGCAATGGTTTTTAGCACCACTTCAGGATGTCTGCAGTAATTTTGATTTTCATGAATAGCATGCAAATCTGAGGGTTTCACTTTACATTGCCAAATTTATACTCAGGAATTTGATGTGTAAGAAGGTATGTTGTTTAACCATATTGGGAAAATGCATAGCCTTTGTGACATTGTTCCTACTTTTGGTGTTCAGTTTCTGACTTTTAGAATCCTTAGAACAGCACTACTTGACAAGTCTTGCTTGGAATAATACTTTTAAAACGTGTAGTTGAATTTTTACAGGTTTAAATAAGTATTTCCTGAGAAGAGCTTCTCTAGTGGTTATTATATGTTGATATTAATATTTTAAGGAATAAGTTTAAATGATAAACACTGCTTAAGCAAGAGTATCTTTATGGGTTGTTGCACTAAGAGATAGTGTTGAAGATTTGTACGTGTCTGTGCCTATGTTACCATACTGCTATTGTTTAAAAATAAAAAGGTAATTGCTTCAAGATTTATAACTCTGACAATTTTAGCAATAGCCTTTTTAGAAATAGTAAATAATGGAAACTGGAATAACAACCTGGGCATTAAAGTTTCACAGTTTCATGGAACTAGGGAAACTATATAATTCATATGTTTCATATTTTTCATAAAGGAAAGTACAAATA
>NW_017728886.1:36734969-36739362 GCF_001723895.1 Crocodylus porosus
ATAAATAAATGTAGCTATATTGCTTGTCTGTATGCATTTATTTAGAAATTTATATTGTAAATAGCAATCATATTTATTTGGAAAGACTTCTTTGAGGTGACTTTGCTCAACTTTTTGAAGGGCTGTTGACTGGAGTCTTCTCAGGTGTCTTGTCTGCTTTCTTAAAGAAAGTGTCCAAGGAAGTTTGGACAGATGTTCTCTTCTTTTGCTTGTAAATTTCTCTGTAGCAGCTGTACATGTTGGATATGCCCCTATTCACTGATGCACTGCATTCAATGTTGGGGTCATATTCCTCAAACAGGGACATGGCAGCTTCCAGAAGTTGAAATGCTTCAGCCAGCACTTTTGTTGTCCAGACTTTATGAGGAGGAGTCTCTTCAACAGTGGGTGCATCTTCTTCCTCTGCCACTTTTTGCTGTTCCAATTCAGTGAGGTCCTCACTGATTAATTCTTCAAAATGTGATACCAGCAACTCTTCAACATTTTCTGATGCAACGTCTAAGTTGAGATATTTGTCTATTTCAACAACATTTTTGGTCACCTCTTCAAAAGTGTCTGTAAAGTCTTGGAACACAAACTTAGGACACAGTTTTCTCCAAACACCATTAAAATGTGATTGTTTGATTTCATTCCATGCCTAGCCAGTGTTTTTAACTGCATGTTAAATGTTGAAGCCATTCCAGAATTCCTTCAGAGTTGGTCCACCTTCTTTCTCAATTGCCCTGATGGCCTGGGCAAATGTGCACCTAAGATAGTAGGCCTTGAAGGATGCAATTACCCCCTGGTCCATGGGTTGCCACAATGGGGTGATGTTGGGGGGCAGAATTGCAACTTTGATGTCAGGATGCTTGTCATCAAAGATGGTTAGATGACCAGGAGCATTGTGGAGGATTAACAACTCTTTAAATGCAAGATTGTTTTTCCTGCAATAATACCTGACACTTGGCACAAAATGACAATTAAACCAATCCTCAAAAATGTTCTTACTGACCAATGCCTTAGGATTGGATTTCCATATCACTGGGAGAAATGCCTTGGAATGTCCCTTGAAAGTACACAATACCCTGCAGCATTGGCACCGAGCAATAGAGTGAGCCTATTTTTAGCAGCTTTGTACCCTGGCATGGAGTTCTCCTCTTCAGCAATGTAGGTTTTCAATGGCATTTTTTCCCCAAAAGAGCCCAGTCTCATTTCATTAAAAACTCTGAGCACAATAGCCATCCTCTTCAATGATTTCAGCCAATGTCTCAGGAAGAGCACAAGCTGCCTCTTCATCAGCACTGGGAGCTTCACTTGAGACCTTGATGCAAATTGGCTCTGGCTTTAAAACACACAAACCACCCTTTTACTTGCTGTAAAAGGGTCAGCATTAGAACTGTCCCCCTATTGTTGCTTTAGATCATCATAAAGACCCCTAGCCTTTTCCTGAATGATGCCTAAACTCATAGGAGCACAGCATTTATTTTGATCCTCCAGCCAAATGATTAACAGTTCCTCAACCTGAGCAATAAGTCCGACATGGTGCTTAGTTATCACACCTGAATGCATAGGAGCTGAGCCCATAACACGTTAATGAATTCTTGCCTTGTCTTTCAGGATGGTCATGATAGTTGTTCCAGGGATATCCATGGCTCTACCCATTTCACTTGGGGTCTCACCTTTTTTAGACCTCTTCATTATTTCCATTTTTGTTTCCATATAATTGTTCTAAATTTCTTGGAAAAAGAAACATCACTTCCACCAGATTTATGCTTTTCTGCCATTATTATGGGCATTTTGGAAAAACTTTGGGAACAGAAAAGCACAGTGAACTTGTAAAGTTGACTTATTCTTTATTCAGTACAGGTAAAGTACCATAGTGCTGTAGTGGTAGCAGCAGCAATGAGTGAGCACCAAAGGAGCTGCCCAGAGACGAGCAGCACACTGCTGCTCTGCCAACGTGTCCGGAAGGGCATGGTGGAAGGAGGGAGCGTGTGCCTCTGGATCTGCCCCAAAAGCAACCCCACCCCTGACCAGATCCGGGGTCACACATTTCTCTCCCCCCTCCCCCTCCCCATGCTCTCTGGGGCAAGTAACAGGAGCCGCTGGGTGAGCCATGGATTCTCCGTCAGCCACCCAGTAGAGCCCGGGCATTGCCTGCTTCACCTCAGTGGGGACAGCCAGGGGAGCAACCAAACAGCAGCTTGAGCTGCGGCTTCTTCCACCGCTGCCTAGCAAAGCCCGGGCACTGCCTGTCTCACCCTGGTGGGAGCAGCCACTTAAGCCACGGCTTCTCTCATGGCTGCCTGGCAACCCCAGCACTGTGTATCCTGCCCTGGCAGGGACAGCCACTTGAGCTGTGGCTTCTCCTATGGCTGCCTGCCAGCCCCTGCACTGTATGCCTGACTAGCAGGGGCAGCCGAGGGAGCAGCCGGATGAGCCATGGCTTATCTCACAGCCACCCAGCAGCCCTGACACTGCCTCCCTCGCCACAGCTTCTCTTGCAGCCAGCTGACAGCTCTGGCGCTGCCTGTCTTGCCCCAGTGAGGGCAGCCAGATGAGCTGTGGTTTGAGCCAAGGCTTTTCCCACAGCTGCCCGGCAGCCCCGGCTCTACCTGCATCACTCCGGTGGAGGCAGCTGCAGGAGGAGCCAGATGGGCTGTAGCTTCTCCCACAGCCTCCCGGCACGGCCCTAGCACTGCCTGCCTTGCCCTGGTGGGGGCAGCTGGGGGAGCAGCCAGACGAGCCATGGCTTTTCCTGTTGCCCATAGCCCTTGCTCCCAGAGCCTGGCACAGCCCCAGCTGGGCAGCATATGCCCCAGCCCGTTCCTAACTGCAGGGGCCCTTCCCCCCCCCCCATAGCCCTTCCTACTTCAGTACAAAATGACACCCTCCCCCCCATAATTAGAACCTGTATATGAAAAAGTTATAATATTTTTAGGTAAAAAATAACTGTTGGATGTTTGCCTTGAATTTGTCCCCCTCTCACTGCTACATCAGAGAATATAAATCTGGGAGGTCAGGTGTACCCCTTGCCCTCTGTCCCCCACAACTTATAGATTTCATAGACATTAGGACTGGAAGAGATCTCAAAAGATCAAGTCCAGCCCCCTGCCCAAGGGGCAGGAAGTCAGCTGGGGTCATAGGATCCCAGCAAGATAAGCATCCAAATTTTCTTGAAGGTCTTCAATGTAGCAGCTTGAACCACCTCCAGTGGCAGGCTATTCCAGACCTTGGGGGATTGGACAGTGAAGAAATTTTTCCTTATGTCCAGCCTGAAATGGTCTTGCAGGAGTTTATAACCATCGACCTTGTCATCCCTTGGGGTGCTCTGGTGAACAATCATTCCCCCAGATCCTGGTGAACACCCCTGATAAATTTATAGGTGGCCATCAGATTGGCCCTGAGCCTGGCTTTTCCAGGCTAAAGAATCCCATGGCTCTGAGCCTCTGGTTGTAAGGTCTGTTTTCCTGATTTCTGATCATGCATGTGGCTCTTCTCTGGACTCTCTCAAGCTTCTCCACACCCTTTTTGAATTGTGGAGCCCAAAACTGGATGGAGTACTCCAGCTGCGGCCTCACCAAAGCTGAGTACAATGGGAGAATGACGTCCTGGGATTTGCTTGAGAAGCATCTATGGATGCAAGCCAGTGTTTTGCTCACTTTACTAGCCAGAGCATCACATTGAAGGCTCATATTCATCTTGTGGTCAGTCATGACCCCGAAGTCCCTTTCATCCATAGTGCTAGCCAGCAAAGCACTGGCGAGTCTATAAGGGTGCTGCAGGTTTTTTCTCCCAAGGTGGGGATCTTGCATTTTTTGGTGTTAAACATCATCAGGTTCTCGTCTGCCCATTTCTTGAGCCTGTCCAGGTCAGCCTGGATCACCCTCCAATCCTCAGGTGTGGACGCTTTACCCCAAAGTTTGGTGTCATCGGCAAACTTGGCCAGTCCGCTTCTGATACCAGTGTCTACATCATTAATGAATATGTTGAACAGTATAGGTCCAAGGACAGAGCCTTGGGGGACCCCACTGGTCACAGGGCACCATGACGATTGACTTCCATCAACCACCACCCTCTGGCTCCGACCGCAGAGCCAGTTCCCCAGCCAGCGGATTGTGGTGGACCTGAGGCTGCAGTGGGCCAGTTTTGCAAAGAGGTGATCATGGGATACCAGATCAAAGGCTTTTTTGAAGTCAAGATATATGACATCAATCTCCTCTCCCTTGTCCAAGTGATAGGTCACCTTGTCGTAAAAGGAAATAAGATTGGTCAAGCAAGACCTACCCTCAGCAGACCCCTGCTGGCTATCCCTGAGGATGTTGCTGTCAGCCAGTCCATTAAGACTGGCCTTCTTAATGATCTGTTCTAACACTTTCCTCAGGATAGAAGTCAGGCTTATGGGCCTGTAGTA
>NW_017728886.1:36740356-36743505 GCF_001723895.1 Crocodylus porosus
GCATTGGAGGCTCATGTTCATCTTGTGGTCAATGATGACCCCCAAGTCTCTTTCTTCTGTAGTGCTATCCAACGTTTCACTGCCGAGCCTATAAGGATGCTGCAGGTTTTTCCTCCCAAGGTGGAGAACTGATGCAAAGTACCCATTTAATAGTTTGGCTTTTTCCTGGGCGTCAGTTGTCAGTTGTCCCATCTGGTTTAGCAGCGGTCCAGTGTTGCCCTTGCTTTTCCTCCAGCTTTCCACATATCTCAAGAAAGGACTTTTTATTGTCCTTGATACTTGTAGTTAGTTGGAGTTCTGTCGTAGCCTTGGCTTTCCTGGTTCGCTCCCTGCACTACCAGACCAGTGCAGAATATTCCTCCTTGGAGGTGAATCCCATCCTCCATTCTTTGTAGGCCTTTCTTTTTAGCCGCAGGAGGTCCGTAGTTCCCTGGATAGCCAGGGGGGCTGCTGTGCTCTTTTGCTGCCTTTCCTCCAAGATGGAATAGCATTGGCTTGTGCATCAAGGATCACTCTCTTGAGGAGCAACCACTCTTCCTGAAGTCCCCTCCCCTTGGGGTTATGGTCCCTTAGGGCCTCACCGACAAGCCTCCTGAGCTTGTCAAAGTCGGCTCTCCTGAAGTCAAGGACTTCTGTATTGCTGACTGACTTGCCAGCTTTACAGCAGATGGTGAAGGTGATCAGCTCATGGTTGCTGTCACCCAGCTTCCCTTCGATCATTAGGTTGATTAGGACGATTAGGTTGTCCCCAGTTGCCAGTACCAGGTCAAGCAGCACTGTACCTCTCATTGGCCCATAGACTTCTTGTGTCAGATAGAGGTCATCCACGCATGAGAGGAAGCTTTGTGACCGCTCAGATTTAGCTGAGTGTTCTTCCCACGAGATGTCCGGGTAATTGAAGTCACCCATGACAACCAAGGTCCTGGAGCAAGTGGCCTCAGTCAGTTCCCGGGCAAACTCCTGGTCAAGCTCTTAACTTTGTGTGGGAGGTCTATAGTAGACTCCCAGCATTGCATCTCCTGTGCCATGTTCCCCATGGATTTTAACCCAGAGGGTCTCTAGTCATCTGCCCTGGTTGCCAAGATAGGTTTGCAGGGATGTGTAGTTCTCCTTAACATAGAGAGCTACACCCCCACCCCTTTTGTCTATTTGATCCCACCTGTACAAGGTATAGCCATTTATACCCATGGTCCAGTCATGGGTGGAGTCCCACCAGGTCTCCATTATCCCTCTGACATCGTAATTATTTGTGTTAAGCTGGAGGACAAATTCCTCCTGTTTATTCCCCAAGCTCCTGGCATTTGTGTACAGGCAGGCAAGTGTCGCCTTGGTCAGCCTTGCTGTACCTACCAGTTGTTCCAGGACTGGGGCAGGGGTGGGCTCCCTTAAGTGCCTTGGCCTGCTGGCTTTGCAAGGCCAGCAGTGGCGGTAGTCCCCCCATTCACCGGCAGGCTTAGTTTAAAGCCCAGTGCAGCAGGTCAGCCAGTCTGGCTGAGAAGAGCCTCCTCCCCAAGGGAGAGAGGTGGATGGCTGATGGCTTCCCATCAGCTCACTGTCTCTCTCACTAAAGAGTGGGCTGTGGTCATGGAAGCCAAAGCCTTCCCGATGATACCAGCACTGCACTCCTTGGTTAACTACCTGGATCCTACTCTCCCTCCTCAGCCTATAGCCTGAGACTGGGAGGATCAAAGAAAACACCACTTGAACCCCCAGATCCTTTAGCCCTACTCCCTTATCCCTGTAGCGCCTCATGACCCGGCTGGAATAGCCCTGCTCCCTTATCCCTGTAGCGCCTCATGACCCAGCTGGGAGCGCTCTGAGCTGTCTCATTGGTGCCCACTTGGATAAGGAGCATGGGATAGTGGTCAGAAGGCTGGACTTCTTTCCCTATAGCCCCCTCCCCTACCTCCTTATTGCTTGCTTTCCCTGAGCACATGGAAATGAGGGGCATTTTTGAAAACGCTGACTTTGAAAAAAATGTTTAGGGAAATTAATATGGGTACCCTTAGATTTAGTTCATTCAGCATTGATGCATTTTAACTTTTTTGAAACTGCTGCAAGTTTATGGGTACTCCATAAACACACTTTTAAACAGCGCTTTTGTACTTACTTACATGTAGTACAAGCTATGCATGGTATTAGTCCAAAGCCAGAAGGCTTATGATCTACCATGTGAGTGAGTCATTGGGTTGTCCCCCAGCAGAGTCAACAGTATTTCAAGCCGTGGTGGCTCCACAGATCAGTACTTCTCAATATGTCTGTGTACTCCAGATACTCCTTCTCCTCTCCCCACAAAGAATCCATTAGCCCCCCACTCATGACTAGAACCAAGTGTTCTTGTGAGTTCTGGGATATGCAGATGAGGTTCAGGGCAACCTGTTTGGGCTCTATTTTATGGGGCCAGATTAGTCCTATCCAACAGGCTGAGAGAGGGGACAACAGAGGGATTCTGGCTGAACTGTTTGGGGCCCCGTTTGGTGATGTTTGTCAGACTTTTAAGGTTGGTGAAGAAACATGAATCATTGGAAGTGGGAAAGAGAGGCACAGTTCAGCTGTGGAAGTGAAGAGGAAATCAAAATGTATATGTAATGTAGTGGCTCACCATGACTTGAAAGAGTGTCAGCAGTGAAGGGAACTGAGCACAGTGGGCACTACCATATTTATTATTTAGATGAGCTGCACTTACCTATTTTTATGGTAGGTTCCCATTACTGTTTGTCCAATATGGGCCATGTGTTTTGTAGACATGCTCAGTGTTGGCTGCATTTAAAGAACTTTGTAGTTGGTTTCCATTACTGAGCAAATGTTGCTTTTGGCAGGAGTTTCATGCTAGACAATCTATTTACTGCACACATGCTGGTTTTGGCAGCAGTTTAATGATAGACAATGTATTTAATGAGGTTTCTTTGTATGCGAATGCAAGATGAAGAGCTTTCTTTCCCCCATGCTTGTATTAACATTCAAGTTAATACAGTAATTGTTAACAAGTTATGTAATCTCTAGTTGGTAAGTTTGTATTTCTGTTCAATAAATAAAAGTATTATAGTTCTATTAAAATCCTATGCAGGAGTTGTCAGTGGTGGGCACACATGCCCACAGGGTTACTTAAGACATAGAGGGTACACGTGGGCAGGAAGGTGGGAGGGGAC
>NW_017728886.1:36743812-36751834 GCF_001723895.1 Crocodylus porosus
CACAGTCCGGCCAACCGGGGGGCATGTGTGTGGCCTGCAGAACATACCACTGCCTTGCCACCCCTCCCCCCAGTGCTGCTTGTGGGAGCAGTACAGAGACACCCCCCCCCATTCTCGATCTGGCCCCCCAGCCCCTTCTCTCTCCCCCAGCCTGCCCCTTCCCCTCATATACACTTACTTGCCGAGTCTCTGTGTCTTTGTCTGCATCTCCATGTGTGTGTTTGCCTCTGTCTGTCT
The DNA here is from genome assembly GCF_001723895.1 of Crocodylus porosus. Classification (NCBI taxonomy): domain Eukaryota; kingdom Metazoa; phylum Chordata; order Crocodylia; family Crocodylidae; genus Crocodylus; species Crocodylus porosus. The sequence goes on from NW_017728886.1 coordinate 36,744,050, forward strand.
GCCTACATGGGGGGGGAGGGGTCTGTCTGTCCCCTGCCCGACCAATTGTATCAGGCACATGGCTCTTGGGGCAGCAGGGTACAGAGTTCAGCCAGCAGCAGCTGCCTCCACCTTGTGCACAGATCCAGGGGGCATGTTGCTCCCCAGACCTCCACTGGGGTGCATGCAGCTGCAGGAATTGCCCCGCCACACTCCCCAGGTGAACCATTCTCGTGATTCCAATCAGCCTCAGCTGTGCAGTGCCTGCTGCTACCCCTGCCCCAGCCCCGCTCCCTCGCTCACCACAGGGGCCTCGATCTGCTCACCTCTCCCCCCACCCTTAAAAGCAAAAAAAATATATATATAATGGGGTATTTGAGCTGAAACTTCGAGGCAGAAGACCTTGTTAAAAAAGGTTGAAAACACCTGTCCTACAGGATTTCTAACAGGAAAAATATATGGTAATGATAGAATGGACTATTACAGCTACAACTGTGATAGTCCAGGAAATATGCAAGAGGCAAGGACTTTTGTGGTGATAATTTTTTATTGGACCTTGGACAAGCTTTTGAATGCAGTGCAATGAAGAATGCTTGTCTGTATCTATCCCAGCTGTGCAGCTGGCCCAGTAGAAGTTGTCACCCACAAGAATTTTTGCTTGGAACAAAAATGGGTGTTCTAGGGACTACAGTAGTCTCTGGGACCTAAATAAAATTTTGATCTGTTTACTGTGAGAAGTCAAATAGAGGAGACTTCCTGTTGAAGTATGTACAGAAGGTTTTTTGTCAGTTATTGTTAAGGGGCTGTAATACTAAAAGAAATCAGATATACAGTGATTTAGAAACATATAATTATTTACGGACACAGTTCATACATTTCATAGACATTAGGGCTGGAAGGGACCTCGCGAGATCATTGGGTCCAGCCCCCTGCCCAGTAGGCGTTTCTTAAAGGTATCCAGAGTAAGCGCTTGCGCCACTTCTAGAGGGAGTCTGTTCCAGACTCTTGAGACTCAGATGGCAAAGAAGTTTTTTCTTATGTCTAGTCTAAAATAGTCTTCCAGCAATTTGGGACTGTTGGACCTTGTCTTCCCTTGGGATGCCCTGGTGAACAAATGTTCTCCCTGTTCCTGATGCACAGCCCTTAGATACTTATATGCTGCCAACAATTCACCCCTGAGCCTTTGCTTCTCCAGGCTGAAGAGTCCCATGTCTGTTAGCCTCTCCTCTTAAGGCCTGTTCCCTTGACCTCTAATCAAATGCATGGCTCTCCTTTGGCCTCCTCGAGCTTCTCCACATCCTTTCTAAAGTGTGGAGTCCAGAACGGAATGCAGTACTTCAGCTGCAGCCTCATCAAGTCTGAGTAAAACAGAAGGATGCCTTCTTGGGTCTTGCTTGAGATGCATCGGTAGATACAAGCCAGAGTTTTATTTGCTTTGCTGGCTGCAGCATCACAATGGTGGCACATGTTCACCTTGTAGTCGATCATGACCCCAAAGTCTCTTTCAGTCATAGTGCTAGTGAGTGTAACACTGCCAAGCCTATAAGTATGATGTGGGTGTTTTATCCCGAGGTGGAGCACCTTGCATTTCTCTGTGTTTGAATGTCATCAGGTTTTGATCCACCCACCTTGTGATCCTGTTCAGGTTGGCCTGAATTGCCAGCCTATCCTGTAGCATGACTGCACTTCCCCATAATTTGGTGTCATCTGTGAACTTAGCTATTCCACTTCTGACACCCAAATTAGATCATTTATGGCTATATTAAAGAGTACTAGTCCGAGTACTGAGCCCTGGAGGATGCCAGCGATCATCATGCACCATGTTGACTCGGTTCCATCGACTGTCACACTCTGGGTCCGACCACGGAGCCAGTTCCCCAGCCACCAGACCATAAGGTAGTTGAGGAAATGAGGTTGGTCAGGCAAGACTTAGCCAGAATGAAGCCATCTTGGCTCTCTCTCAGCATGTTGCCTTCCATTAGTCTGTTGATGGTTTTTTGATGATTTTTTCCAAGATCCTTCCAGGGATTGCGGTCAAACTGATTGGCCTGTAGTTCCCTGCATCTTCCTTTTTGCTTCTGCACTTGTACAGCACTCTCTGTGATGTAATCAAAATTTAGATAAAGTTTTGTCGTAATTTATCACTTTCCCATAACTATTTAAAAACTGTAACCCTGTTACATTCAATATCTGATTCCTTGACAAGGAATGGCCCTAAAACCTAGTGGTTTCATGTTTTCAGTGGACAAATTAATTAGGTTGGATTCTTAAGTTTAAATTATTACATATAATTTCATTTGGATTCCTTTAATAACTATTTTATATTCTTGGCTGGCATTCTTCTACACTGTATGAAAAATTGTTTTTCTTCTGTCTTTTTTGTATTTCCTTTATGATCTAAAAATGATTCAATGCGACCTGCCAAAAGCATTTTTCTGTTTACGTTTGGTTTTGAGTGGTGATTTGTAAGAGGTAACGTAGTCAAGTTAACAGGTCAATGGGGCATTTTTGTGAACAAAATCAACCAGCTATGAACATAAAAGATGGAAAAACTACTTTCTGCTTGATTAGATTTTCATCTTTTACTTCTAGCAGTAGGCTTTTGCTTCTTTTCCTCCAACTCCTTTTTTCTTTCAGAGTCTATCTCCAGGTACTGTGTCTTTTTTCTCATTAAGCAAATCATCAAGCTGAGAAGTGGGTGTACTAATGTTCTCGGTAGATGTCTGTAACCTTATGCAAAATTGAACTCCTTGATTTCACTGGATCATTCTACCAAAAGAAAATTTAAAAAATTAACTAATGTATTTGATAGACCCACTCAGTTTAACTTTTCTGCTGGTACAAAGTAGCATTGTTAAATGGATGATTGGATAGAAAAGAAGTTGTGCTGTTTTAGGTAATGTCACTCAGAGTTTTGAGGGAATTGTATCGGTTAACAACATCAGATCTGTGTTTTGAGCTACGATATATTTTGAGGTATTGAGAAATACGGACTTTCATAAGCATCTCTAGGTAGATGCAATGTATTCTAGAACTTGTGATGGCCTCATTCTGTTTCTTGTTTGCCTGTCTCAGTAATTCAAAACAGGGCTGTAGTGAGATTTTTAAGGATGCCACGGGGTGAGAGGAGGTAAACTCTTGCATGTACCTATCTTGTATGTGTGAGGATGGTAAGTATTAAGCAAATTGTGTTTTGAAATGGGTTCCTGCTAAGTTCAGAAATGTTAAGGAGAGGTGCCTCAAATCTAAAAGGTCTGTGCCCATTCCCAGGAGCAGAACCAGGGGGGCAAAGGCAGAAGTGCCCCTCTGCAGGCCACACACTGCTGCCCAGCAGGGGGGAAGAGGGAGCTCACACACGGCAGCAATCGCCACAACTTCACTGCCACACCTCACACTGCTTGCCCACAGCCAGCGGCGGAAAAGCACTTGCATCCCTCTGATTCCACCTTCATCCAGACTTGAAAACCAGTACTGAGAGAATCAGTTGACTTCATGGCTCATTATCATCTCTTTGATTCCTGTTAACCTCTCTCCATTCCACAGATGTTAACAGCCCTCTCTCCTTTGTAATGGGCTTGATGTTCCACTCCTCAAACTATCCTTTCTTCTACAATTTTTGTCTATTAGTCATTCTTGGTAATATCTCTTTTCTGTTTCACAGCCGTGCAGACTGTTTGCAGCTCTCCCGCTAAAAACCTCGATTCGGGGGTGGTGATATCAATTTATGTGTAGAGATGACCGACCTTGAAGTATTGAAAGCACTGTCAAGTCACTCAAGAAAGCTAGACTTTGTTTCATGAATCTGAATAGGAGGTGTGAATTTAAGTAGGATGACTACAGGGCTAATGACATTATCTTTTCACTATTTTCACCTATTTTTAAATATATGTATAATCTAGCAAATTAGTGCATATTCCAACTGTTATATTTGTATAGTGCTACCCCCCCAGCATATTAGTAAAGCATCTCATTTCTCTTTAACTGGAGAAAAATATGTTGAGGTACAGCACTGCCTGCACCACCCTTTTCAAAATCCGAAATCTGTTTATGCCTAAATCCTACCTCCTTGAGTCAGGGCCACAGAGAACCAGAGATGTTGAAGGACTGAAAGTCTGTGGTTTCAGAGTTGGAGGGAGCCAAGGTTCCCTCCTTTCTCTAGAAGCCATGTCTACGCTGCCTTCCTGGGGGGACTCTCAGAGACCAGACAGGGCTGCAGTGGCCCTCAGCGAGCATTCTTTTTCCCCCCCAGGCGGAAATTCATAACACCTGGTGCTAAGAGGTAGGACTTCCATTGTGCTTGGAAAATGTTGAGGGTTAGGAATCTCATTCTGTTGAGAGTGCACTCTGGTCAGTGTTTATTAGCTTCAATGAGCCACAGCCTTTTCTGAATTACAGATAGACCTAAGGTCATCTAACTCAGTGTTTCTCAACCCATGGATTGCGACCCAAAAGTGGGCTCCAAGAATATTCCCAAGAGATGCAAGCAAGTGCCAGAAAAATGCATGAAAGCACAGGTTTCCCTTTGCAGGCTGGTTGCATTCCAGCCTGCAGGTAGCTGCATGGTGCGTGGCCAGCATGCAGCCAGGCAGGATCATGGGAGTAGCCACAGCAGCCAGATGAAGGTAAGTGTATGGGGAGTGGGTGTCTTGGGGACTGTCAGGGTGGGAGTGTGTGCATGCGTGTGTGGAGGGGATGGGTGTGTGGGTGCAGGAGCAGGTGCCTGCTGGCACTAGGGGAAGGTGGCCAGGTGGCTGGGCACCAAAGCTGTGACAGGTTGGGGCACTGTGGGTCAGGCACTGGCAGGACCAGCAGGGTATAGGTCAGGACAAGCCATCAATCTTGGCAAATGGGTCCTGGTACAAAAAAGCTTGAGAACCACTGATCTAGCTAATTCTCTACCTTGTAACAGAGCTTTAGCAGTTAAGGACTGGATTTATGAAAGTTCGAGTAATAGCTAAGTTTGAACTTTGTTGTGTTTATTAGCCTGTAACTGTGATTTAAACTTAACTGTTTATTTTCATGTTATTGCTAAGAAGCAGCTGAGAAACTTTTTCTAGCAGCAAAGGGTAATGGGAGCCTCATCTTCTCAAAGGACTTAACTAAATGTTTTATTTTTTTATTCATGTCTCTAGTCAACTTTCAAAGTGACCTTTATGTTGTAAGCACATTCTCAGAGGATCTTATATGTCTAGAATAGTGACAAAGAGATGATGGATTGTATGATTTAGTGGCTGTAATATATTCAGGCAAGTACAGACAGACATAAATGTTTGAAACAAAACAGTGAATTAAACTCCTTTGAAGAAGTAAAACCCTGTGTGGCTAGCCAGAATTAGTATTAGATAATTAGTGATTTGATGAAGATGAGGTAAAGCTTAGATATACAGAGGGTGGTACCTGGGGGTGGCTTTAGTTGCTGCTATTCTCCATGTCAGTTCTTCACCAGACTGCTGTTTGAGTACATTTTTTACATTAATCATGTGCTGTTGATCAATTCTCAAGTGGAAATTGCTCTTTGTCCATTTATTCTTGTTTTAGAAAGGGGAATGATTCTGCTGTTGTCATTGCAGTGTCTATTAAAGTCATTACCTGATGGCATAATCTCAGTTAAAGTGTAATAATTTGCTAGGTCTGACTGTGTAGAATGGCATTTAGACATTTAGCATTTTTCAAGCTGTTGCTTGAGTCCAACAGTCACTTCTTAACACTTGCTTTAATGATGCTTGTCTCCTTGTTTGACCTCTTTATTTCAGTGAGGCAGAATTATGATAGAAGAGTCACCATTTGTTGTTTCTAGGAAGTAGGTTTTCCCCATGGGCAGACAAGTTAGAGTCAAGAACCTTGACAAGATATTTTGTGAAAGGGAGTAAGTCACACTTTGCACATTTCCATTAGGAAGGGTGGTGGGAAAACAAGCCATTTGAAAAAGTGACATATTAACTCTTAGCAGAGGAAGAGGCTTCACAACTGTTATACAGAGAAGATACCACTTAGTGGCATTTGGAAAGTGGGCTTCCCTGTGCAGACTGCTCCTTACTAAGTGCTGTAATCTAAAACCTCATTTTCAAAGGTAGCGGCATTCAGAAAGATCTAATGCTGATTCAGTCATGTATCCAGAGACTGTTTCTGTCCGGATGCCAGTAGAATGAGCCTCTCCTTCGGTTCTCAGTTGTTTCTTGGTTACAGCAAATCCCAATTGTCTCCAGCTCAATGGATGTAGTTAATGAAATGAGACTTTCAGTAAATTTATTTCCAGCAAGTGGCAGAAACATGTACAACGCTCAAAGTATCCTTTGTTCTGATTCCATTGTTGTCCACACTTGTTTAATTCCAACTGTGTGCTTAGTGCCATGCAAGACAAAGACAAGATAGCAGTTGAGATCAAGCTGCATATAAAAACACTTCAAAAAGGATTTTAGGAGCAAGCAAGAAACGGAAAAGGGGATTGATCAGCAAAGAAGGCTGCATCTTAAAGGTCAGGAAATGTAGTGTTGAAGTGAGAAGTCAAGATGAGTTAGATCTTGCAATGGAAATTAAAATAACTAGTACAAGCTTCTTTAACCACGTAAAAAAAAAAAAGAAAGGAAACGGGGGGTCTCATTGCTGTAGAGATGACATAGAAATTAAAGATAATCCAAGTATGCCTCAAAAGTTAAATGACTGCTTTGCTTTCCTGTTCAATAAGGATGTTTGTTGTTGACACAGGTGGAGGCAGGATGGGTAATACGATTGAGAGTATAGAAATAGAATTTAGCATGTGTAAGGTGGAAGCCAACCTCACATTAGGTTCACATCAGGGAGACTGAACAATGTCCATTTCAAGGTACTAAGAAGGCATGTGAAATCACAGGTCATCAAGTAAGGATTGGTCGTAAATCTGTCAAGTTGGGAGAATACTGTTTGACTGAACAACAGTGCATGTAAGATGTACTGAAGAAATAAAAACAAATGTAATCCTTGTCATATCAGCCTGCTAGTCTGTTCTCAATTGTATGAAAGGTTTTAGAACAGATTTTGAAGGAAAGAATAAAGATAGGTTTACCAGCATGGATTTACCAGGAGTAGTTCATGACAGACAAACCTAGTGTCCTTCTTTTAGAACATAGTTGATGTTTTTGTTTGTTTGTTGGTTCAGGCAACATAAATGTGGTGGATCAAATTTATCTGGATTTTTTTTTAAGTATGTGACTAGAATACCATATGGGATATTATTAATGAAAAAGGGTGTTAATACATGAATAGCATAATAGGTACAGAACTGATGGAAAGGCATACAGCAGAGGGGAGTATTGGACTGGAAAGCAGCCTTTAGTAGAGTCCCTTAAGGGTCAGTCTTGGGACCAATTTTATTTAATATTTTCATTAATGGCCTTGGCGCACAAAGTAAGCTAAGGACATTTGCTGATGAAACAGTGTTGACAGGTTTTACCAATACTATAGGAAGGCATAGATGAATGACTCAGAGGATTGTTGTAGTGGGAATGGGATGAGATGTAATGTTAGTAAGTGCAAGGTAGTACACTTCAGTGCTAATAAACAATTCTTTGATAAGCTTGAAATTCATCTGTTGGAAATATGAGCCAGAGAAAAGATCAGGATGTACTGCTCTGTCATGGGCTGCCTGTGACAATTCATAGTTTGTAGGGTCGGAAGGGACCTGAGCAGATCATCTAGTCCGACCCCGCCATGGCAGGAAAGAATACTGGGGTCAAACGACCCCAGCAAGATGTGCATCTAACCTCCTCTTAAACACCCCCAGGGTAGGAGCCTGCACCACTTCTCTTGGAAGCTGGTTCTAGACCCTAG
>NW_017728886.1:36751944-36755233 GCF_001723895.1 Crocodylus porosus
CCTTCTCTTTTGGAGGCTGAACAGGTTCAGGTCCCGCAGCCTGTCCTCATAGGGCCTGCCCTGTTGTCAATATGATGGGGCTGTGAAAAAGGTAAATACAATCCTGGGATATATCAGGAGTGGTATTTCCAGCACAGAGATTAATGCCATTGTGCAAGGCAATATGAGATCCCACTTGGCATATGTAGACAATACTGATCCCTCTCATATTATTACTTCAGACTGGAAACATGCAAAAAAGGACTACTAATATGCTTAGGAAAATAAAGAGCCTATTTTATGATAGGACACTGAAAGATTTTAACTTGTTTAGCTTAGTAAAATGCTGGTTGGGAAGGGGACATGATTGCCTATAAAAATGTAATCAACACCAGGGAGAGAAAAGACCTACTTAAAATAAAGGGTAGTGTTGCCACAAGGACAAATAGGTATAGATTCACTATTAATAAATTTAGGTTGGAAACTAGGAGTGATACTCTGGAACATCAGAGGACGGAAGTTCTGAAACAGCCTCCCAGTAAGAGCCATTAAGAGGGGGAGAAAAAAACCTACTAGTTTTAAGACAGTTTGATCAGTATATGAAAAGGGTTTACTTGAGACTAATTTCACTGAGTATCGTGATTTCTGCAATTTAAAATCACTGCAAACTAAACTTGTTCAACTAATACCATGTGGGATAAGACCTGTGGGAACTAACATATAATTAGGACTTCATTCTTGCTCAGTTTGGCTTGTACAGTCAAGAGCTGCACCAATGAAGGCTTATAACTAAGTAACAGAAGAGTCTTATGTTATACATAGCGTATACAAAACTTGGCTTAAAGTGGGGGAAGTCATTTTTGTTCTCGGAAAATGTAATTTATTTTGGATTCTGCTGTACTAAAAACATTGTATTATGTATTTTGAACATGATGATTTTTATCCTGAGTCAATGTTTGTATTGGCTATATTTTAAAAATTAATAAATATATTAGTACATTATTTCCAACAGAGACGATGCTGATTCAAAATTTGGACATCTTTGGACAACATTTATATGCAAACATAACCTGAAGCCCATGCCAAATAATAAAGATATATATAAGGAAAGATAGATATGTTATAAAATTTATCTAATGCTGATGTAGGTGACAGACATAGATACTACATATATAAATATTGGTTGTTACTGATATTATACTTTTATGAAACTAGAAATTCATTTTAAAGCTTAGTATATTATATAGTAGTCTATTGACAGAAGGTTGCAAGCAGAGCAGATGTAATGGTATCCAGAGGTGTAGTCCAGGTACATATTTGTTTAGTTCCTGCTCAGTGCTCCCACTCCCTTTTCCATCCCTCACTTTCACCACATTTATTCATTATTCCCAGGGTAAATATGGACAGAAAAATGTGAACAAAAAGTGGGAACCATTTATTAGATGTGCAGATACTATCGTTTTACAATCAAGAAAGACTACAACTTTGGCTAGATGTTAAAACTGTTATAATGGTGAAGAAAAGAAAAAACATTGATAAATATTTCTGATATGTATTTGGGGAGAAGCGGTATGAGGCACTGGGATAATAAAGTATTCTTTGGTCAGTTAGTAGCCAGGGAGGATGCTAAATAACATCTACTAATGATAAACATTTTGAAATCTTTTGTCTCGTATAATATATAACCAAGACTCCCAAAAGAATTGCCCGGAAAGAGATGTGGTGCACTGCTGTTCATTTTTGACAATTCTTGGAGTACCATGAAGATTTCAGAAGACTAGAAGTGTGCAAATTATTCAAAAAGAGCATGTGGCATGACCCCAGCTAAGCATATGCCAGTAAGTCTGACATGCCTTCTGGGCAAAAAGATGAAAAAAGAATGCCAAGGAATTAAATTAGTAAAGAATTAAAGAATAGGAGTATAATTAATAGCAGATTTAGGAAAACAGTCCTGATTTCCTTATTTGATAAAATGTATATGTTGGGTTGATAAAGGAAACAGGCTGCAGTGATGGGGACAAGCCTGAAGTCAGCAAGACCCATCTCCTACCGTTGAAGAAAAGCAGCAGGTCTGCTTCATTTGCTTGCTAGTTTGTTTACTTGTTTACCCTGGTTTGGGCTGATTTGCTTATTGTGACTCTAAGGCCTCTGAGGAATAAAAACAGTTTGGAAAGCCTGAACACAAAGCTGGTTGGCCTAGATAAGGAAACTGGGTGAATGAACCACTTACAGAAATATAAAATTGGCAGATGCCACACAGATTGTCAGAGTGGTAAATTAGGATGAGAACAGGCAGTTGTACAGAATTATCTGGATCAGTTGGTAAACTGTGACCATTAATAAAAAAATGCATTTTAATATAGTTGCATGTAAAATCATACATCTAAGAAAAAGGAATGCAGGTCCCAGCTCCAGACTGTACTGAGAGAGGAAGGGGAAATATACTGCTTCCTAGAAAGTCTCTGAAGGTCAAAGTGGAGAAGCAACGTATATGAGCTCTTAATGTAACGTTGCGGCTAAAAGAGCCAGTGCAGACTTTGCCTGTAGAAACAAGGAAAGTGATACTGAGAGACATGCAGAAATATTGCATCTGATTCTGGGGTTCCTGTTTCTAAAATGGTTTTGAAAAAATGGTGTAGGAGTGCAGGAAGAACCTCAAAAGTTATTTTAGGATAGAAAATGTCTTGTCATGAAAGGCTTAGAGTTCAGTGTGTTCAGCTTGCCAAACAGAAGAGTAAGCAGTGCCTGATCACAGTGTATAAATATCTTCCTGTGGAGAAAATATTGGGTGCTAAAAGCCTCTTTGATCTAGAAGAGACAGACATAAGAACCACTAGTTGTTGGAAATTGAAGCCAGGCAAATTCGAATTGGAGGTTAGAAACATGTTTTTAAGAGTGAGGGTGATTGGGCAGTGGAACAAGCTGCCAATAGAAGTAATGGATGGATTCCCTTCTGTTGATACTTACAAATCAAGACTAGATGTCTGTCTGGGAGCAGCACTTCAGTTACAGAGGTAACTTTTAATAGCTTCTTATTGGAAATACTTGATGATTTCATGGGTTGGTTTGTTTTCCATGGGCTCTATGTAGATGCCAAGTCTGAAAGCCATAGGACTGCTGATTCAGTCACAAAAGAAAAAACCAGGAAATCATGGTTCTTGTGTCTATCTCTTCTAAAGTCGAAAGCCTTTTAGCACCCAATATTTTCTCCCTAGGAAGGTGTTTATACACTGTGGTTAGGTACCTCTCGCTCTCCTGTTTGGCAAGCTAAACAGATTGAACTCTAAGCCTTTCACGACAAGAAATTTCC
>NW_017728886.1:36755391-36758998 GCF_001723895.1 Crocodylus porosus
CCCCACCCATCCACAGTATATAAGAGTTAAGACTTCATTTTAAGCTATTGTGCAATCCCATCTATGTGCACTACACAAACGCATGTAAATCGGGACAAAAATATTTTTTGAAATCAAATTGATGAATGTTGTAGATGTTCAATTTTTAGAATATTTTTCTGGTTCTGAGATGGCAAAACTCCTCACTGAAAGGAGTATTTCTGGGGGCAAAGATCAGGAGTTTGGGGGTGGGACTTCTGGTCCCAAGATGGCAACCAGGGAGGCTGGGGCACCTGTCAAGGGGCAGGGCCACACACACACACACACACACGCGCGCGCGCTAAGGTCAGTACAGCAGCTCTACAGAGCCTTTGTCTCCAGAGGAGTCAGTGGGTCCTCTTAATCTTTTCCAGCTGTGCAGACAATGCTGTTGGTCGCATCAGGAGTTTCAATAGCTGCTTCTTAGCAACCTTTTAGCCAATACTTTACCCCAAGTATTTTGGTGACTCTTCATCTAACATTTCTTTAGGAAGTCCCTGGTAATCACATTTTGTTGGATAACAAAAAGTGAGAATTTGGAATAAGAGCAATCCTCAGGATTTCCAATAATGGGAGGGAAGAATGGGGAAATGTCAGACAGCAAGCAGAAAGTAGAGAGCAAATATGGAAAACACTACTCATTACTGTGTAAGGAGCATTCCAGGAAAGCAAGCATGGATAATATCAGATATTGGTGAAATGATTAACCCCTTTTAGTCTTCCAGTTCACTCATTGATTTGGCTTCCTTTTTGGATCGGTTCTTTACAACTAAGCAAGATGAGTTATTGTACACATTTGCTGTTTTTATTTGAGAGATAAATTAAAAAGTGGCGCTTTTATAATCAAACAGAACTGTCTGCAATTTCTACTCTCTACACAGTAATATCTTGTTTTATTACATACTGGCTTTTTTATTGAACTCCAGTTTCTTATTTCAGTCTGGCATTGTTTGAGATATTCTTTTGGTACTTGACAGTTTGTTTTACTCTGAGAATCAGCAGGCAACTGAAAAGTCTGTAACTTTATGGAAAGCTTTATCAACTCTGTCCTGCAGAAAGCATTGGTGAAATTTATTTCCCTGTGATTTGTTGAAAAATTACAGCCTGAACTGTGAGTCAACGTAGAAAAAGGCTTCCTATTTGCTTTAGCTGGTATCACTAGGGTCAGATTTACATATACATGTTTATAGTCACTTATTGTAGTATAAAGGGGACAGTGCTGAACATTGGAAACAATTGGTTAAAATGTTTTTGTACATTAGGTGTTTCATTTGAGTATCTTACAAATTGAAACTTTTCTAAAAGGGTTAGCTGAATTTCACAAGATGCTACATTTTAAAACATGCTTCTTTCTTTACCTTTCACCACTGCTTTCCTCCAACCAGACAATGCATCTCACTGCTAAGAACTGAGTCAGATTCAATTCCTCTCAGGCAAATTCTGTTGTCCGTAGCCACAAAATGGGATTTTTCTCTTCAGCATTCAGGCACATGAATATTTTAATTCTGAAGACCTAGTATAATGAAAGCCAGTTAGAATCAAACATCTGTAGAAAAATGTACCTACCAGTTTATCTTTTTTTTAAAATTTCACCTGGTTGGGGACCTGGGGAGGAAAATTAGGCACAGGAAACTACGCATTGGTAAATACTTGCAGAAGTAATGGAAGCTTATCCTACCCTGCCTTGTATTTGTGCTATTGGTAAAGTTCCTCTCTGGAGGAAGAGGAGGAGCAGCTGATACCACTCTGATGCTCAGATGCATCTGGGAAGGTACTTCCATGGGAATAAAGTAGGGCCACTGAATCCATTATTACTCCACAGCACTACCCGATATGTGTTCTTGGACATGTCACATTCAAAGGTTGTTGCATCTCTAGGCTACAGTTATAGTTCCAAGACAGACCTGAGACTATGGAGAGGGAATTCAGCTACTCGTCTTTGTCTCATAATGCACAAGACTGATTTTAAACATGAGAACAGTACAAAAGGTAGTTTCCAGAATTCTCTCAAGAGAACTTGACTTCCCGATTAAGTTTTGATTGTTGATTTTAATTTTTGCATTTAATGTTATTTTTTTCCTTTCCTAGCTGTCCCAAATTTGGATTTATTCAAATATTGACTTTAGAAAGGAAAGGTATGCAGGGCTTGACAGTGAATGATCCTGAATATAAATTATATCAAGCAAATTGATGCAAGATAAAATTACCAAATCAACCTTTTTTATTCTATATTTTATGGAATATCTAATATATGTTTGGCAGTAATTTACTCTTGCACATGAATTCCTGACAGTTTCGATTCTTTGGTCTTATTAATCAATGTAGTCGGCACCAGAGCAATTTTATGAGACTCACTAGTCATCAAAAATTTATTATCAAATAAATCAAAGAAACAACTAGCATCTTAATAGGTTGAACAAAGTGGCATGTAACGGATCATTCAAGACTACATGCTTTTGTTGGATGTGTATTGTATTTACTGGTAGGGCCAAAGGTTTTATTTGCAGTTTTTTTTAAATAATTATCCCAGTGATAAGACTACTTCCTTTAGACAAGGTCGGTCTTGGTTTTAATTTTTTCACCCTCTTTTTGGAACTGAATTTAGTCATATTGTTTTTATCCTTGTTTTGGTTCCATTCCGAAAATCATAGCACTTGTTTGTAAAACACAATACAGAATGTTAATTAACCTCTAACTTTTAGAATTAGCTGTAATAAAGAGCCTGTCATCCTGCTGTCCAAAGGCTGGATGTCAGGTATATTATTACAGATTCTAGTGGATCTTGGATTGGATTCACTGTATGTTTCATCTTTCTGAAGTAGGTATTTAGGCTTACTGGGGAGGGTGAGGGGGTTTGTTCAGAGGGGTGGGGAGGGGCTGGTTTGCCAACCAGCCAAGATGAGCGTGTAGGAGAGAAAAGAAGGTCTTACCTGCCTGGGCTTTCTGTACACTGAAGGCAGCTGCTATCTGTCTCTAGCAGTGTCAGTTGCTATTGAACAGAGAGCTGCATCTGCTGTGATTAAAAACTCCCCAGAGGGAGTACCATTCCACTCAACCCATTTGCCCCCTGCCCCCAGATATACTGCTGGGGTATAGGGATCCACTGTCTGACTCCTATGGCCAGGCAATGCAGGGCTGCCCCAGCAGCAGGCAAAGACTCCAGGCTAGCGGGTCTCTGGTGCACCCTCATAGATGATGCCTAGGGCTGGTGCCCTGTTTTGCCCCAATCCTTTAGTTAGTCTACTGTTACTTGTACATTTTCAAAAAATGTTATATAGGAATCCTTTCATTCTGTTCTGGATATTTCATTTGCACTCTCAAGTTCATAGGGTTAAATTTCAAAAGCACCCTATATTGTACTTTTACAAATTAACATGGGCATTCAAGAGCTAAAATCCCATTGATTTACTGCAAAAAGCTTTCCAATTTGAACAAGTTCAAGTAAACCCATTGGCTTCCAGTGGGACATAGACCTCTGAATCGTTTAGGCTTTTTAAAAAATATATATTTACGCATGCAGACTATAATATCCAGAAGTACCACCTTGATTTTTCTCCTCTTATGGCTCACCCACCATACCATAAGACTT
>NW_017728886.1:36759208-36773892 GCF_001723895.1 Crocodylus porosus
TCCTGGATTTTTGTCATTTTATAGGGATTCGTTCTTCAAGTCGTTGTGGATTTACTGTTTTAATGCTACTCATGTTTTGTCTGAGAACAGACATCCAAAGCATGTTGATCTGGAAGATTTGGTTATTCCCTGGTTATCTCAACTCTGATACTGAAAAGCATGCTCTTTTCATGTTGATTGTTTTCCACCTTTTAAAACGTATATAACTTTTTTGGAAAAATCCCGATTGAAAGCAGAATTGTCACAAGAGTGATATCAAGGTCCTGACACAAAAAGTGTCCATGAGGTTTCATGGGCACGCTTGAAAACCATAAGAGGGAGAAGCTAGAATCCTAATTTGAATGTTATCTGATAAGCTTTTACAAGTAAATGGGGACCAGAGGAAATACAGAACAACGTAGGGAATCGCACCTGTGAATCCTATATGATATTTGATCCAGTCTCTGCTTTAACCTAACAATAAATAATAAAATAAGCTCCTTTGGTATAAATTGACAGGTGAAGCCAGGTGTCCTTGAGCAGTACTAAGGATTATGGCTACAAATTGAAAGACATGTGGAAATAAGAAAAAAAAGTCTATTTCTCTCACTCTCAGACACGCTCTCACATACGCGCGTGCGCTCTCTCTCTCTCTCTCTCTCTCTTTCATGTGCGCGTGCACACAGACACACACACACTATCTCTGTCTCTCTCTCTCTAATTACCTTTAACGTAATGATTTGCTAACTTTCAGGACAAGTTACATAATAGTCCAAGGTATTCACTAAAACAAATAACATACATCTTAATGTTTGTATCTCAGCTATACTGAATCTTACTGCCCTAAATAAATCTGGGGAGTAGTGGTAGCACCACTTGTTACTACTGGCTTTGCCTGACCCTTCCTGTGATACAACCCTATGTTCAGTTACCTTTAACTTGGTCAAACTTCAATAATTGTCATCTGTCTGGCTCACACCGACTGTTTTGGAAAACTTCAGCCAAAGCCTTTCAGCCACTTTCATGAACTAGGAAACTATCTGGATTCCCCCCCGCCCCCAGTTAAAAATATGAGACCTTTGCTTTGAAATCCTAGCACTTCAGTGATTTGATGCAGGAACTTGAAGTTTCTCAAGGGCTGCCCTTTGGAGTCGTCCTAAATGTCCACTCAAGTTCAGTCATGCTATAAGCCTTTTAAAAACTTGTTGTTTGCACATGTTCAGTAGACATCTTAGAATTTATCTGCTAAAGTCTGGGAACATGCCAGAATATTCTGTCCATACTGAGCATTTTCCAACCTGGAACTGAGATGTTTTCCTGCAGACTCCTGCTATGGGCCATATGGTTCTGGGCAGCAAATCTTAAAGCAGTTTGATTGTCTCCCGGTCATTTAATGGCCTTATGCTGGGACCAGGCAACAAAGAAGAAGTTACCTGATTTGAGGGGAAAAGACAAGAGATAGCCCAGCAAGACAGAGACTGGTCCTGTTTGTGAAACCAATGGTACATGTGGGAGAGTGAAGACAGATCTGATAAGACACCAGAATGCAGGAGAGAACTGGACAAAGAAGACTAAGATTGAATGAGGAATCTGTTAGAAAAACTGGGACTGGGAGTTGGTGGAATTGGGGAATGTGGATGGTGTGAGCCAGAGGTGGGAGAGGGAAATTGGATGAGGAGCCCCAAGTGGGGAAAACTGAACTAGGCTGTATGAGGAGAATCGGACTGGGACTGGGGAGGAGATTGGGAATCTAGAAGGGAAACTTACAAGTAATTAGGCAAGAAAATGAGTCTGAAATAAGGAGCCAGATATGGGAAAGAGAGAGGACTGTGACAGGGACAGATGAAACAGATCAGTTAGGAAGAGAACAGCCGGTCTGTGATCTGTAAGACCCACTTCCCATGGGGTAAGACTCACATCAACCTGGGATGACACCTGGGAGATTCCTGGTTCACCATTTATTTGTTGTAGGTAGATGCATGAGGACGTGCTGACAAACTGCTTCATCCCCGTCAACTGTTGTTTCTACACGGAAATTGACAACCTGTTGTCAGTGAATTTTGCCCCCATCTATGCAGTAAACTTACTGTGCCCAGCAGTAATGCCTTCAAGTAATTTGTGCTGCTCTTGATAGGCCACCTCCTGAACAAGAAACGTAAAGTTGGATTTGTGTGGTCCTTTGGCTGCACTGATTATTGTTGTTGAGTGATTATGACAGTGGTAATGACAGTGGTACACAGCACCACATGGACACTGTTTTAGTTTAGGAAGGACCCTGAATTGAAGCAATATAGCCTGCTTGAGAATGCTGCTTCCAGGCCCAGTAAATCAACCATGTAGATATGGCCTCTGTTAGCAGATGTGATAACTCCATGTGGTGGCTCTGAGAGTTACATGACAACATTTTTCCAACTGCTTTTTAAAAAAATACAACCTAAGTAGTTAAGTCAAATGCACCTAAGTTTCAATCAGGGAGAGAAAGCATTCATTAAGATTGCAAAGTCAAGCACTCTAATTTAGGAGATGCCAAATGAAGGGTCTCTGTATAACCTTAATTTGACATTGGCATTATGACATAGTATTTAACTAATAGGACCACATGCAATCTTTCGTGCTGGAACTTTGCCACATTCTGTACAAAGGGTATATCTGCTGTTGGGAATGAATCACAGTTTTGTAGTGAAGGATGCTGTTGTCCTTATAATCCATGCCTCATTTGTTGCATAGAAATTGTGCAATGAATGAGGCAGGGCACTGCAGGAGAAGAAAGGCTGCTGTCGTGGTTAAGGCAGTTGTCTGGACAATTGTATATACAGGATAAGACAATGCTGAACATCAAATGCCAATTTTTTGGAAGGAAATATGAGCAGGAATGTTTCTTTTTTTTAGTGTATAAAATTAGATCCTATCCTGGCTACTGAATGATGAGAGAAAACAAAAGACATATTCATTCACTGCTGCATATTAAATGAGGCACAGCTCTTGTTGGGGGAAAAAAGTGTGTGTTTCCTGTATTTGATGTTAATACATGATCAAAGTAGGAAGAGCCATTAATTTACCAAGTAAAGATAAAAAATTAGCTTTGAATATATTTAAACATACATCTGTTGACAATGTAGCCACCCACTGTTAATGTTTTTATACGAATATTTGATAGCCGTTCAAGAACCCAGAAACAAGAATTGGCCATAGGCCAAGATTTGCAACTACATGTAAAGAGTCAAAAGCTTATATGTTCTTAGTAATATTGAAAAAAAAAAGATAGTTTATTTCAGGGATAGGCAAAGTCCAGCCCCCAGGCTGAATCCGGGCAGCAGTGGACTCCATTTCCCAGAACCCCCTGCCCACATGGCTGGGACCAGTCTCCATGGAGACCCCAGCTGCTGCTGCACTGGCAGGGTGCATGGCAGGGCAAGGGAGGGGGCTGCTCCAGAGTTGCTGGTATCTTGCAATGGGGACAGCTTGGTCAGACCAGAGCAGAGCAGAGCCATGATCTGCAGCCTGCATGCTCCGGGCAGGGGCATGCAGGCAGCGGATCATGGCTCTGCCCTGGCTCCTTGCAGTGGTGTGGTCCTGAGCCAGGACAGAGTCGCAATCCATTGCCTGTGCACCCCTGCCTGCAGCGTGCAGCCTGCGGATCGCAGCTCTGCCCTAGCCCCAGCCAACCTACCCCCACCACAAGATCCCAGTGGCTCTGGAGCCTCCCCTTGCCTTCCCCTGCCATGCAGGGCTGGGGCCAGTCTCCATGACATTCTCAGCCTTGGTATCACAGCGCAGCTGTGGCTGGGGTCTCTATGGAGACAAGCCCCAGCCATGCAGGCAGGGGCTGTTGGGAAATGGAGTCCGGCTGCGGGCCGGATCTACCATTTTGCCCACTCCCAGTTTATTTCATATGAATCAATTTACCAGTGATAACGTTTTTAAGCAATTTTATCAGTGGACTGCTGGCAGCTAGTTGCATGTTTTCACTTGTCAGAATCTGCTGAAACTTGGAACGTGATTTTGGACAGGTGTTAATAAATACAAAAATAATATTTTGGGATTGTAAGCGATGGTGTAACATGGCTGTACTTCAGAAGTATAAGTTATGTACTATAGAAACAGTATTGTTCATGCTTCCTTCCAATGCATTTATACAAAAAAATACTGCATTTGAGGTTCAGAATGGACTATACCATGTGCAGGAGGAATGAATCAAAAATATGATTGGTATGTGAAGCCTCTTTACAGTTGATTCCCTGGTCTGACTTCAATTATGGCTTGTAATTGCCACTGCTTGACTGTCATTTAATAGCACAGTAAAATGATTTTGCCTTCAGGAGGGATTCTATTTTTGTTTAAGTTCAGTCGCAATAAGTAAATAGATTTCATGTGACTTAAGTGAATTGGTTTATTTTCTTTGAGTAAGAGTGGTAAACTAGTGTTAACGGTAAAATCTTAAGTCTAGTTTGACCTGCACAAAATTACTAATTAAAAAATCTGCCTAAATCCCAGTCTATGATTTTTCTTTTTTTGGAGGCTTAGAAGTAAATCTGATAAGACATGAAACTTTTGCACTGTAGCAGAGTTCTTTTATTTTTAATGATATGTTGAAATGATTTTTTCCTCCCTCTATGTGAGTTCTTATGCTATTCTCATCCCCACGGTAGGTATCTGTAAGTGAAATAGGAAATCCTAATAACATTTTTATTGTTGGTTTTACTAAGGACTAGTACCTTTGATTAGACCAGGTTTAGGACAGGTTGGTGACAGATTAACAAACCTATTAACTGCTATTAATGTCAAAGGTGAATAGTTCTGACCAGTGCCTCAGGAAACTCACATGAAATCTGTTTCTACTTCATGATGCTTACAAGTTACTGACATTGTCTGAATTTAAAAGTGTGTATTGAATCATGGGTGCCTCTAGAATCTAAGACCGTTGTATCATGCTGGTGACTGAAGTGTGGGCAGAAAGCCTGGAAGGTGTGAAGTAGGATTGTAATGCCAGTTTTGCCACAGACTTCGTCTGTGGATTAATAGCTTGCTCTTTAATACATTGCTTTCCAACCAACAGTATCAGAGCACCAGCTAAGTATAACTTAACCCTCACAACAGACTAGTAATGTGCTTATCATCATTGTTGTATATGGGGAATGTATCATTCAGATTAGCTATAGATCCAAGGACACATTGCAAACCAGTGACAGGCCAGCATTGGACCACAAGTTCCAGAATAACAAATTAATTATAATACATGGACTCCTGTACCAGTCACTTAACCTGCTTTGTGACGGTTTCCTTATCTGTAATGTAGGAGATAAGACCCCTACTTAGCTATTATTAACTGGGATTAACTAGTTAATGATTGCATGATGCTCTGAAAATATACATAATTGGGGTAAGGTGAAATGTTAGGCTCTCCATAGTTTAGTTTGCAACTAGCTTTCTATTTAAAGCATGATTTATGGATCCAGCCAGCCAGTCTTGAATTTGCTAGAACTACATCAATCCATCTACCATTTTGATGTGGAGAATGAGGAAACAGCTAGGGGTGACAATATTATATTTCCCTCAGTTTGTGTACTGGAGTTAAGCTGGGAAGAACCTCCCATCTTCTAGTCCAGGGGTCAGAAATCTTGTAGGAGGTATGGGGCATCTTAACAGAGTTAGATCTGAAGACGGACTGCTGCTGACATTTCCTTTCTTCCCCCAGCACTTCCTTTCCTCCCTTGATGTACTAATTTTCTGCTGGTATCCTAGATTTATGTTATTTATAACTTTTGTGAATTGAGTGGCACCTAATTTCAGAAATGAATTGATAGGTTGCCTGGGAGTGGGGATGGGGATGGGGGTGGCGGAGGGTCCTGGCAGTGGGGAGGGGGAATCATGCAGGCAGGGACAAGCCTGAGCCTGCACTTATTTGCTTAGTTTATCTGCTTATCTCCTAACACCTCATTTATCTCAATGCACCTTCAAAAGATCTGACAGCCCCCTGATTGCACATCACTGGGCTGGGGCATTTGCCCAGGGGACAAGAAATACAGAGTTGAGGCCCCTCCTCACCCAGAGAGATTTTGAATCTACATCTTTCCTGAAAAGTCTCCAGCCAGCAAACCACAGGCTTTGGCATTTTCCAGGCCTCTCTTTGAAGGTGACCCACTATGCCTTATTTTCTTTATTCAATGAATAATACATATACTGGGAAAGTTTTTGCCCCACTGGGAGAAGGGGCCTAGATTAGAACTCAGGAATCTAAGGAAACGACAGTGTCTTTGAGATGCACACACTTTCCTCCTCGTCATATGCGTTCCTGTCTTAGATGCCCAGTAGGCCAGTTTCAGGTGAAGGGTTAGAAGGAATTGGGCAATGTCTAGGCTGTGCCTTTGTGGTTAGAGCTCTTTACTGGGAAGCAAGAAAAACAGATTCAAATTCCCTCTTGATGAGAGGGTCTAGAATCTGGGTTAACTGAGCAAGGACCCCTCCCCCATCTTAAGAACACAAGAAATGCCATAGGTGGTCAGACCAGTGGTCCGTCTAGCTCAGTATCCTGTCTGGCAGTGGCAAGGGTGGATAATTTAGGCTTGAGCAAGAGCGGGCTGCTCCCCACACTTCCGGTCCACACTGTCACTGCCGCAAAAACCCAGCCTCAGAGCAGCTCCTGCCTAGCTGCATGCCCTGACTGTGCTGCTGGGCCAGTCTCCATGGAAAACCTGGCCCTGTGCTGTCGTGGCAACACTACCCCTGAGGTCTCCATGGAAACTGGCCACAGTGATGTGGGCAGGGGCTCCTGGGAAACAGAGTCTGTCAGGGGCCAGACTTTACCCATCCCACCTTTAGAGGGACAGTATTGACCTGGGTAGTTATACCACAAGCATGTCAGAGGTGAGTGGAAATTGCTTGTTCATTACCTTTCCTGGTGTCCACCATCTTCATTTTAGAAATTCCAGAGGAAACAAATCCAGCAGTTCTGTTTAATAACTATTAATAAATCTGCCATCCGTGAATTTGTCTACTCCCTGTTTGAACCTGGCAATACTATCTGCCTCTATAACCTCCTGTGGTTGTGAGTTCCACAAGTAAACTGCACACTACGTAAAAAAGTACTTTCTCTTGTTAGTTTTAAACCTGTCTCCTACTAATTTCAGTGGATGCCACCTAGTTCTACTATTCTGGGACTTTTTCCTCCTCTACACATTATATTTATGCCATGATTAATGTGTTAATTGCAACATAAATGGCAAGGGTGCTATATATATGCACCCAATTTAAAGGCAATAAAAAATCAGCAATAAAAATGTTCTGTATTATAGGTAAAATATTATGGTTGGTTTATGTGGACCTTAAATTGCATGTCCACCAGGGTCTAGCCAGGGCAGTGATTAATAAATCCAGAGATTTCAAAAGGAGTCGATAGTATTAAAAACATACTTTTGGGGTCTTTCTGAGTTCTTAGCAACAGAAAAACTGTCGTATTATATTTCTGTGATCAAAAAACTAGTGAAAACAAACAGCTCTAGTGTTTTCCGAGGGGTGCCTTGAGTCTAAAAAGGTTGAGAACCACTGGGCCAGGGACTGCACTGAAATCTCAGACTTCTTTGTATCCTACTTGTATCTGATCTGAAGTGCTATAAAATATGCTGACATGGTTCTTTGGGTGAATCTGATATCTTTTATTAGACCAACTAAAACCCTTTGTCAGGCTGAGGAAGCATCTGCAGTTGGTGTGTGCTCTTCCTAGATGGAATGAATACTGAAAAGTGGCCACCCAATCTCACTTACTTCACCCACATGCAGCCCTTACCCTTAGATTAACCTAACTAGGGATCTAAGTGTGAACTGTATAGAAGTTCAGGAAGGTTAGAATATTGGTCTAAAAATGGCTGACCCGATCTAAGTTAACCTCATCTCCAAGGTACTCTAACTTAGATCGGGTCCGGCAAGATCAATCTAACTGAACTTCTGTGCAGTTCCAGCTCAGCTCTGAGGCTAAGCAAGCCCAGTCACTGGCCCCAGCCCTGGAGTTGCGCTTTTCCTACCTTCTTCCCTCCTCCAGCATTGGGCTGTTTTTAGACCCCCACCTCCTGACTACTCACCCAGATGGATAACCACCTTCTCCCACAGCAGACCAACCAACAGGCCTCCCCTCCTGCCCCCCAGCCTGCCAAATGCCCCATCCTACAAGCTGCTCCCAGTTGCTGGGAGCTGAGAGAGTCAGTTGGAGTGGGAGGAAGGGTGGGTGGATGAGATGTAGTAAGTAGGTTGTCCAGGAAGGGGGGGAGGAGTTAGGGGGACTAAAAATAGCCCCTGGTCTGGTGGGGGGGAGCTTCCCCATCCCTCCAAGCCTCCCTGCAGACTCTGCTAGTCCCCCTGAACCCACCAAACCCTCCTGGACCCCAACCCTGCCCCCCAGCAGATCCCACATGCCTCCCCAGATGCCCCCACAGACCACACTTGCCCCCACAATCTCCCTGACCTCCCCTGCAGACCCCACTTGTCCCTTCAGTCCCCTTGCAGGCCCCACTTGCCCCCGCAATCCCACTGAAGCCACCACTGCTAGCCTGTCTCATCGTGACTTTACCTTTGGTCGGGTGGCCATTTTTAACTCCATCTAACCTCCCCCTAATTCCTCCAAATGTCTGTACATACCCACAAAGAGATTTCAGGGGAAGAATTCATAGTGTTATCCAAATGAAGATCTGCTGGTTCATTGTATTAGACCTGATAAGATTAACCTTATTGCTTGAAAGAAATATGTGACTCTTACAGTTTTGAAAGATGCATGTCCTTTATTTATGTACGTTTTGAATATTACCTATGGGTTTTCAGTTTTCTTTACTGATTCTTAACCCTTAAATTGTAGGCCAACTCTTATTATTTCAGTTTTGAAGTAATTTTATTGTTGGATTAGCAACATTGATAAATACTGTTAACAGTGCTATACAATTCAAAGGTTTATAACATATTATAGTATAAGGTAGTATTTATAACATTTTCTTGTCTTTTGCTTTTTTTTATTAGCACCTTCATTTTAGTGGTGAGCATTCTTTTGTGATATCATTTTATTGGACCAACAGTATATTTGGGAGAGGAGTTAGACAAGCTCTATGGCCCAAACTGTCCTTCTGGGGAGAAACAGATACAGCTTCAGCTAAATAGCCAATAGAACAAAATCATGTATATTGTTCCATATGTAAATGAAAACAGTCTGCTTGAAGAAATGGAATCTTGCCTGTGAAATAGAAGCAAAGATGTCATCAGAGGTTACAAGACAACAACAATGTAATAGAGTAGGCATATAGTATATATACAAGTAATATACATAGCTATGCTTAACAGTTGCTTATTTAATTGTAGTCCTCTTAAGCTCTGCCCTTTCCAGAGCCCTACTATCTCCCCATAAGGGAATTGAGTTGCCTGCATTGAATTGCCTTCCTTAACTTTCTCAATGGAAGAGGAACCAGGAAACTTTACTATGTAAGAAAAAAAGAAACCCAATAACAGTTGTTAAAAATGAGTCATTTTTCTCTTCCTGTAAAAAAACTGATTTGTAGTCTTAGGTAACTCTATCAGTTGGTTCACAAACTGTTCTCTTTAACAAAGCATGTTTTCAGTTCTGGGACACCAAGATTTGATGATAATATGTCATTTGTACTTTCGCTCTGTGCGGATTTATAACATTCTGCAATTTAAATCCTTGGAGAATAAACATTTCTGGAGTAAAGAAACACAAAATAACTTGCAAGATAACTATATATCATGTCATAAACAGCTAGATGGTCTTCCAACAGGGGTAGGTATATACAGTAGTATATTCTGTCTGTGTGTGTGCGTACCCATACATACCCCCCACCCCTCCCAACACCTATTCATAAATATTCTCCCACATTTTCCTGGGTAGATGTTGTTTAGTGCTGATATAATGTATGTATTGTTCAGTAGGTCTCTATTAACTCAGTTCCATTTTATTTTCTTGGGAGTGTAGACAGATTTAGAAAACAATAAGCAATACAGGCGCTAGCATTATAGAATTCTGTTGGTTTGAAATAAAAAAATAGAAGTGGTGTTAAAAATAAATTTGTAAAAATAATAGTCAGAGATAAAATATTGAGATGATCAAAATGAATCATAGGAAGAACTGATCCAAATACAGATACAGCAAAATCAAAATTATTATATTTATAGGGATGATAAATTAATTATTTAATTCTAAAGGTAGACATATTATAGTTTAAAATGTATTACATTCTTACAACTGAGTAGCTGTTTTATGTGGGGGAATATAGTCTTTGCATATTTATTAAAATTATTCATAACTGGTTTCTGCCTAGATGAATTGTTCCATTTTCATGTCTTGATCCAATATATTATCTTGAACAATTTATCCTGGCAATTTTTATGGAAATTTGTCTAAATTTTAGCATGATTCCTGGAATACTTTCCAAAAAACAGTATCAGCAGCTCCTAAAAATACATAACTTGCAGTTTCTTCCTTTAAAAATTCTTCAAATAATTCCCTAGTAAGATATATTCTCTGCATATAATGATTTTGTTTATTTTAAAGCTTCTGCATAGGAAAGGAGAGAGATTCACCTATTGAAAAGTTGTAAAACAAACCTTGAATAGCATGTTTATGCCATTTTCTGTTCTTAAACTTACTGACTTTTCATTGCTTCTTTTAAGGAAGTGAAATCAGAGGCATGTATACTATACCTAAAGTCACTTTATTAAACTCATACAGATTTCCAAGGAGGTAGTGAAACGTAGAATTTAAATTATGTAAGTGTTGTAGGGGAAAATAACCCACCCAGCTGGTGTGTTTTGGTCCTCTGGAAACTGTCAAGGTAGCATTGCTCCCACACTGGACAAATAGAGGGGAAGGAATCCAGAGGGTTTCCTCAAACTGCCATGTGGTCATAGCAGCTAGTCAGAACTTTCTGGTTTTGCATGGTGGAAGACTTTCAGACGTTCCCTAATTGTTGTACACATCATAATGCACCTGCATTTTTAGTGGAATGTCTTCAAGCAGGCATTCAAAAAAAGTACTATGCAAAGTGAATTTTGTTTTTTTATTTTATTAGTCCTTTGATTTACTATTTCTGATCAAAAGGGATAAGCTTAGGTTTACCATTTAAGATGATAAAATAACTCTTAACATTTCATATTTTTTAGTTTGGAGATGTATGACAGTTACAAGACAAATAGGATTTGCATTATAAATCTTAAGAAATCTAATATTATGGTTTGACTGTTGTATATTATGGCAAATAGCTTAGTTGCACCATCCCGTTTGTATGGTAACACTGCATTATTTCAAAAAATTGTCAAAAACGATTGGAGGCTAATGAAGTTTTATGCAAACCATCAAATGATCATTCTCCCCTTGATTAATAAATACCTTATGTGAGGGATAAAATGGCAAACCCTTTTTATTCACTTTAAATTAGAATTCAGGTTATTATTAACAAGATAAGGAATGATAACATATCAGAAAATAATGCAGGGGGAAAATGTATATGTAGTATATCAGAAATTATCCATGATTAGCCTACAAGAAGAAACACAGCTATTTCATAGATTTCATCGATGTTAGGGTTGGAAGGGACCTATTGTATCATCAAGTCCGACCCCCTACCCTGGGCAGGAAAGAGTGCTGGGGTCGGACACCCAGCCAGGTGTTTGTCCAGTCTCTTCTTAAATACCTCCAGGGAAGGGGACAGCACCACCTCCCTTGGAAATTCCATATTTTGGTAACCAGCACGGTAAAGTATTTTTTCCTGATGTCCAGTCTGAATTTGCTTGCCTTTAGTTTGTGGCCATTGTTTCTAATTACCTTGATGGGCACCCTGGTAAACATTGTATCTGCTGTTTCCTGCTGTCCCCCACAATGAGTTTGTAGACAGCCACAAGATCACCTCTCAGCCTTCTGTTGCAGAGGCTGAAGAGATTCAGGTCCCTCAATTGGTCCTCATAGGGTTTTTTCTGTAGGCCTTTAACCAGATGGGTGGTCCTCTTCTGAACCTTTTCCAGGTTATCCACATCCCTCCTGAAGTGCACTGCCCAAAACTGGACGCAGTACTCCAGCTGCAGCCTCACCAATGCCACACAGAGGGGAAGTATCACCTCCCTAGACCTGTCTGTGATGAACCTATTTATGTAAGAGAGAGTGTGGTTAGCTTTACTTATTACTTGATCATATTGGTGACTCATGTTCACTTTGGAGTCTACTACGACTCTGAGATCACTTTCTGCCGTTGTGTTACTTAGAATGGTACTTCCCAGGCTGTAGGAGTATTGATCATTCTTCCTCCCCAGGTGTAACACATGACACTTATCCTTGTTAAACTGCATGCTATTCTGTTCCTGCCACTTCCCCAGCCTGTCCAAATCAGCCTGTATTTGCTCCCTGCCCTCTAGTTTGTTTACATCCCCCCATAGTTTGGTGTTGTCTGCAGACTTGGACAGGGTGCTTTCTACTCTCTCATCCAAGTCACTAATGAAGATATTGAACAGTACCAGTCCCAGGACAGAGCTCTGGGGGACTCCACTGACCACATTTCTCCTGATAGAAACTGACTCATCCACCATCACTCTCTGAGTGCGTCCCATAAGCCAAACGTTCACCCACCAAACTGTGTAATAATCTACACTGCAACTGTTTAGTTTACTTATAAGAATTGCGTGCAACACCATGTCAAAGGCCTTTTAAAAATCTAAGTAAATAACATTTATCTATATTCCTTTATCCAAGCATTTTGTGACCCGGTCATAAAAAGAAACCAGGTTAATCAGGCAGGATCTGCCTGCTATGAACCCACGCTGGTTGCCCCTTAGCATTATTTTACCTGCTGGTCCCCCACAGATGTGATCCTTAACAATTTTCTCAAAGGTCTTGCCAAGGACGGAGGTGAGGCTAACTGGCCTATAGTTACCTGGTTCCTCCTTCTTATCCTTCTTGAAAATAGGGAGCACACTGGACCTTTTCCAGTCTTCCAGCACCTGTCCTGAGCACCACAAGTCCTCAAACGGCTGTGCCGGTGGCTCCGCTATGACTCCAGCTAATTCCCTAAGTACCTTAAGATGAAGATCGTCAGGACCTGTTGACTTAAATACATTCAGCCCCTCCAGGTGCCCTAGGTCAGTGCTAACAGTTGGTAGGTTGGTATCTGTCTTGCACTTGCCTACAGTCCCACTGGGATACATGTTTGTATTTGTGTCCAGGAACACAGCTGCAAAGAAATGATTTAGGAGCTCTCTTTGGCCATCCTATCTGTTACCTGTTGCCTTCTAGGGGTAGGCAAAATGTGGCCCGCAGGCTGGATCTGGCCCACCAAGCCATTCTATCTGGCCTGCGGGGCCCCTAAAAATTTTAGAAAATTAATATTTATCTGCCCTGGGCTGCCTGTCATGCAGCCCTTGATGGCTTGCCAAAACTCAGTAAGCAGCCCTCCACCCAAAATAATTGCCCGCCCCTGCCCTAGTCCATCTTGAAGGGGTCCTATGTTACCTGGTGCTTTCTTTTTGTTTCCTATGTATTTAAAGAATGACTTCTTGTTATCCTTAACTTTTGCTGCCAGCCTAATGTCCATTTCCACTTTGACTGTCCTCACTGCTTCCCTGCTAGCTCGAGCCAAGCAGGTATATTCCTCCTTGGTGGCTGCTCCCTGCCTCTATAGCCCATAGGCCTCTCTTTTCCCCTCCAGGCTCTCCTGGACTTCCCTGCTCAACCAAGGTGTTTCTTCGGTTTTTTTGCCCTCCTTTATGTGTACTGCAGGATCAGTCTCTTGAGAAATGCCCACCCTTCCTGAACTCCCATCTTTCTAAGGCTTTTACCAGTCAGTCCTATATCAAAGTATATCCAGGCATGCCATTACTGATGCAGCTGTTAGATCTGCTTACTTCTATAGCCAACAGTGTAGCAGAACAACTTCAGCTTTAACCCTGCTTCATTCAGCATTGAAGTTAGGGTGATCACAACAGGATCGGGCAGATGTAACAGTTGGATCATAAAAGCTTCTGTGTGCTCCTGAGCAGCAGCCCCCCCCCGGCTTCCCCTTTAAGAGACCTAAAATGTACGTTTGTCTACATCCGGTATTAGAACAGTATTTTTATGCCCCTGATTAAACATAGAAATGTACATTGTAAGCAAAAGTAAAATCTGTTTACATATTTTACAGCATGTTTGGGGAGTATTCCCCCAAATTTGCATTGTTTGTATTTCATTGCAAACATGGCCCCAAGCCTTCCCATGCTACGTGTCCTTAACAAAAGAAGGGAGGGGAAGAGATCTCTAGAATATTGGTAGTAATTTATTTTTCTTCTTATTGGAAGATGTTATCTTTACCTTTTTACAAGCAAACTAATCACTATAATGTAACCTATTTCACTTTCTTACTTTATGTTCTGGACAAAGAACTCATCTTGAATTACTTAATTGGGGGGCTGGAGCACATGACTTATGAGGAAAGACTGAGAGAACTGGACTTGTTTAGAGAAGAGGAGACTGAGGGGATTTAATAGACAGCCTTCAACTACCTGAAGGGTGGTTCAAAAAAAGATGGAGCTAGACTGTTCTCAGTGGTGGCAGATGACATAACAAGGAGCAATGTTCTCAATGGGTGACTTCAATTTCATGGGTGACTTCAATTACCTGGACATCTCCTGGGAAGATCACTCAGCAAAATCCAAGCGGTCGCAAAGCTTTCTCTCGTGCGTGGATGACCTCT
>NW_017728886.1:36773903-36785233 GCF_001723895.1 Crocodylus porosus
GTAAATTGGATGCTTATCTTGCTGGGATCCTATGACCCCAGCTGACTTCCTGCCCTTTGGGCAGGGGGCTAGACTCGATGATCTCCCGAGGTCCCTTCCAGCCCTAATGTCTATGAAATCTATGAAATCAAGTTGCAGCAGGGGAAGTTTAGGCTGGATATTAGACAGAATTTTCTCACTCGGAAGGTAGTAAAACACTGGAACAGGTTACCCAGAGAGACTGTGATGGAAGCTCCATCTTTGGAGGTTTTCAAAACCTGACTAGACAGAGCTTTGGCTGGGATGATCTGGTTGGGGATGGTGCTGTATCGAGCAGGGGGTGGACTAGGTGACCTCCTCAGGTCCCTTCAAACCCTACTTTTTTACAGTTCTACTTGAATATGTTTCATATATATGTAATATGCTGGTTAACAGCATGGTACTTTTCAAGTCCATAGATACTACTTAAAATCAGGTGATGACAAGAACACACCAGATGGTGTTTTTGTAAATTCTGATTTAGCTCTAAGATTTCTCCCATGAATAAAAAGGCAACTAGTTGATTTGCTTTTTCTAAAGTGGAGAGAGTTGGACAAATATCAACACATAAGACCCTATCATTAAGTCATGGCAAGTATCTTATTTGAGATGAGACAGTAAGATCCTTGTATATTGAGTGATTCCTAGTGGAACTTAGTGTGGCTAGTGAACATAAGCATTCTCTTTAGGTATTGTCTGCATCATGGAAAACACAAATCTGTTGGGCAACATTTTTAAAGCTGTGTAGGAGAGTTTGTGTAGCCTTGCTGATAAATCTCTGCAAGCAAAGGTTCTCATGTTCGTGGATTTTTCTGAGAGTTTTATAATTGGAGTGGGCTGCTGCCAAATGTCCTTTTCCCCCAAGGCACTGAAGAAACTTCTACATGGAGATAGGATCTATGTGAGGAGGGTTGCCCCACTATCCCTGCTGGGTGTAATCCTAAGTAAACATTGACAGTTCATATTAAGTGCTTTGCTAAGGCCCTCAGTGTAATGGTACTTCACAGGTTCCAGAACTGTAGCAGGAAGGGATTGCTGACACTATGGCAAGGAATGAAAAGTGCAGGTTTGTGGCACTAAACCTTTGTTTCATTATTCTGAAGGGCAAGCCACCTTTTTTATGCTTTTTGCTAGCATTTGCCTTGGAGTGCTTCAAAAGCTTTCATTCTCCTTCCTACAAAATAGGTAGTCTGGGCTAATAACTCTGCTTAGCTCTTGTTTGAAGTAGCCAACATGCTACTATAATTCTGTACATTACAATAAGATTTCATATTGAATCTACTCTGTTGGGGGGGAAATAGTCAGTGGTATTGCTATTACAAACTCAGGGACTTTTCAAATTGGTAACAAGTAATATAGTTTAGATCTTGTGGCTTACTCATGAAGTTTAATTTATTGTAATCATTATTTGTAGTCTTACAGACTGGTAAATGGCCTCCGGCACTTAATTTTTTTCTTTTTCTTTTTACCTAATAATGCCAGCAAAAATGACCTGACTTTTTTTCTCTTTAATTAAAATGAGCCTTTGTGAATTAATGTGTGAAAATTGCTGTATGCATATACCACTAATTGAACTTCAGGCAGCCGCTTCTCTAAGTTCTAAGACAGACGTGTAAATACATTTCATGTTTTAACATTGATCTGAAAATTTCATCCTTAGACATGAATGGCTCTTGATCTTTTTAGGATAAATATATTGTGTTAGCAGATTAAAACCCTCACTGTTCAGTTGTGGTTGGTCTTGCCTGTAGCTGAGTTGTTTCCACATCCCTATTTTCTCAATAGCCACCATGAGACAGACTGGGATGTAGAGCCTGGGATGCATTTTTGTGCTACCCTCAAGAATAAATACAATATGAAGGGCTTTGGTGCAGGCTACAGTAAGCAAGGTAGATGTGGAAAGGCAGCTTGTGTGGCTTGAATTGTCTGTGGACCATCTAAAGGTCATCGTGTGTGTGTGTATGTTAGATTCTCCCTGTCTCTCTGTCATATATATATATATATATATATATTTATTTTATATATATATTTAATTGAGTAATATATATATGACAGAGAGACAGGGAGAATCTAAAAGTGGAGACCCTACCCAGTTTCCTTCAGTCCTCCAGAGTCTGATCTGCCTCCCAGTAGCTTTCTGGACACAATTCAAGGTGCTGTTTTTTGCCTCTGCAGTCTTAAATGGGCTGGGCTCTATGTACTTTAGGGACTGCCTCTATCTTACATTCCACTTGAGCACTAAGATCAGCCAAGAGCAACCTCCTACAAGTTTTGTTTGTTCGACAAAAACATGCAAAAGATCTTTTTCCATAGTAGCCCCCCTGCTGTAAAACTCTCACCAGTGGCCCACTGGAATCTGAACCTGGACATCTTCAGGAAGCACTGCAAGGCTTTTTTATTTGGGCAAGAATTTAGCAAGCAAGGTTAAAATGGGTTATTGTTTGAGGAATGTTTATTATACAAGTATACATCTTATTTAATACTTCATCTGTTTTAGAAGTATTTTGTCTTTTACTGTAAGGTGCCTTGAACCTTGTGTTTTTGGTCTGGAGAGGGGTGGATATAAACCTAGTAAACAAATACTGTAGGTTAATCCTTCACACAGTAAAGAGAACAGCCAGAACCTTAAAAAAATAGAAGAGACCCAGTAGCAGGTGTACAACCTGAAGATACTTATTATTAACATTTTATTTTAATTGAGTAATTTTTAATTCAATGGTATCCTTTTAAACTTAAAAATGAGACCAAGAACAAAACTCAACACCTGCTATGTTATCAATACAGGTGCACCCAAGGCAAATTTTCTGTTGTTTAAATATGATTGACAAGTAGCTATTTGCTTCATGTTTAAAAAAATAAAATCTGACTCGCCTTTCATGATGCTCTTTTGATTTATAGTGATTTAAATGCAAGCATCTAAGTCCATAGATTTTGATTGCATGTGTTTCATTCACAAATTAGATACTTTGTCAGAAGCTGCTCAAACCTTGTCCTAGTAGGACAAGAATTTTAATGAAGTTTAAGTAAAAAATTCTAGGTGTTCTAGTAAGGAAAAGAAAAATGCTAAAGGTTGCCATTTTGGAGGAAAACACTGTAGCATAGATTTTGAACACCGATTATCAATCCATGTTACAGTAGAGTAGGTCAAAATCAATATTTCTGCCTGGAAGTCACACAACCTCTTTGAGAGAAGAGATTAATATGGTTACTGTTGGACTCTGTGTTCTCAATCAGCTAAGTATGTGCACTTGTCATTCATATTTTGTTTTTAGCTTGTTATACTGACAGAAAAATCTCTGAGGAGTGAAACGAGAGCCAGTTTGGAGAGTGAAGCTATATAGCATTTACATATTTTCACACTGTAAGGGAAGCCGGCTGTTAGACTTTGAGCGTTATTTATTCATTTGATGCTGCTATTTGTTATAGACCTCTGAAATATGTTACTGACGGTAACTAAACCATCCGTCTCACTTTAGGATTTCTACTGATTGCTAATATTGTTGACTAAGTGGTGCCAGAAATTCAGCAGATTATTATTACTAAAAAGACATAGTTCTATTAGTTTCTTTAAAATCCTCTGCTTTTTCACGTGAATTGCAAAGGGAGGCTTATGTTTAAAGTTGGCACATGAAGTTAAAAATCCAAGGTGATGGCCTTGTAAATCAAACTATAATGTCATGCATATCATTTTAGTTTGTGCTGGTGTGTTCTGAGATCATACAAATGAGCACTGTTGCATAGTTGTTTACACAGTGGTTGGGAATATTACCATCATTTTAAAAGTAGTTGAACCAACCAACTCTAAAACCAATTACTAGCTACATTGATTTTTCCATTAATTGGCTGAACCCTTTGGAACATGAAATCTCTCAGGACACTGTCTCAAATGTGTTGTTGCTTTTATTGCTTTTTAATTATTTATTATTTAGATTGTGGTAGCAGTCACAATATGCTAGGTGAGACTTGAAATATAATCCCTGATTTGAAGAATTTAATAGCTTGTACCAGGAGCACAAGAACTTGACCAAAGTTACTGGTTTAAGTAAAAAATTCTAGGTATTCTAATAAGAAATAGAAAAATGCTGAAGGTTGACATTTTGGTCAAATATGGCAAAGAGCATAAACTCTTCTTACCTACCCTGTAGTCTGTTGATTATCATTTGGCTAGGTACTTGTTAGCCTCACAGAAAAGTGGAACTTGAAGAAAGATTTAAATTTTAGCTCAAGTAAAGATTGTCCATTTCTGGGACCAGTGTGGAAAGAAATTCAAAGAGTGAGGGTGTAGGAAATGGATAAAATGGACAATGTGCAATTGATGGAACAGAGTAGGGCACCAACAGTAAAAGCACAGGCCACTTGCAGACATGGGGGGACCCCAAAAGTATTACTATACCGGAAGAGGAAGTGTGATAGTTCAGCCCAGCTGTTCAGCATCTGTATGTATCAGACATTACAGTGGGGCTTTTTTTTATTGAATCAGCTATAAGATTAAAGCACCAAAAAGCCCTGCTGAAGCACCCGATCTGTAGAGAAGTTAGGTGAGGTGGGTCAACCTAATGTGATGCCTCTTCTGGGCATGCACTGTGTTCAGCACGGGCGTGTGCTGAGCTTAAAGTAATGCACCATTTTGCAGTGGGGGAGTGGGGAGGGTTAACATCTGTAAGCAGCCACAGATCAGAGATCATGTAAGTGGCAGGAGCAGAATTATGTAGGACCCTGAAGGAGATAAGAGGATTGAAATAAATGCACTGGAGCTAGTGAAGGTTTGTTTCCTGGTCATATTAACAGACAAAAATGGTGATCTTTGCATTTTGTATGGACTGGAGTAGAGTTGTGTTTGTCAGAGGGAAGTGCTATAACTAAGGCAGGAAGAAATGTCTATTGCTTTCTGGATAGAGATGAAGAGTCAGTTCTTAGAAATGTTGTGGAAGGGAAAGTAGCAGGGTATGGGCACAATTTATTTATCCCCAGTTTGTACCAGTGCTTAGTATGTTTTGTTTCTGTTTACCAACTTGCATTGTTCTGTCATATTTGGAGGCTAAGCTGTTCAAGGCAGTTATATTTTTATTTAGTTGTTTTGGTCATGTGTCAGTTTTTGTACTTAACATACCAGGATGCTGATTCTCTGCAATTCAAATAGGAAAACTAATCCAGGGTCCTCTACTGTCAAATGGTCACATTTGCTAGGTATTAATTTTAAAATTTAATGGGGATAGAATATAATTGCAAAACCTCTTCTTTGTTATTATCCATGGATCTTCAAGAACTCGTTCATATATCGTACTGAATCAGAATTTTAAGTAAAGGAAATCTACACCAAGATAAGACAGTGACTGCTCTCGCCAGAATGGTTAATGGTATCCCATTAGAGGATGTCTACATCAGAGCCTTAGAGTTTGAAACTTCAGAAAATCTCTGTGATGTTACCTGTGCGTCTCCTCACCCTGCCCTCTCCTGCTGCAAGTTGGATCTCCCTTTTTCCATTACTACTCCTTTTGCAGAAGTATTGTTTAAGAGGTTATGAAGAGGTGAGCTCATCTCCTTGGTGCTGTTTAACCAGGTGTGCAGGTGAAGGGAGGGAGAAGAGTAATAGTATATTGAAGAATTTGAACTTCTGTTTTCCTTAATACATGATAGCATAATATAGGTGGTAGTAAATAGTTACAGAAGAGGTGGACTATGCCAAGCAAAGTTTCCATAAAAAAATTAATTTGTTGGTAAGTATAGGAAAGAAAATAATGTTTGAAATATAAATGCTGTTATTTCTTATTTTTAGTCTCGTTTCAAAAAAATACTGTCCACTCCTGTTCTCCAAAATACTATGATACGTATAAATACATACTTTTAGAAATGCTATCACTAGTAAATAAGTGTTGTATATTGCAAAGTTGTATCAATTGTGCTTGATAAAAATCTTCTAAGAAATTTTAAATTACTCAAATAGTGTTTAAAATTCTGTGGTCAGAGGTGGCTGGAAATTGTTTATTTCCAGCAGGAAAATGGACTGTTCTGGTGATCAGTAACTCAGTGTCTCATGGAAGGTGTAGTTCAGGTGCCTTATGCTTCTTTGGGGACCAGTCCTTTGTGACAGCATACTTCC
The DNA here is from genome assembly GCF_001723895.1 of Crocodylus porosus. Classification (NCBI taxonomy): domain Eukaryota; kingdom Metazoa; phylum Chordata; order Crocodylia; family Crocodylidae; genus Crocodylus; species Crocodylus porosus. Next base: position 36,780,022 of record NW_017728886.1, read on the forward strand.
CATAGTGTATCATAATGTTCCGTTTCAGACCTTGCTTTATACTGAAAAACTGGAAACTTTATTGCAAAAAGTTGAAACTTTACATGGGAAACACTCTAATCATGGACATTTTCAATTTAGTTGAAACTCTCTATTTTGTCCAAATCATTAACGAAGGTGTTGAACAATACCTGATGAAGGACAGACTTATGGAGAATGCCACTAGATATCTACTCTCAACTAGACATTGAACCTTGACAACTACTCATTGAACATGATGATCCAAGCCATTATGTATCCACCTTATAGTACTTCTGTCTAGTCTGTATTTCCTTAGTTTGTTAATGATCATGTTGTGCGAGAACGTATCAAAAGCTTTGCTAAAATCAAGGTATATTGTATCCACTGCTTTCCCTCCCCATCCACAGAGCCTGTCACCTTATCAGAGAAGGAAATCAGGTGGGTCAGGCGTGATTTCTCTTGGTGAATCCATGCTGGCCCTGTCTGATTCCCTTGTTCTTCTCCAGGTGCTTCCTTGAGGACTACTCCATGATCTTTCTGGGTATCAAAGTCAGGCTGACTGGTCTGTAATTCCCTGGATCCTCCTTCTTCCCTTTCCTAAAGATGGTTACTGTTTGCTATTTTCCAGTCATCCTGTACCCCACCCGACCTCCAAGAGTTCTCAAAGAGATAGCCGATGTCTTCAAAACTACCTCAGCAAATTTCTTCACTACCTGTGGATGTATCTTATCTGGCCATGCTGACTTAAGCTACTTTATTAGCCACCAGTCAACTTACTCCTTAGCCAAAATAATATTTTGCCATCCTCTGTAGCGGGGTACATGCCCCTCTTCCTTGGATCTCGCATATGTATTTTAACAACCCTTTCAGTAGGAGTATGGTGGCTGCTATTGTGCCCCAGCTTTTCCTGTAGAAGGTTATGCTGATATTCCTTGTGGTTGTGTGACAGCACTGAGTGTGTAGGTTTAATAATAGACAAGGATTTTTATGGGATGGTTTGATATGGGATGATCCTGCCTCAGGTAGATGACCTCTGGAAGTCCCTTCCATTCATGGATGGTTATAGGATTTTGAAAAGGGCAGTGCAGATGGTGTGGTGCTTCATCATGTATAACACAAAACACATTTTTCTCAAATGTAATAGAAATTACAAGCTTTATTAAACCAGGAGTATTAGGGCTATATTATTCAGTTCAATACTGAAGCAAAAACAATTTTAACTTTATTGTGTATTAATTTTGCTATATGATACATTATGCATAAAACACAATAAGGTAGGTGCAAATAATCAAAATATGTCATTTCATTAGCGCTGTAGTCGTTGCAATCAGATGTATAACTTTCAGTTCCATAATAGAAAATCTAGACTTCTTGAACATCTTAACAGTACACCCAGTGCTTCACTGAAAGTTATTTTCTTACATGAGTAAAGGTTTCCACACCTGAGTTACTGTTTTTAGCTACAGTTAAAAATAATATGCAGCGCTGTGAAGTAGGAGCTACATTATCAAAAGCAGCTAACAGACCACAGAATTGTAGAAGAAAAAGATAATCTAATCAGTAGGACCTCAAGTCCATTAATAAGAAGTTGGGGTTATAAACACCTGTAGAATGAAGAGTTTAGAGGAATCAGGTAGACGATGAGTCATCAAGTCAAGTGACTCCCTCACTGCTGCCTGAATAGAAATGCTGTTGCTATTGCAAGGCTTTAAACTTTGGGTGGACCAGGAATTAAAGTGGGGTGCAACTGCACCACTGCATCCCCTCCCGGAATCTGCCGTTGCTTTCATCTCTGCTTGTACTGTCAACCTAGGTCTTCTCTTTTGTCTCAAGTGTAAAATAAATCCCATTAGTTTATATGCTCTAACCGCCAAATGTCTTCTAAATTACTTTTGCTTTAAAATATCAGCCAGTTTTCTCTTTTATTGGAAAAATGTATTGCCCAGACCTTTCAGAAGAAAATATGCTCATGTGCGTGCGTGTGTGCATGCATGCACGCGCACACACACACACATTTTTTCTTTTCAAATTCATGTATAAGTCTTAAGGTATTTATATATAAAATGTGTGTACATGACCTACACATAAATTTAAAAAATTGTTTGAGCTTGGCCCTCTGAAACTGAACCTTTTTATGTTAATTTTAAAAATGTAATTGAATCAGCAGTTTAACATATTTACTTGTCTAAACTTGACTTTCACATGAATTCCAAAGAAAAAGTGTGTAAATCTGTCTCATGTAATGAGCAAAATGAATCTTTTGCTAATAAAACAACTCTGCTACACACAGTGAGTTATTTATCTAGGCAGGATGAGATATGAGTTTTTACATAATTTCTCTATTTTTCCTTTGTTATAAAAAAGAATTTCAAATGGAGGTCTTGTAAGGACCTTTATGAAAAATTCAGTATATAGGTGAGGCTATCTGGTAACACTCAAGTCTTAGCCCTGTTGGGGTAATAGTTTTACTCTGACTAAATGTTATTCTTCAGGTGCATGTAAATAACTGAACTTGAGCCAAGTAATTTTGCCTTTTCTTGTTAATGCTAGTTACTGATACTTGAATCCACTTTTCTGGGTGTAATACTCTGTCTGGCATAGACAAATGCATTTCTGTTAGGAAAACTCTCTCTTCTTCTCTTCTTCTGTCTCTTTTTCTCTTTGTGTTTTACTTTTCCTAGATTCTTGTCTCGTCCCAATCATGGATGACCACTTGTATTTCTATCCTATGCATTCTTTTGCTTTCCTCCTTGCCTCTAATTTAATACTGATATGGGCTTATCTACACTTCCTCTGTACCAAGCCTGGGAGCTCCCATTTGCACATGCGCTAGATCCTGGAAATGAGGTAATACAGATGCATTGGTACCCGAATCACTCTCATGATGTCTGTCTTGAGAGTTCTTACCAGTGTAATTTCACAGCTGTTCTAAAGTGATGCATTGTTTGATTTCAGGGAGTTGATATGCACCAAGTGGGTGGGGAGTGATTCCCAGCAGTGCTCTGTATATGATTGGGAATTGCACAGCTGATATTTTTGGGGGCCTAATGTTCAGTTAGGCAATTCCAAGGTCCACCCTCCAGGTCCTACAATAGTAAGATGAAGTGTCTCCAAGGGCTGGCTCTGGGGCATTCTGGGCCTCCTTGACTTAGAACATGCTGCGGACGCACAGGTCCTGACCTGGGATTGCCAGGTCAGGCTGGTACCAAGCGGAGGTGTAAGTAACAAGCTTTGTGCCCTGGTCCCTGTGCCCTGAGGTGAGTGTGGGATCCGCTGAGCACCAGAGCACTGGGAATTAAAGGGGAGTGCTCTCCTCCAGAGTGGAGAGAGGGAACGGGGTGGTCATTCTTATCTGTCCTAGGGAAGCACTGACTTGAATATTGCAGCTGTGTCCGGTAGCAGTGCGGTACTGTTCTTCTGCCTGACTCCCCACAGCTGGGTAGCACAAGGCTCCACGCTGCTGCACCCTCAAGCCAGACATCACAAGCTGAGTTTGCAACAAGAGGAGTTGAGCAGGGCATGGCAAGTGGGGCCCCTGCTGGCCTCCCGGCCAGGGCAGCACAAGCTCAGCAAGCCACAAACCTGCCCTCCAGCCCTAGGCCCTGCCCTTGTCTGGGCCTTCCCTCCTCTCTACACTCGCAGCTCTGCTGCCAGTTCTTACATGCCACACAGTGGCTGCGTGTGCCACTTCTGGCACAGGTGCCACGGGTTGGCCAGCCCTGATATACATGATGGTTTGTGGGGGGTAGGGAAAGGAGGGCTGTAGTGCCAGGAGTAACTATTTTAGTGGCTAAGAAGCAAAAGAGAATTAAGAAGCCTATAAATCACATAACACTACAAAAGCAACATTACTTACTGAATAAGAACACTGTTCCTGTAGAGGAAGAGGTATTCAGAGTTATGTAAAATGTAAATGTTGTCTTTAGGGCACATATCCTTTACCCTTGTGTTTATTCTGTCACTTAGATTCAAAGTTACCTTGGGTTTGGGATTTTCCCCATAAATACCATATTTTAAACAATCTGAGATAAGATTCATAAACCTTTGTGTTTGGTACACATAATTAGTACGAGTGTGCTACTCTCTCAGCATTACTTAGTAGAATTGTTTTAAGAACTATCGAAGTGTTTTGCTGCCACCTTCCCTCTGTATTTACACCTCCTAGATTTTGGTTTATGAGAAGCAAAAGCAAACTGTCACTATTTGCTGTAAATTGAAGCTTTTAATAACTATGTCTGTTCTACAACATTTGTCAGCTTGAATATTCTGTCAGTAGAAAATAAAAATAGCAGGAAAACTGAGCAACAGTGACAGAGAAAATTTATCTGCTTATGCTCAAGTAAGGTATAAAATATAAACTTGACCAAGCATTTAGAATGTTCTTCTCCAATAAAGTAATTTAGCATTTGATATTGCTAAGAATAAGCTCATGATGCATAGTTGATAAATAAATGAATGAAAATATTCATATAATTGTGCAAACAAAACACTATTAAAGTACTTCAACAGTAAGGGCAATAAAGCAGACATTATTTGCCAGACCCTTCAGAGTTTTGTGCGTTGCTGCACAGAAGGCTGAAGGGCTAGTTTTATAGATGCACATAGGAAAACACTTTTGTCCATTAACACAGGCTTTGAAATACTTTATTAAAAAAATTATTGTAAAATGTGAGATTTTACATCTTAATATAAAAGAGATTTCACTCACAATGTTTGGAATATCACTATTTTCTTTAAGGTATAAAAACTCTTAAGTAAAGAGTGGCTTAAATAAAAATCGCTTTGTATGTAAATTTTGTGTGTACATTGGTTCAAAAGGCTAGTTTCTCTTATAGTTTCTTTCAAAACATTTAACATTTTAGAATAAATTTTTCTAAGGTGTATCTGCTTCCAAAAGTGATATATTTTGTGTGTATGTGTAAAGTTTCTGTAAACTCTTTTCAGGTTTCCTTAATATGGAAGATGAGAACAGTACACTCTTTTGCCACTTTCATCAAAAATAGCCAACTACTGCTTGAAATAGATTTTCAGCAAAAAATCATTAAAGATTACCATATACTTCGATTTTGTAAATGGTGAGATTTCATAAATGAAGACCTTTCCTTATGTGGGAGAGGGAAAGATTTTTAGTAAACTAAAATTTTATTTGGAAAATTGCACGTCGAACAAATGCAGTGCAAAAATTGTAAGTGAGGAAGTACACATGTACATG
>NW_017728886.1:36785244-36802797 GCF_001723895.1 Crocodylus porosus
AGCATACTTCCCATAGTGTATCATAATGTTCCCTTTCAGACCTTGCTTTATACTGAAAAACTGGAAACTTTATTGCAAAAAGTTGAAACTTTACATGGGAAACACTCTAATCATGGACATTTTCAATTTAGTTGAAACTCTCTATTTTGTCCAAATCATTAACGAAGGTGTTGAACAATACCTGATGAAGGACAGACTTATGGAGAATGCCACTAGATATCTACTCTCAACTAGACATTGAACCTTGACAACTACTCATTGAACATGATGATCCAAGCCATTATGTATCCACCTTATAGTACTTCTGTCTAGTCTGTATTTCCTTAGTTTGTTAATGATCATGTTGTGCGAGAACGTATCAAAAGCTTTGCTAAAATCAAGGTATATTGTATCCACTGCTTTCCCTCCCCATCCACAGAGCCTGTCACCTTATCAGAGAAGGAAATCAGGTGGGTCAGGCGTGATTTCTCTTGGTGAATCCATGCTGGCCCTGTCTGATTCCCTTGTTCTTCTCCAGGTGCTTCCTTGAGGACTACTCCATGATCTTTCTGGGTATCAAAGTCAGGCTGACTGGTCTGTAATTCCCTGGATCCTCCTTCTTCCCTTTCCTAAAGATGGTTACTGTTTGCTATTTTCCAGTCATCCTGTACCCCACCCGACCTCCAAGAGTTCTCAAAGAGATAGCCGATGTCTTCAAAACTACCTCAGCAAATTTCTTCACTACCTGTGGATGTATCTTATCTGGCCATGCTGACTTAAGCTACTTTATTAGCCACCAGTCAACTTACTCCTTAGCCAAAATAATATTTTGCCATCCTCTGTAGCGGGGTGCATGCCCCTCTTCCTTGGATCTCGCATATGTATTTTAACAACCCTTTCAGTAGGAGTATGGTGGCTGCTATTGTGCCCCAGCTTTTCCTGTAGAAGGTTATGCTGATATTCCTTGTGGTTGTGTGACAGCACTGAGTGTGTAGGTTTAATAATAGACAAGGATTTTTATGGGATGGTTTGATATGGGATGATCCTGCCTCAGGTAGATGACCTCTGGAAGTCCCTTCCATTCATGGATGGTTATAGGATTTTGAAAAGGGCAGTGCAGATGGTGTGGTGCTTCATCATGTATAACACAAAACACATTTTTCTCAAATGTAATAGAAATTACAAGCTTTATTAAACCAGGAGTATTAGGGCTATATTATTCAGTTCAATACTGAAGCAAAAACAATTTTAACTTTATTGTGTATTAATTTTGCTATATGATACATTATGCATAAAACACAATAAGGTAGGTGCAAATAATCAAAATATGTCATTTCATTAGCGCTGTAGTCGTTGCAATCAGATGTATAACTTTCAGTTCCATAATAGAAAATCTAGACTTCTTGAACATCTTAACAGTACACCCAGTGCTTCACTGAAAGTTATTTTCTTACATGAGTAAAGGTTTCCACACCTGAGTTACTGTTTTTAGCTACAGTTAAAAATAATATGCAGCGCTGTGAAGTAGGAGCTACATTATCAAAAGCAGCTAACAGACCACAGAATTGTAGAAGAAAAAGATAATCTAATCAGTAGGACCTCAAGTCCATTAATAAGAAGTTGGGGTTATAAACCCCTGTAGAATGAAGAGTTTAGAGGAATCAGGTAGACGATGAGTCATCAAGTCAAGTGACTCCCTCACTGCTGCCTGAATAGAAATGCTGTTGCTATTGCAAGGCTTTAAACTTTGGGTGGACCAGGAATTAAAGTGGGGTGCAACTGCACCACTGCATCCCCTCCCGGAATCTGCCGTTGCTTTCATCTCTGCTTGTACTGTCAACCTAGGTCTTCTCTTTTGTCTCAAGTGTAAAATAAATCCCATTAGTTTATATGCTCTAACCGCCAAATGTCTTCTAAATTACTTTTGCTTTAAAATATCAGCCAGTTTTCTCTTTTATTGGAAAAATGTATTGCCCAGACCTTTCAGAAGAAAATATGCTCATGTGCGTGCGTGTGTGCATGCATGCACGCGCACACACACACACATTTTTTCTTTTCAAATTCATGTATAAGTCTTAAGGTATTTATATATAAAATGTGTGTACATGACCTACACATAAATTTAAAAAATTGTTTGAGCTTGGCCCTCTGAAACTGAACCTTTTTATGTTAATTTTAAAAATGTAATTGAATCAGCAGTTTAACATATTTACTTTTCTAAACTTGACTTTCACATGAATTCCAAAGAAAAAGTGTGTAAATCTGTCTCATGTAATGAGCAAAATGAATCTTTTGCTAATAAAACAACTCTGCTACACACAGTGAGTTATTTATCTAGGCAGGATGAGATATGAGTTTTTACATAATTTCTCTATTTTTCCTTTGTTATAAAAAAGAATTTCAAATGGAGGTCTTGTAAGGACCTTTATGAAAAATTCAGTATATAGGTGAGGCTATCTGGTAACACTCAAGTCTTAGCCCTGTTGGGGTAATAGTTTTACTCTGACTAAATGTTATTCTTCAGGTGCATGTAAATAACTGAACTTGAGCCAAGTAATTTTGCCTTTTCTTGTTAATGCTAGTTACTGATACTTGAATCCACTTTTCTGGGTGTAATACTCTGTCTGGCATAGACAAATGCATTTCTGTTAGGAAAACTCTCTCTTCTTCTCTTCTTCTGTCTCTTTTTCTCTTTGTGTTTTACTTTTCCTAGATTCTTGTCTCGTCCCAATCATGGATGACCACTTGTATTTCTATCCTATGCATTCTTTTGCTTTCCTCCTTGCCTCTAATTTAATACTGATATGGGCTTATCTACACTTCCTCTGTACCAAGCCTGGGAGCTCCCATTTGCACATGCGCTAGATCCTGGAAATGAGGTAATACAGATGCATTGGTACCCGAATCACTCTCATGATGTCTGTCTTGAGAGTTCTTACCAGTGTAATTTCACAGCTGTTCTAAAGTGATGCATTGTTTGATTTCAGGGAGTTGATATGCACCAAGTGGGTGGGGAGTGATTCCCAGCAGTGCTCTGTATATGATTGGGAATTGCACAGCTGATATTTTTGGGGGCCTAATGTTCAGTTAGGCAATTCCAAGGTCCACCCTCCAGGTCCTACAATAGTAAGATGAAGTGTCTCCAAGGGCTGGCTCTGGGGCATTCTGGGCCTCCTTGACTTAGAACATTCTGCGGACGCACAGGTCCTGACCTGGGATTGCCAGGTCAGGCTGGTACCAAGCGGAGGTGTAAGTAACAAGCTTTGTGCCCTGGTCCCTGTGCCCTGAGGTGAGTGTGGGATCCGCTGAGCACCAGAGCACTGGGAATTAAAGGGGAGTGCTCTCCTCCAGAGTGGAGAGAGGGAACGGGGTGGTCATTCTTATCTGTCCTAGGGAAGCACTGACTTGAGTATTGCAGCTGTGTCCGGTAGCAGTGCGGTACTGTTCTTCTGCCTGACTCCCCACAGCTGGGTAGCACAAGGCTCCACGCTGCTGCACCCTCAAGCCAGACATCACAAGCTGAGTTTGCAACAAGAGGAGTTGAGCAGGGCATGGCAAGTGGGGCCCCTGCTGGCCTCCCGGCCAGGGCAGCACAAGCTCAGCAAGCCACAAACCTGCCCTCCAGCCCTAGGCCCTGCCCTTGTCTGGGCCTTCCCTCCTCTCTACACTCGCAGCTCTGCTGCCAGTTCTTACATGCCACACAGTGGCTGCGTGTGCCACTTCTGGCACAGGTGCCACGGGTTGGCCAGCCCTGATATACATGATGGTTTGTGGGGGGTAGGGAAAGGAGGGCTGTAGTGCCAGGAGTAACTATTTTAGTGGCTAAGAAGCAAAAGAGAATTAAGAAGCCTATAAATCACATAACACTACAAAAGCAACATTACTTACTGAATAAGAACACTGTTCCTGTAGAGGAAGAGGTATTCAGAGTTATGTAAAATGTAAATGTTGTCTTTAGGGCACATATCCTTTACCCTTGTGTTTATTCTGTCACTTAGATTCAAAGTTACCTTGGGTTTGGGATTTTCCCCATAAATACCATATTTTAAACAATCTGAGATAAGATTCATAAACCTTTGTGTTTGGTACACATAATTAGTACGAGTGTGCTACTCTCTCAGCATTACTTAGTAGAATTGTTTTAAGAACTATCGAAGTGTTTTGCTGCCACCTTCCCTCTGTATTTACACCTCCTAGATTTTGGTTTATGAGAAGCAAAAGCAAACTGTCACTATTTGCTGTAAATTGAAGCTTTTAATAACTATGTCTGTTCTACAACATTTGTCAGCTTGAATATTCTGTCAGTAGAAAATAAAAATAGCAGGAAAACTGAGCAACAGTGACAGAGAAAATTTATCTGCTTATGCTCAAGTAAGGTATAAAATATAAACTTGACCAAGCATTTAGAATGTTCTTCTCCAATAAAGTAATTTAGCATTTGATATTGCTAAGAATAAGCTCATGATGCATAGTTGATAAATAAATGAATGAAAATATTCATATAATTGTGCAAACAAAACACTATTAAAGTACTTCAACAGTAAGGGCAATAAAGCAGACATTATTTGCCAGACCCTTCAGAGTTTTGTGCGTTGCTGCACAGAAGGCTGAAGGGCTAGTTTTATAGATGCACATAGGAAAACACTTTTGTCCATTAACACAGGCTTTGAAATACTTTATTAAAAAAATTATTGTAAAATGTGAGATTTTACATCTTAATATAAAAGAGATTTCACTCACAATGTTTGGAATATCACTATTTTCTTTAAGGTATAAAAACTCTTAAGTAAAGAGTGGCTTAAATAAAAATCGCTTTGTATGTAAATTTTGTGTGTACATTGGTTCAAAAGGCTAGTTTCTCTTATAGTTTCTTTCAAAACATTTAACATTTTAGAATAAATTTTTCTAAGGTGTATCTGCTTCCAAAAGTGATATATTTTGTGTGTATGTGTAAAGTTTCTGTAAACTCTTTTCAGGTTTCCTTAATATGGAAGATGAGAACAGTACACTCTTTTGCCACTTTCATCAAAAATAGCCAACTACTGCTTGAAATAGATTTTCAGCAAAAAATCATTAAAGATTACCATATACTTCGATTTTGTAAATGGTGAGATTTCATAAATGAAGACCTTTCCTTATGTGGGAGAGGGAAAGATTTTTAGTAAACTAAAATTTTATTTGGAAAATTGCACGTCGAACAAATGCAGTGCAAAAATTGTAAGTGAGGAAGTACACATGTACATGTACATGCACTTAAAGCTGAATTACTGGTTCAGCTCTTGTAGGGTCAAATTTCTTGTGTGTTCCTGAAGGATTCTTGCAACTCTCTGTACCACATAATCCCCTTGTGGTTTCTGCTTTTAAGCAGATCCAATGGCACAATATTCAGCATTATAAATCAGTGTAGTGGTCATTTCCACTGCACTTTGATCTAGGGGTTGGTTGTAGTTTAGCCTCACAGCCTGCTTGTTGAGGAGGAAGAATTCTGCTTCAAGCTCCCTTGAGATCTCTACACAGAGCCAGAGTATTTAGATCCTGGGAAGAATGGGAAGATTCACCTTGAGGTGAATCTAGGCCCATCTTTATGTATGCTGAGGTTTCATAGACCAGGGAACTGTTGGATTTGAACTACATGGGTATTATGGGCATTGGGTAAAGGAAAGCTGTTTGTGGAATATGAACCTTTGGAAGGGAAGAGGGAATGAAATATGAACAGTGAGGGACTGGGGTACAGAGTTGGATTTGAACACCTGCCTCCCCCGTCATATAGGTTTTAACTTTCTTTGTTGCGCCTAGAAGAATGCATCATGGAGGCTACTCCAGCTTTTCATGCCACTGTGCAGACTGGAGGCAACAGCTTAATTCAGTGGTCATCCTAGCTAGCTGAGCTGGATTTTATATTTAGAATTGGGGCCTTCCTGTACAGCTAATCAAAATTTATTCCTGCATTCTTTACTTCTGCAGTTACGTTAAAGGGAGTCAAATTTTACATTTTAAATGATTGTAGTAGTGTCTTTTGTCTATATCTTTCATGTTCAGATATGTTAAGTGTATTATGGTTTGTTGAATAAGTTTGAAATGCCTAGAATTTAAGAAATATCTTTCCTGTGTCCATAAAAGCACTTTCCTCCATTCTGACAGAATTATAGAAGCTTCAGAGCAACCGTATAAAGATATAAAAGAGTTTACTTTTAAGAACACATAGTGGCCCTTGTGCTTATTTATATCTTCTGCATTTGCAACTCCAGCACTGTATTTTAAAGAAGTCAGATGAAATGCTTTATCCATTGGTTATATTTTTTGATGTTTGGGAGATATGTTTAGTTTTTATGCTGGAAACTGCCGTGCTATTTTAGGATCTGCTGAAAAAAAGTGTGTGAGCAGAGGAGCCATCATAAAGCAAGGCTTTGGGAAATCACAGGTTTTCAAACCAAGTTTACTGTAAATATATTAGATCTGTAGTTAGTTTTCAAAAAAACATTTTGAAAAACACAGCTGCTGCAGAGATATGATTAGTTTTAAAGGCCCCAGCTCTGAAAGACTTCAGTGCATGTTATTTGTGCATTTTTAAGAACTACTCAGTGTATAAAGTGGATCATATGTATAAATAGTAGCAGGTCAGGGCATAATGTTTGTCTAATTATGCCTTTGACAGATTCTCACCTGTGATGTGTTTGAAAAAGTGGTCCTAGTTTGATAGGGTTTAAGCTTTTTAGGGAACCTTTTATTGTCTCTCCCTCCAACATATATATATATGGTTTATATTAGGGTTATTTTATATATATATAATAATAATACTCATAAACCTAAAAAACTAGCACTGTTCTGTCCCTTAACTGTCCCTGTGTCTTGACTGATTTAAATTTTTTCTGTGTGAAAGTGAGCACACGTTCTGTGACGAATAAAACTCAGATGTCTCTCAGACCTGCAAGTTAACACTTTGTTGTCATTTAATATTTTACTTTGTAAAGTAACTTTAAATTTTGTCCAGGTTTTTTACTTTTCTGGTGCATATGGTGTGTTACCTGTGTTAAAAAAAATAACAACACTTTCAAAAACGTGCTTCTACTTAGGAAAGAGACAGAGAAGCAAGGTGAAAGGGCAATAGAGACTTGATTAATGCTTTGCATCAGAAGTCTAATGTCAGGAAGCAGAAGTTATATTTTGGATAACTGGATTTTTCTTGAAGACCTTATTTTAAAAGAACGACAAATTAAAGTGTTTGCTTACCTTTGCCTGGGTTAAATGATATGGTGAATGCCTCTGATATAATATTTGAATTTCATCTGAAGGCTGTAAATATTTTTCAGATCTGTCTCAGCTATTCATATGTCTAGGACAGACTCTCACTTGAGCTGAAGCATATCCATCATTCTTAAGAGTATCCATCATCACACTTCCTGATTCAATAAGAGATGATATCTTATTATCCTTTCAGTGAGTCACCGTATTTATATGTTTAGCTGACATTGTCCAGATGTATCTTCTTTGATTCAGACTGTTGGGTATTGTGGGACTTACCATTCCCAATGCTCCACATAACTAAGATTGCAGTTGTGTGATGCTGTGCCATACAAAAAACTGTTTTTTATCTGTGAATGGCATCACCAGATAACAACTGAGTTTTGACAGAAAAGGTTTATACTTTTCAGTTTTCTTAAAAAGATCAATTCAGTCTAGTGATTCTTCATTAGCTTATAAAATGATAAAAATTCTAATCTGAATTTGCTGCTGCTAGCTAGTTAGTATAAGTTTTTTTCTTTTACAAAAGGTCAATATGTAACATTGAATGCATAGGTTTACTGTTACTTTATTATATTATTGTGTAAGGTTGAGTCAGTGTTTAGGAAATGCGTATAATTATTTAGATTCTGTGTAGACTGAATATTAGCATGAAGCAATTTCAACGTGAAACTTTTGCTAGAAGGTATTGATTGCAGTATGACTATATTATAATTTACACTTAAAGCATGCCTTACCATCTTGCATTAAATCAAGTTTCTTTCCCCTATTTTAATGGACTGTGTGAAAGATTGATTAGGAATTGCTTTCTTTTCTATGTTATACTGATTGTGATGTGCCTTTTAATTTTGTTACAGTCAGAATAAAAGAGAATTAGGAACATCTAACCAAATGTTCATTAGTAAGGAGATATACAATACATATTCTGCAAAGACAGAAGTCATGAACTACACCTCTTGATATTGTATTTTATAAATGATCTGCTTGTAGAAGAAGTGTACATTTTTTAGTAAAATAAGAAAATGGTTTGAGGGAAAAGCTTACATAAGTATCAGTATATGGGCCATTTCCTGCTTTATTCTTTGTGTTTGAGAGATCCTTTTTGTTTTTAAGTTCTCCCCCTGTCATATTCCTTAGGTAAGTAGAAAGCTGTCTTTTCAAATGAAATGTGTACATTTTCTGATGTGTGGAAGACATCAAAGCTCGGACTTCAAAAAACAGCTTCTAAGGATGCTAAGTCATGACAAATTGGGGTTGGAGAGAGGAGGGCTACCAAACCCCTTCTAGGCCATTAAAGGGTTCATGGAAACATTTATGTGCTCATTTAACAGGCTTTACTGCACCTGGAGGGTGTGCAAGGTTCAGTTTAAGTTTTAGACCCTGTTGGGGCAGTACAGGGCTGTTACCATGAAGAAAAGGTTTCACAGCAATGGAAAGAAAGGACTCGGGATTGAGGCAGCCCTCTGCCTGTTCCCAGAGAGGTGATCCATCAGAGGTCTAGTTAGGCCAAGTAGGAGACAGAGGTGGTGTTAGATGCTGTGGGAAATAGCTTTGGAAAAAGGCACAAGACTCCATACAGACAATCCTATTACTCAGCATTCAGTAGAAGAATGGAGGACTGGGCACAAACCTGGAATGGTCTAAAAGCAAACTTCTGGCAGGATGAGGTTGCCTAAGTTGGGTCTTGTTGGCTTTTGAGTTCTGCTGAGGAGGATTAGGAACCACTATTGTGAAAAAGAGCTGAATTAAAGGGAGCCCCTGAAGATGCAGAGAAGATAATGTAGAGAACCAATATTGTGTTTGGATGCTATGTGTTTTGGACAGTCTTGGACAGGTCAAATCTTTGTAGAGAACTCATCGGAGGGGTGAATCCACCACTACAAGAGACTGACAGCAGCGGTGCTACAAAAAGGCACTGTGGAATGAGGAGTGATGGCAATGCTGCAAACCAGCATGCTAGGATTGGGTCTCTTACAGGGTTATAAATATTCTATAGGGGCAAATAGGGCTGGATTAACCCTTTAGTGGGCCCATGGCAAACAAACTCATAGGCCCTGGGTTGTCAAGACCCTCCTGTCCACCCTGGCACTGCTGCCGGTGGGGAGCAGGGCTTGGAGCCACTGCTAGGGGGTGGCCACTGTAGTGGCGAGGTCAGCAGAAGGGAAGGGAAGGGTGGCGGAAGGGAGGCAGACAGGGCCATTTGCAACACTGCAGAGCGAAGGACTTCCCTGCCCCCCTCCACCCCCCTGTATCTCAGGGCCCTAGGCATGTGCTTAGTTTACCTGTGCATTAATCCAGCCCTGGGTACAAACCGTATAAAGAACTTGGAATTCCTTGACCTAGTGCATATAAACATAATTAGAGTTACTTTTGGTCTTGAATATTAGGGAATTCTTCCTAATGAGAAGATACTAGGCTGTGGAATAATATTCTAAATAAAGTGATACATGCATTGTCCCCTGGAATACTTCAAGCACAGTGCTAGTAATGTGAAATCGGAAAAAAACCATGCAGTTCACATCATGTGGACTAGATTGCTTAACTCATCTCTTCTATCTTTACCTGTTACAATGTTTGAAGTAATCCTTGTGAACCAAACCAGTTATAACAGTCTTCAACCTCTTTGGATGAGAAAACCACATCCAGAAAGATGATTGAGATGGACATGAGGACAGGCAGCTAAAAATGAGCATTTTATTAAAAATGACCTCATTCTTAACTACTAATTAGGGATTTTGCAGAACCAGGTAAGATCCTAAAATACAAGAATTCTTGTAATTTTCTGCAGGAGGACAAATCCTCATACATGTAAGATATGTCCTGAACTATTGGATTTGAGTAGTTGTGCATATGGTAAAAAACTAGAGAATCCACTTAAAAAGAAGAGAGTTTGAAAAGCAGTTTCTCTACTGTCATGAACATCTGTAATAGCAGCCAGGGCAGCACAGCAAAAAAGAATGAATCCTGGAAATTGGATAGATTTTTATTTTTAAGCATTGCCATATAAACAAAACTGAAATAATTCAAAGATGTAAAATTGACATTTAAAAACTGGTATTAATCCTTTAATGTAATTCCAAATGAGTCCTAAAAAAAATGAGGTGTGAACTTTAAAAAAAAAAGTGATAAAAAAACATGAAAGATTAAATCCTTGTGACAACTCCAAGAGATCATCAGAAAAAGAGCAAATGAGAGAAAGTGCTGCTGCTGCTAAGAAATTTTAACAAGAGCATGCTGGCATCAAGTCAAGCACCTAGACTAAGTAGCTGGTTTGGCATTTGGCAGGTGTCCTGGGGAGAAATAATTCTGTATATATTCTGTATATATACCTTGCGTTCCCCCCTCCACTCCACTTTGCTTACAAAGATAGTTATGTGACATTTTTTTTCTGTAGATGCAAGATCAGTAAAATTATTGTGCTATTGAATTGCAGTGTTTTAGTGATAGCTATAGAACACCTAAGGTCATCACTGTCCATTAAGTCCAGGGCTCATTTTACCAGAAACATTTCTGACTTGTAAAACTAGGTTGCCAATTCGGATGAGCAGAGCTCTTTTTTGGTCTTCCATTCATGTTTTACTACCAGTTCTGCCTTCTGCAGGCTTTCAAAAGTGTGAATCCCCTGCTGTTCTTGTGAGACGTATTTAGAGCCTATCAAGTTAAACTATAGTCATTTTTTTTCCACTTGGAGGACAGTGGGTTTTTTTTACATTGGGGGTGTGTATTATTTCCCCAGATGATGCTTGTATGATGATCCTTGTTCTTTTCGCTGTTGATATTTGCTAAATTGCTTTTCATAACTTTTCTGCTATGTCACTGCTCCATTCCTAAACCTGTCCAGACTGACAGTTTTCTCTGTAATGTAGTTTTGACTTCGTAGTTTTGGATAAAGTTTCTTGTTCAGGAATTGGTGGAGAATACTGGGGGATTCTTTTATTCATGTTTTTAATTCCGAACAACTTCTTCTCCCTTTGTAGTCTGTGACCAGCTTTAAGTCTGTGGTCTTCATAATCAATATATAGGTTGAAAGGGCTGAGCACTCCAAGTATTCTTTATTTCCATTAAGTTGCTTATGCCTTTTAAGGAGTAGTTATTAAAGACATTGTTGAAGGACTGGCCCCATCTTCATTGGAGGTATACTAATTTTGCGTGAGAAACTGTGCCTCTTCAGAGAGGGAGTAAAAGGAGTTTGGAAACAGTTACTAATGCTTTTGCCCCATTTGTAAAATGCTCACTGTTTCTCCTGCATTGTAGGGGAGTTTTATTTTTTCTAATTGATATTAATGTGCTATTAGAAGCCCTTAATGTTTCAGGCCCACCTGAATATTACCTTGCACATTGGTTGTTTAATATCTGCTCTTTATTTACACCTAACCCAGGAGAACAACAGGGGAAGTAGGAAAAAGCCACCTGAACCTGCAACAGTGTGGCAGCACCACGCAATTTCCTCTTTCAGTGTCAAGTACTAACTACAGTTCATAACACTTATCATTGCACTAATCAAGCATCAGAGAGAGATTTTCTTTGAGAAAGAGCCATTCCTGGCCACCTGTCTGCCTGTTCTTTAATGTCTAATGTCTGTCACTGTAGTGTCTAAAGCCAACTCTTTAAAATTAGATTGGTGTGGGAGTGTCTCTAGTGGACCTCATGTAGTTTCTTGCTCATGTCTCATGTTAGGCCCTCATATAAAAGTATATTTGCAGTGCCCTGTCTCCTCCTGGCTTCCCTCCTCCCCATCGCTAGCATGCCTTTTCTGTCAGGGAAGCCTTTTCTGAAGCATTTCAGAGAGTATACTTTCAGTGGTTATTTGAAGGTTTGGTATGTAAAATTGTATGCAAGTAATTTTTTTTTAAATTTTAATTTCTCTGGGTAGTTGCACTTGTTTGTGCATGCAGAATCTTTGTGTCAAACAGCCCACCTCATTAAAACTTACCATGTTACGTGTTAATTTTCTCAAAAGAGCTAAAATATTAACATAAACAAGAAAATGGATCTCATTGTTGCATCTTCGGTCCCTATTCCATTAGGTTGCTTTAGTTGAGAGCATACAGACATTTTTTAAAGAAAAAAAAAATTATATATTGCATAGGAACAGAGGGACATGAGGTTGGTTGGGAAGGTGGCAATGGATACATCGTGGGAGTTGAAAGTCTTTTTATTTGCAAGCTGACCTGTTCTTTAAATTGATCAGTGGAAACGTGGCAGGATTGCCTAAGCAGAGTGGCATCAGAGCATCCACAGGAAGTTTGTTTGGAAAGTGTATTAAGAGGCGTTTAGCCCTAGCTTTCACTTGTGAAATTTGATTTACGAATAGAGTTTGTAAGATTAAATTGCAGGGAAAGATTCCAACTGTATGAAATTCCATGGGAATTTACTATTGCTGCTGACTTCAGTAATGTTAGAGTTTCACTGGCAGAGACCAACTGTGTGGAATATGCACTTGTACCTGGTTTTTTTTTTAAAAAAGGAACTTCCCACAGGCTGATTAACTAGTCTTAGTTGTCTTGTTTGAACATGGATTGGGTATCCCCAGATATTACCAAATCAAAATGGAATTGTATGTGCTATTAACTAAGCAGGTACCAGTTTAGTGGTCATATCGCTAAGCATTGTAATTTAGCCTTTATGTGCATCTTAGCATGGTTATTGAGAACATACAGTACATGTTATAGCTGACAGAATTTTGTGGAATAATTGTAGGTCACCTTTAAAAATAAATGCCACTGCAGTAAAAATGGGGAAGCCTGGGATTTTTCTTAAACACTGAAAATAATTAGGAAGTTTAGAGCAATCAGCAGGACTAAGACTACTCAGTAATTCCAAGAGCAATGAAAGAATAGCACGCTCTAGCATTAGGCTTTTGTGCCGGGATGGAAGTTCAATATATCCTTTTTTTTCCTGATAATATCAAAAGTTTGCAGTCTTTCCTTTGACCCATTTCTCCCAACTGGGAAAAATGTTAAAACCATGATTGAGCTTTTAAAAACAAGTAGCAGTTTGTACCCCTGCAGATGCTCTATATAAGATCACTTGCAATTAAAATTGCAATTAAAATGGCACCAGGGCTTGGTATTAAACCCTGCCAAAATATATATTGTATCATTTATATAAAAAATAAAACTTGTGAGCTTTTCTTTTGTCACTTACTGTTGAGATAAAACATGAACTGTTTCACTTGTTTCGAGGTGTTCAGCTAAACATCTATGAATTGCAGAGCTACAGTAAATATCTCTGAGCCTAGACAGGTAGATGCAGTAAGAAAAACTAGAACAAATTCTTAAGTTGCCAATATTGTCACAAAGTCTCCATGCAGAATGAAGTTGTTTGACAAAGTGTTTCCCTGGTGATTTGGCTGCAGATGAAAATGTCTTCAGCAATAAAATTTCATGCTTGGGTCTCAGCTCTGTGTGCTCATCAATCAGCAAATGGCATATCAAGGATCTTTTTGCTGGATTAGTTAATATGTTGGCAGAAATATGTGAAACATTGATATTCCTTGGAATTTCTAGGCAGTTTTTTTAACTCTTAAGCATGCATTCATTTTTTGCAAAATACATTTTGCCAGTTACAACATACTTTACTAATCAATAGCACTGTGCCAGGGCAAATATAAAAATTTTTATGTACAAAGATTTTCAAAGCCACCAATAATGACCCACACCAAGAGGTTTTCAGTCAAGGGAAATGGGTAGTGTAATACTTCCAGTGATAAAGCATCTGGAGATTATAACAAAATAAGATGTGCATGTCCTTCATGAATTAGTTCATTATTGTCTAATTAAAATAGTATTTTGTAAAAATCTTAATCATTCTACATTTTGGTTTTTAGAAGACAAATTTATTAGTCATAACCCTGTTACATAATTACTTTTATAAAATATCATTAATAGATTTAGGAATTTCAATTACATGGTAGCAAAGAAGTTAATCACCCTCTACGTTAATTATTTCTGATACCCCATGAACAAATATCTTCTAGGAAACTGCCTCCTGTATTACTGAATAGCTGTCAGTGATGAAGTTGCTTTCCTTAAAAGATGCACTATTAAGGAGATAATGTCACCCTGTTTTGTGTTACATCTGTTGCTGCCAGTACTAAACTTTATAAAGTAATTTGAAGTATGATAGATGTTAGCAATAACTATTATTTCATACCTACTTATTAAGCACAAATTGGATTTTATTGAAATCCATATGAAGATTTCATGTGAAATATAGAAATTAGTACAGTACTTTCAAAATACCTATCCAGATTTTATTTCTAGCAGCTAAATTGGATCTAGTGCAGTCTACTGACACATTCTAACAGAAAACCTTTACTTGGAGCATCTTATCTCTTAGCAAAATGTTTCAGGACAGCAGTTACCAACTGAAGATAAGCAATTTTTCTTTAATATTTTCAAGGCTAGCCACTTGTTTGGGGCGGGGGGGGAGGGGGCAGGGAACAATGAGAAAAGGGAGGATTTGAATGGGGAAACATTAAGATGACCGACTGCAAATTTATAAGAAAAGCAGGGAAAGGGAGACAGAAAAGATACAAGTGAGGGGAGAGAGAAACTGGGAATGTGAAGGAAACCGGGAGAGGCAGGAAGGCAAAAGGAATCGTAAGAACCAAGAGGCTCGGCAGTGAAGATGGATTAGAAGACCCATCTAATCAGGCAAAGATAAGATATTGGAGATATTGTGCAGCAAGGCTAGGAAAAAAGAGAATTAAGTAAAAGTAGAAATAAGTAAGGAACAGAGGGTAGGATGAATGATATGTTGATGGGAGGAAATCTATCCAAAATAGAGAATAAAAGCAAATGTGGCGAAAGGCAGATGAAAAAGTGGTGACAGCACAAGATTATTTCTTTATAACAAAATCCTGCTATATTTTGGGATTTTTATCGTTTTATATTCAGTATTTTTAATACCAATGAAATTGTTCTTTTATTTATTACTATTGTATTGCCAGAGACCCAGAGGATTCCTTCAGAATCGTTTGAAAAGAACTGGTATCTTAACAAAACCCAAGGTTTTGAAAAGAAGCTATGCAATTCTAGGTTTGGCCTCTTCCTTATGCACAGATTGAATATACCAGTTTTAGCATGTATATAATATGCCATTTTGTACCCTCAAATTTTTACAGCCCAAACCAGCAGTTGTGAGTACTTGGATATGTAAGAGTAGGCAGAATTGAAGCCTTTGTATGTCAAATATGGTGGACAAACATAGAACCACTTCATTTTGTTGTGCTAGGTTGGGGCTAAGACCATCTGCCTAGGCGGAAAATCTTCCCAAGCTGTTCAAAACTTTGATCCAGGCATGTAAGAGTAAGATGGCTAAATCCAGAGCAGGTGTGTGAGAATGATGAAGACTGGGAAGACTGTAAACCAGTAAGAATAAATTCCACAGAATTGGAAAAATGGGAAAAAATCCTGTTCAATTAATGATGTGGGAGTCAGACATCATTTAATGTATTGAATGCAGTGAAAGGAAAATTTGAGCATAAGGAACAGAGACATGTAGGTTGGGTTTGGATGAACACATTTGTGTGCGAAAATCGCACACTGGCTCAAAGAAATTTTTTTCCCTATGTATTGAAAGGTGTTGGAGATTTTTCTCTTGTAATGTGTACATTCTTTTACTCTCACAAATGAATAGCAGTAGTATCAAAATAATTGCTGCAAAAACTATACTGGTGTTGCTTTATGTAATGTTGGTACAAGCACTACGAAGTGTTACAAAAAAATTGTATACCTCCTTTTATTTGCTGCTTGATTTATTTTGAAATGCAAACCTATGGTCTATTCCCATACTGTTCTGGCAGAACCAACAAATACTCGCATCTGTTTTTTTTCTCCTTACTAAAAATAGTATCCCACCCCCTGCCCCTCCCAAATACCAACCCTTATGCCAAAGGATTATTCGAATCTACTGTATACTGTCATATCCTGATTGGAAATAAGGCTTTAGGAATACAATAAGTTGCTGAATAAAAGAAACAAGTTAAGTAAGCTGTTATGGTTTCTCCAATACCAGAATAGTATAAGTACAATCCAAGTATAAAGTGAGCTAAAATAACATAAAGTATTTACTGAGCTAAAATTGGAGGGGCAGCAAGAGCAAATAAGGGTACTAAATAGTAAACCTGCCTATTCAAAAAAGATATCCCTACACTGTTTATTATATTTCTGCAATTTATCACCTGATCTTCTAGAATTTTATTTATGTAATTAATTCAAAGGGGCAACTTGTGACATGTGGGGCGTATCCACACATGCAAGCACATGCTCTTGCAGCAGCTCAAATAGAAGTGGTCCAAATGTGAGCCAGGGCTTTTTGCCTTAGTGCACATGCTTGGACATGCACTTTGTTGTGGAGCAAATTGTGCCATTTGGGGCAAAATAACCCTGCCTGGCTCCTCCCGGATCTGCAGCAAGGGGGAGGCAGAGCCTAGGGCCAGCACCTGTGCTGTCCCCAGCAGAATAAAAAGCTGCCCTGTCCTGGCCCCAGCAGTACAAAAACCTACTCTGGCCAGCAGCTCAGGGTTACTTGACCTCAGGAGCTTCTGGGGCCCAGGCAACTGGTATCTGGGGACACTAGCCCCTTGTGTCAGCTGGACTGCTGAGGCAGCATCCCAAATTCACTTTTTAAAATATCCCAAAATCCACATTCTTCCACATTTAGAACAAAAGAGAGCGAGAAAGGGGGATTGATCAGATGGGCAATGTTTTATTGTTATATTTACAATGTTAAAGAAATTTGGAAGCCTTTCAGTGTCTCTAGTATCATAATAAAATAAATCCTAAATATCTATATGTTTTAATGTTTGCTTCGGGTTCCCTTATAACATGGTGGGTGTATAATGGGGGGATGTGGGGTTTGCAGGAGGGAGTGGGGGGATGTGGGTGGGTGTGGAGTGATATGGAGGGTTGTGAGTCACTGTGTGAGTAGGTGTGAGGGGACTGTGGGTGTGGGGACTGCTTAAAAGGGGTGGGTCCCCTGCATAAATGTTGCATGCCCCTAGCAGCTGGCAGGGCACGGTGGTGCTGGTGGCAATGGGAGCGTGCTGTCAGTGGTAAGTGGGGTGCTTCTGCAGATGCTGTCAGAAGCGGGGGAAAGGGTGGTGAGCGGCAAGTATCCGCAGACACCACCGGCAGCGACAGCAGTGGCCAGCGGTGATCACTGATTGCCCGCAGACACTGCTGGCGGCAGGGGGTGGCAAGCAGCAATATAGCGTTAGCCGCACCTTTTTTTAGGGGGTACACCCCCTACGCATCACCAATGGTCTCCTGCCCCCCACAGCACATGAACTACCCTTCCTGCAGGGTCCCAGGCCCCGCCCCCAGG
>NW_017728886.1:36803332-36808552 GCF_001723895.1 Crocodylus porosus
GGGGTCTAATTTTCTCATTTCTGGGGGTCACATTTTTTCATTCCTGCACATGCCTCTTGCCCCGCCTCAAAGGGGTTTGAGACGGGGCAAGAGGCGCTTGTGCACTCGTCTGGACACGCCTGTGGAAGCTATTACAGAAACAAGACCAGGCCCCAAGTCTGTGTACAGGAAAAAGCTGGGCAACACTTAACAACTGGATTTTCTAGACTGGGTGACCTTTTTGTCCGTTTTATTAAGTTATTACACCAGAAGCTCAGCTGGTATAAGCCAGTATTCTTTGTCATCTTCAGTGGGTGCACGCTTATTTCACAGCAGCTAACAACATAGACTCTTACTGCCTTTTCTCTGTATTATAGCAGCCTTAGAGCACCCAGTCGAGAGCCAGAGCATCATTGTGCTTGAGCTTCTAGGATGTTATAAAGACAGGTCCTGCCCTAAAGTGCTTTTGGGTCAAGTGTGTGACAAAATGCAACTGGTGAGTGAAAAAGACAAATTGTGAAGGAAAAACTCTGCAATAAGTACATTTTATAATATAATAAGCAGTAGCTGCTTAGCTTCCCACCTGCCTAACAATATGTCACTTGAGTGTTCAGCAGGTATCTTGACACAGATACAAGAAGAGATGTGAATAGAGTAAGATGGTGGTTTTACTGATTTCTGACAGGGAATTTTTCCAACTCATGAGGGGTGACATAGGAAAAAGCATCAACATGCTTATGGAAGCATCTGACAATTGACAGAGCAGAGAAGAGGTCAGTTTTCCAACAAAACAATCATTCAGGCAGGTTAAGAGAGGGTTGAATCATAAAACACTGTAGAGGTGAAGGCAAGGATGTTGTGTCTGATGCAATAGGAGATGGAAAACCAGTGGAGGGGGCACACTGGGAAGAGCGGGGAATGTGGGTACAGCAGTTCGTCAGCAGTGTTTTGAATAGAATTAAAGTTTTCCATAGTCACAGGTCCTGAGGAGATGATAGTAGCCAGCACATAAGATGATAGGGCCTGGGTAGCAGTTTTGATGATATCAACAGTGAAGAAAGATGGGATAATGAGACATTAGGAAGCGGGGGAAGCAAAATTTAGAACCTGGCACATGGATCTGAGTGAGTGGAAGAATGTGGTGACAGCAGAAGTGAGGCACAACACGTTTTGGGAGAAAGATGGGTTCAGGTGATCATAAGGTTTACTAGTTTAATATCTCCAGGAACACACCTTCAGACAGGCTCAGTGCAAGTTTGGGCAGAAGGGAGCTACACATGTGCATAAGAGTGCTGAAGTTGCCCCAGTACATTTTCCTGACCAGAATCCCTACTTGGGATTCTTTCATACTGTCACTCAAAATAAGTACATCATTTGTGTTTAAATACTTGCGCCACCGCTTGCTTCCAGACAGAGAGCTGGCCTCTGCCACTTCTAAATGCCTTGGATCTACCTGATGTCAGTTATTGCCCTGATGAGAGCTCTGAGAGGGCTTGTACCTCTGAAGCACAGCAACTCCCACCATGCAGCCAGGCACCCACTCTGCTACTTTGTGGGAGCAGCACATGCTCTTCACCTTACTTGGTCAATTCTATTGATCACTGAGATAGGAAGAGAGATTAGCAGTGGCCAAATTTATTCCCACACTCCCGTTACACGGCATTACAGACTAAGTGGAATTAAGTGAGCAGTTCTTGTGTCCAAGATGAAATGTCTCCACTATAACTGTGAGTGGGGGACATACAGTGGAGGAGGTTACCTGCCTACTTCTCCATACATCTGTGCAATTAGGATACAGAACAGATCTGCAACATGTGGCACTAAGCTGGTATCTTCAACTAGCTTAATATTTTGGAGGTTATAACAGACTACCCCCTCCTGGTGAGATGAATGAAGATTCACGCAAAATTGGAGTTTAGTGCTGAAGTACAGACCCAAGCAGCAATTCCCTTAATGACCGCGTGTTATCAAGGATGTAGTCAGCAAACAGGTTGAGTTGTCAGGGTGAGTTTGTCTGCTCCAAAACAAGCCACAGATGCAGCAATTTCAAAATAATTTTACTTTTAATACTTGTCATTTATTAAATAAGTGTGTATCCCAGAGTGTATGCAGAAGTAGAATTTTTGTTAAATAAAATATGGCTGAGATGGAAGGGGTTTTAAAAGTTTATAGTCGTTACATGGGGTCATAATACAGAAAAGGCTTCAGAACTGCTTTAGCTTTCTGAACTCTCAGATATGGAATAAATAGTGTATTTAAATTAATGCCCTGGGCACTAGCTGTATTAATGCTCCCCTTTTGCAACATTTATTTTTTCATTAAGAGTGGTAATGTGGTCAAAAGATGAATGTGAAGAAGAGCTAAAAATGACATGTGTTTAAATGAAAGTGAGAAGTGTGGTGATCATCAGGTTAAATACAAACAGGCACGCATGAATGAAAAGAAATAACAATAACCTTTATTTATGGAGCTGTAGACAAAACTCTGATGTCCCTTGGTGTTTCAGCTTAACTAGCTCAACTGAAATACAGGCATACTATGAATGAGAAGAACTAACCAAAAGCTTTAATTGAAGAGCAGTAGGGAATCTCTGCAGTCCCTTGGTTTCTCAAACTAACTAGCTTAACTGAGGGACTGTCTCCCAATTCCCAACTTCTGTAGTCCAAGTAAAGGAGGGTCTCTTTTGTCACTACGAGGTCTGCTGAAGTCTGCTCACACTGAAGGCATTTTGTCCTGGCTATATAGTAACACTCTGTGACTTCTGCAGTTCAAGCTCACTGCAGGGCCTCCCACATTCATCCATTCTTTCTGCAAGTGCCCATGTGTTATCCCAACCCTTCCATCAACTCCTGCAATCCTGGGCCTCATCCATGCTCGGGGCCTGTACAGTGTGATTCCCTTCTCAAACACATGCTAGGAACGCTGTGCCTCTTTCATGTTCCTCTCTGACCCATACTGTTTACCATCCTTTCCAGCCCATGCACCAGTCCCTGCTTAATTCCTATCATCTTCCCATCTGGCATACCATTGTCTCACATTCTCTGCAGAGCCCTGTGTTATCCCCAGGCTTGCAACCCTGTACATGCCTCCAGTCTGCCCTTTTCCCACATGTTTCCCCATTCCCTCCATCATTTTTTTTTTTGCATTCTGCCAAGAAGTTAAATTTTTCAGGCTGTCAAAAGTTTTAAACTCCCTTCAGAGGAAGGGCACAGCTGAAATGTGGATACTGAACTGCTGAGGATGATGATGCTGACTGTTGTCAATTGGTTATATTCTCTCTGGACCATAGCAGAGATGTAGTTGAAGCTGTTGAATTTACTAATCAAAAGCAAAGGTGCTAAGCACCTTGAATTTGCTAAGCAAAAGCATGATGCCATGTGCTCTGTGTGCCTCCCAGGCTTCCTGCCTCCTCTCTAGTTTTCTGAATTCTCCGAAGTCGAGACGTTTCTGCCTGTGGGTGTTTAGAATATTCCCAGAAATTGGGGATTGATCAGGTATAGTGCACACAAGCAGGTGTTACAGGCAAATGAACATAATAGGGCCACAACACCAAAAATGCTAACTGGAGATTGAAAAGAGCTATTTGTTCTCCTAGTCCCTGCCCTCCTACAGCAAGAGTGTTTCCTGTTGTTTTGTCCAATCTTACTTCAAGTGTCCCCAATACTACTTTCCTTAGGGAACTATCTGATATATTGCCTGATAGCCCACATAAGCCTCCTTTTTCATTTTATTTATTCCTTGCCATTCTTTGCATATATTTGTGTTTTTGCCTCCACCACCTCGTGACTTCTTGCTCACGTTTTTTCCTTGTATGTCTCATGTAAAAGTAATCAGAGGTTCACAGGATTCTCCACGTGCTTGTTGGTCCCTCAGGCATGCTCCTGACCACTTTCCTGCTCAACATTGAATTCCTTTTGTTGTTTTCTGCTCACGCTTTGGTTTGGATGGCAGGTTAGCTTATGCATCAATGTGGAGATGTTATACTGGAGATTTACTTCAAGGCTGTCAGTTGCTCAGGGATTTTAATGCCTCCCCGGGCATTTGTGGCAGCAAAACATGTTCATGTGGGGGCATGGTGGAAGAGCAGTTAGGGCATTTTGCTTCAACTCCAAAAGTTTGAGTTTGAGCTGGGCTCAGGACTCATGCCAGAGACTACCCCCAGCAGACCCAGCTGTAAATGGTCCTTACCAGGTCATAAAGTCAGAAGCAGCTAAATGTGGTTTTAGCTGTGCTGCCCTTTTTGTATGCTGTTGGCTATAGAAAATGTTCTTAACTGCTCTACTCTGATGTCCCTTGGTGTCTCAGCTTAACTAGCTTAACTGAAATACCGGCATACTATGAATGAGAAGAACTAACCAAAACCTTTAATTGAACAGCAGTAGGGAACCTGCCAACAGAAAGAAAAAAAGCCCCAGTTAGGCTCCAGAGCGGCGAGAGACGCGTGGGTGAAAGCCTGCTGCACCCCTACTCCCCCCAAAAAACCCCAGCAGCCACAGAGCCCCACCGCCGACCTGCAGCACAGCCCTCCAGTAGGGCAGGGCCCCCCCTTGCCCGAGAGCCGCTTTCCCACCGGCGGGGCCACTGTGCATGTGCGCAGTTTAAAAGGGCCTGCCAACAGAAAGAAAAAAAGCCCCAGTTAGGCTTCGAAGCAGTGAGAGATGCATGGGTGAAAGCCCGCTGTGCCCCCTTTCCCCCAAAGCCCTCCAAAGACCCCCCAGCAGCCGCAGAGCCCCCTGCCAACCCCCAGCACAGCTGGAGGCAAGCGGGGCCTGCGGTGGGAGGGGGTTAACCCCTGAGTGAGTGGGAGGAGGTGGCTGAGTGGAGCCGGGCTGGTTCAAGCCCCACCCAGGCCCTTACTTGGCCCAGTCCCCCGGTAGCCATGCGACCAGAGCCATGCAACCAGGCTGCATAAACAGGCGCACTTGTCTGCTGGCGCATGAGTTAGCATGGGTTTTGCACAGGAGGGGGTGCTGGAGGGCCCGAGACCCTGCCTGTGAACCCCCCAGGGTAGATAGTCCCAGCCGTAGCCAGCCTACCAGAGGCATGACACAGATGGGCACGTGCCGCACCCCTCGGGTCCCCTCAGGCTCTGTGGCCCCCCCCCCCGGCACCTCAAAGGAGGACTCTGGGACCTCCCACTCTGTCCAGTCTGTCCAGTCAGGGACATGGACCAAGGTGGTCAAGGGCCCTAAGGCCTGCCGCACCAAGGCCCATGCCCCGCTGGAGCTTAGCAACAGGTCA
>NW_017728886.1:36809514-36852828 GCF_001723895.1 Crocodylus porosus
GAGCTCGTCCTCCTGCTCAGTGCAAATAATTATGATGTCATTGGGATAACGGAGACTTGGTGGGACTCCACCCATGACTGGACCTCAGGTATAGATGGCTGTACAGGAGGGATGGCATAGATAAAAGGGGTGGGGGTGTAGCTCTCTATGTTAAGGAAAGCTATGCATCCCTGCAAGCTAATATTGGCAACCAGGATGGATGACTGGAGTCCCTCTGGTTTAAAACTCGCGGGGAACACGGCACAGGGGACACAACAGTGTGGGAGTCTACTCCAGACTTCCCACCCAAAGTCAAGAGCTTGACCAGGAGTTCGCCCGAGAACTGGCTGAGGCCGCATGCTCCAGGACCATGGTTGTCATGGGTGACTTCAGTTACCCGGACATCTTGTGGGAGGATCACTCAGCAAAAACTGAGCGGTCGCAAAGTTTCCTCTCATGCGTGGATGACCTCTTCCTGACTCAAAAAGTCTATTGGCCAACGAGAGGCAAATTGCTGCTTGACCTGGTACTGGCTACTGGGGATGACCTAATCGGCGACCTAGTGATCGATGGGAAGTTGGGTGACAGTGACCACGAGCTGATCACCTTCACCATCTGCCGTAAAGCTGGCAAGTCAGTCAGCAACACAGAAGTCCTTGACTTCAGAAAAGCCGACTTTAACACTGACTAGCACTGTGGAAGAAAGAGACTTGGGGGTCATCATTGACCACAAGATGAACATGAGCCTGCAATGCGATGCTGCAGCTACTAAAGCGGCCAAAACGCTGGCTTGCATCTATAGATGCTTCTCAAGCAAATCCCGGGACGTCTTTCTCCCCTTGTACTCAGCCTTGGTGAGGCCGCAACTGGAGTACTGTGTCCAGTTTTGGGCTCCACAATTGAAAAAGGATGTGGAGAAGCTTGAGAGAGTCCAGAGAAGAGCCACGTGTATTATCAGAGGTCAGGAAAACAGACCTTACAACAACAAGCTGAGAACCATTGGGCTCTTTAGCCTGGAAAAGCGCAGGCTCAGGGGTGATCTGATGGCCACCTATAAGTTTATCAGGGGTGACCACCAGGATCTGGAGGAACGTTTGTTCACCAGAGTGCCCCAACGGATGACTAGGTTGAATGGTCATAAACTACTACAAGACCATTTCAGGCTGGACATAAGGAAGAATTTCTTTACTGTCTGAGCCCCCAAGGCTGGAACTTAAGTGTGCAGGCTGTATGTCTCCTTCCTTTACCCAGCACTTGCATGTGTGGTCTTTCCTGCAGCCATCAGTAGGTAAGCAAAGAGAACCATGGAGCAGCCATGGCTCTGCTTTCCCACTGTGATCCACTACTTGGAGCATGCAAAAGAGTGCAGCAGAGCACCAGTACTCTACTCTAAAGAAGACACTAGTAGCAAGTGACTACATAACCCATGAAAGCACAGAAAGCAGCATAGCATGCCTCTATCTTATGTGGGGTTTCTTTCTTTATCTGTCCATTTGTAGTGTTTTCTTGTATTATTTTCTTGTATTATTCAGAGATTCATGGTTTTGCTTGAGGTTTTATTTCCTAAAGTCTAGAAACTGCTAGAACCTATAGACTTGAACCATAGGATGAGAACTGTCGGTAACAGAAAATCTCAAAGAGAATCCACTTTTTTGGGTTGTTTTAGTTCTTCAGTCTAAATTCTCTCCAAAAAGTTTGTGATTTAGTATTGTTGTCATTAGATTGCTAATGTAGATTGTGCAACTGCTTCCCTCATACAGCATTTTATAACTTCAGTGTGTTATCTATTATTAAATAAAAAATTTTAACAATAGGCTTTCACTGGAGTATACATTTCATCTAATTTAGTTTATATGGGGGAAAAAAAACTGCAGTACAGTGAAGGCCCAGTGCTGTGTGAAAGATTTGTGGAAAGCACTAGCTCATCACCGCAGCATTGGTCAAAGATAAATTACACATCAGTAAAAACAAGTAAATGATATTTTTTATTTTGCCTTAGTGGCAATGGTATAGGTATGGCTGCATAGGCGAAATCTAGGGAATAGCCCCATTCCCACCCGCCCTGTGCAGATCCGGCAGGCACACACACCCTCCCCTGCCATGCCCTCCCAGACAAGCGGTGGCAGCAGTGGTGGGAGCCACTGGGTGAGCGGGCAAGCCCTGGACAAGGCGACAAACAGGCGGCTCTTGGACAAGCAGCACACAGTGGTGGGAGCTGCCCCCCCCGAATGAGCCACGGCTCTGTCCCACATCCATTCCACCCCGACTGGGCAGCGCCTGCCCCAGCCGCTGTCCCAGCGTGGGGGGCCTCAGTCTGCCCCCCCCACTCCTTCCCTCCCCGCTCCCCTTCCACCACAACAGACTTACTAGCTGGACACTGTGTTCGCTTCAAGCTGCCAGGCTGTGCTCCTCGCTGCCTGTGTTGAAAATTCCCTGTTAAATTCACTAGACAGTGGGTGAGGGAATGGGCAGGGAGAGAGGGAATTTGTGTGTCTTTTGGCCTTTTAAAGTTATATAAAAGTTTTGTGCACTCAGACCTAGCTCTTTTTTTCAAAAATTTTCTGCTTGCCATGGACTTATTTTTCAATAAAGACACAAGTTGGTCACATTTAAAAACATGTATTTAGAAAGTGTCAGATTATACTGCGAGTATTTTTAATTAGTAATTTTAATTAAGTGGAATTTAATCTTCCTAACTGGATAAAAGACTTCATCCAATTTTTCATAATACTTTATTATACAGACATTCAGATCTAAATTCTCAGTAAGCCCATCTGCAGAATTCATCCAAAAATCAGGCCCTTATGTCATATTTAAATTGTATTAATATTCACTGTCAATACATATTTAAGGCTGTTCAGCTTTAATTTTTGCTGTTCACATGTTGTCCAGTAACAGCCTCCACAAGATGTATATATAAAGCAGAGATTGGATAGATGTCTTTCTCATACGTTGTTCAGAATAGCAACAGTTCTTAGTTGTAGTGTCTTTGGAGATGGTCTCCAGCTTTGTACATGATATTAAAATAAAGACTGTGTGTTGTTTAAAAAAAAAAAAAAGCCTAAGATGGTGCATGGGAGATTGTGCTTCCATGAGGATGGGCAGGTTCCAGAAGGTAGACAAGGTATAGAAAGACAGCAATTTTAGCGATATCTAATCCACACAGAAGCTGTTCTGATGCAACTGTGAAGTGCCTGACTGTAGGGATGCAAGTGTAGTAAAACTCCTCCACCTTTAACCCTGCTTCATTTAGCTTCAAAGTTAGGGCAGTTGAGTTCCAGTATGTTGCAGGTTTAGCAGTTAGATCCTAACAGCAGCCATGTGTTCCCAAGCAGAAGCCACCTTGCTCAATCAACTTTGAAAATGGCTAAAATGTAACTTTATTAAAATCTACAGCAAATCAAGTTGAGACTTTGCCATAGAAATGACTGGTTCCCTTTGCAATGGTGGAGGAACGCAGCTGGGACACGTGCTTGCTGTCTGCACTAGTACCGGACTGCTGCTGGGTGACACTGTGTGAATGGCAGTTTGCTGTAACTAGCTTGAAGAGAATTCACTGCTGTGTAAGGCACTCTTTCTGGGCCTATATCTGTTTTCCCCAAGCATTTTATCCACCATTCAGTCTCATTCGGTCTAGTCTGTGAAGGCAGAGTATAGCTGAGCTGTGGTTTATCATAGCCACACTTCACTGTCCTGGGATCTGTTGTATGCTCTGCTGGTGTGAAGCTGTGATATCCACTGAGGTCAGGTCTAAGACTACAGGGCTAAGGACAGACAGTCAAAAAACCTGAGGATGAATTGATTCATTCTTTGCAGGTTTCTGTAAACTGCTTAAATTGAATGGATAAGAAAGTGAACTGGCATTCGCTTATCAAAAATGAAAGTCCCTGCTGGCAGATGGGGGCAGGGCCAGCCCTGCTCTGTTGGAGCAGAGAGCCCAGCCCAGGGCTGCAGAGCATGTTGGGATGCTGGGGGGACTCTGATTTAACTTAAACCAGGAAGGGGTCTGAGACAGAAGTTTGACCCAAATCAGTTAAGTCTGATACTACATTCAACCAGGTTTATCTTAAACCAGTTTTGGCCATTTTGAAACTGGTTTATGTGCACTGAATTTATGTTCTGTTACAGGTTTTAACTGGTTTCTGATCACATAAACTGGTTTATGTTTTCTGCTTGTACCCTGGAAGCTAAATATACTCATTTCCATGCCCTCAGTCCGCTTTCCTGTACCAGGCAGACCCTTGACATAGAGGGGGCCTAGGCTTTATGGGTGTGTGGATGAGTCTGTACCAATAGTAATGATTTTAGGAGCATGAAACAGTGGTGACAATACAGAATTCTCTAGTGCAAACTTTCCCTTCTACACTTACAGTGAGCTCTGATGTTCAGGTGGGGTTGATACTTTCATTTCTCTGGAACATGAAAGTAGAGAGCCCCATGTAAAGGTTAAGCCACAAGAAGGATCTGATTAGTGGATAGTACCATTGTATCTGTCTTATTGGAAGGAATTTGAAGGAGAGAGACTAATCCACTAATGCAGCTGACATCTTGTCTTAGACCAGATCATCCAAAAGCTTGTTACTCCTGTGATTTCTGTTGTTCATGAAGTAGCAGAACAGGTAGACAAAGTCAGCAAGACTTGGAAAGCTGTTGAAGAATGCTGCCGGCTGTGTAAAGTGACTGCCAGCTTTTGAAGCCACTGCAGGCTTTGCTGCTAGTCCTTCCCAGTGTTACCCACCTTCATGTAAGAACATCTGGATGGGAGGTGCTGGGGTTGCTGTTGATCATTTATGTTGACTAGCTGGTCAGTTCTTCAGGTTTAAGAACATTAAAATCTTAAAACGAAAAATGATAGGTTAGAAAATATTGAAAAACAACTGTGCTCAGAGTTTGATGGTATGTCAACAGTTTTGGATTAATTTTGTTTAGTAATGAAAGCAGGCAGAAGTTTAGTAGGGCCATTAATTCCTTGTGGATCCCATGGTCATGTGAGTTGGCATACTAATCGCAGAAAAGAGCTTTATATAGATGTTGAATCAATTGGCAACGAGTTGTCAATAAATGCATCTCCTGGACACTATGGAATTGACAGGCTAATGAAGTGTTGTCTTTGTGACAGAGAGCCACTGGCAAATCTTTTTCAAGTTGTTTTTTTTTTCCTTTCTATCTTCTCCAGTTAACATTTCTTTTAAAGTTAGATGGGTTCTGGAGGCTGCTTCACTTGCTGGTAGTGACCAGGTGTTTGCCACCCAGCAAGCACAGGAAGATCTTGGCAAAGGCGTAAGGAGACAAATGAGCAGTATGGTATGTGTGGGGGTGCTAGTCATAAGTGGCAAAAGTTAGTACAGACAGTTGAGAGGAAAGAGTATGCAGAGACTAAGGACTGCGCATGTCACCACTGCAACATGTTTTGCAACTTGTTTTTAAAAGGTCATGAAACAGAAGTCTTGCAATCTGTCACCTGAGACTGCAGCTATGGGACTAGCACTCTGTTGTTATAATTTTCTTCTGTTCCCTTATTGAAAGATGGCTGTTGTGGCACTAGCATTGATGCAGTGTGAGAGATTGTTTCAACTCTGTTCCCTTTCCATTTGCCCAAAAGCAGATGGGGCAATTTAGTCATTTCTGTATCAACCTTTAAGACTCCTGTGTATCTCTTCTGAATGTATCTAATGATTAAGTAAACTAGTTGCTTTCTTCCTGAAATAAAAGTTCCAACACCTTTCCCTATTACCCAGGAGTCTACATAAGCACAAACAACTTGGGTTGTGAAGGCTGCCTGCTTCAAGCAATAAGATGTTCAGCAAAAGTAGAAGTGCTGATATGCATTAGCCTACCTTTGTAACAGCAACTACTTTGGTTAATGAGTGCAGTGAGAAGGTTTACAAGTGTGGCTTATTGTTCCTGGTAACAGCTATAAAAAAAGGGGGGGAGGAAAATTCCGTTTGCGTTTCAGATTTGCATTTCTCTGTGCAAAGCCTGCCTACATGTCAGTATGTTCCTGCAGAGTTTAGCCACTTTTTGTGAACTAACATGTACAGTTAATGCACCCATCTGCCTGCATGGGAAACCTGCATAGCAATGTGCCTAGATAATTTAAATAATGATGAACGTGGTACTTGATTGGCATCCTAAAGAGCTGTTTGTTGTTGTACAGTTTCCAAGAAGTGCCTGAGTTGTGAACACTAATTACAAAACATACTAATATGAAATCCATGTATTTGATTAGCTTTGAGAAATATAGAAATCTTTTGATTATCTTTACACTGTCTAAGCTGTTTTAGTCAATTATAAGGTAAAACAAGAATTCCCTGTGATTACCTCCCTATAATCTTCTAGAAATATTATGATGCATCTGTTCTTTTTATAAAACACACAGTATTGCAATTTCTTCCTTCAAGCATAGATTGTTATGCCTTATTTTATTCCATATCCTATGTCAAATCCATGCAAAACTTCTGTTAATTTTACTGGAAGCAGAATCTGGCCTACTCTTTGTCACCATAGCAGTGGAATGAATTCTGAAGGAGAAAAAGCCCCTTATCAATTATACTAGCGCAGCTTCCTTGTCATAAGCCTGGAAATCAGGTTGAAAAGGACCTAAAAAATCGAATAAAGCACGTTATGTCCTAATTTACTTCATCATCGTGTTTCCCATAGTTTTCTCCAAAGATGCACAGTTGTAAAACTGAGGGTGCATAGCAGGAGCTTTTAAGTGAGCAACGATGTAATTAGTATTTTTTAGGGAGTGGTCCCCATCTTGTTTTTTTGGAGGGATATTTAACAAACAACAGTGAAAGAAAGTCATCTCTGCTCACTTCCATCAGCTACTTGACACATGAGCTCATGTTGCAGGTCAGACTTTTCATCTCCCCCCCGGTCATCCAGAATTCCAGAACTTGAAATCAGATAAAACAGTACTCAGCCTACCACAGGCTCACAACAGGTGAGGTACTGAGAAACAACCAACATGGCTTTGTCAAGGGAAGTCATGCCTAACAAACCTAGTGTCTTTTTATGCCCAGCTGGACATGGGACATGAAGTTGAAGTCATCTACCTAGACTTCAGCAAGGCCTTTGATACTGTATCCCACAAGATCCTTTCAATTAAGCTGGAGGGTCCTGGCCTGGACCAGTCAACAGTGAGATGGGTTAGCAAGGGGTTCAGAGGCTGATC
This sequence comes from Crocodylus porosus, assembly GCF_001723895.1. Taxonomy (NCBI): domain Eukaryota; kingdom Metazoa; phylum Chordata; order Crocodylia; family Crocodylidae; genus Crocodylus; species Crocodylus porosus. Next base: position 36,816,671 of record NW_017728886.1, read on the forward strand.
CTAGTGAGTTGTAATCAATGGGATGGCCTCATCCTGGAGACCAGTCTCCAGTGGTGTCCCCCAGAGATCAGTGCTTGGGCCCTACTCTTTAACATCTTTATTAGTTACCTGGATGAGGGAGTAGAAAGTACAATGGTTAAGTTCCCAAGCTGTGGGAAATGAGGGCACATCTGAGGATAGGGCAAGGATCCAGGATGACCTTCACAGGCTGATCCTGTAGGCTAAATGCAATCAGATGAGGTTCAGTAGAGATAAGTGCCAGATCCCTCATCTGAGTAGGAAGAACCTTCACCACACCTACACAGTGGATGGTGGTCCATTGGCTGACATCACATCAGAAAGGGACCTGGGGGTGACAGTGGACCAGAGGATGAATATGAGCCAACAGTGCAATGAAGTCACCAGCAGGGCAAATAGAACTTCGGCGTGCGTCACCCGCTGTGTTGCCAGTAGATCCAAGGAGGTGCTCCTCCCCTTCTCGGCATTGGTGAGGCCACAGCTGGAGTACTGTATCCAGTTCTGAGGACCACACTTCAAGAAGGATGTGGATAAGCTCAAAAGGATACAGAGAAGGGCCACCCATATGATTAGGGGCCTGGAGGATAGGCCCTATGAGGAGAGACTCTGGAACTGGGTTTGTTCAGCCTGAGTAAGAAGACTGAGAGGTGACCTGATAGCTGCCCACAAGTGTATCAGGGGTGAACACCAAGATCTAGGGAAGAAGCTCTTCAGAAAGGCACCCCTTGGGAGGACAAGGTCCAATGGACACAAGCTAGTTGGGGAAAAATTTAGACAGGACATAAGGAAAACCTTTGTTTTCTATAAAGGTATCTAGAATCTGAAACACACTCCCAGCAGAGGTGGTGCAGTCACCATCTCTGGAGGTGTTCAGCAGGAGGCTGGACAGGCACCTTGTTGAGTTTGTTTGAACCCAGTCGCATCCTGCCCATAGCAGAGGACCAGATTCAGTCATATTATAGGTCCCTTCCGGTCCTTCTAGTCTGTGATTCTGTGATTATCATTAATTATCCAAAAGGAAGCACAGTCTTTCCCTTAAAATGTTTATGGTTTAAAAGAGGTTGTGTGTGTTGTCTCTGGTTTTGGAACAGCTCCCAATTGTAGCCATGCACTGAAACGTATCCCCTAAACCGGAATTGCCTAAAGGAGATAAGGCAAACTTGCAAACAAATCTGCAGTAACTGGTTCAGTTTGCTGATTGCTCAGTTACGTTCTTGCAGTGTTATCTGAGTAATGAAGAGCTGACTATTGAACATAGTTTGGTATAATTCCCCAAGTACTCTTGAAAGATAACAAAGCAAGAAAGAGCATAATGAAAAATAATGGAGAGGTAGCTGGGGGCTAAACTTATGATCTGTGTTCATTACTATAAATGACATTTTCACTGCAGTGTTACCATAAAGATTATTGGCTGTTACATAGTGTGGGTCCCTCCTGAAAAGACTCTAGATTAGCTTTGTCTGCATAGTGATGGCCATGAGAAAACATCAAAGATTTGCTAATATATTAATTATTTGCAGCTATTAATGGTGTGCTGCTCTGTTCAAAATGCCCCTTGTTACCAGTTCTTTCACAAGAGCTATGTATCATATGTGTCTGACCCCATCCTGTGCTCAGCTCCAGATATTTGCTTAGACATTCCACATGTTAATATGTCTCTGAATGAATAAAGAATCGTTGACCTCTAGCTTTCAAATTTTCAGGGTTTTAAGTGTAAGGAAATGTTGGATATGAAAAGAATTTCAGGAAAAAATCATGAGATGAGAATAGGGGCTGATACCTGACTCTATAGTCTTTTTTTATTTATTATTGAGGAATAATAAAAAAAACCCCTACAATTACCTTCAGTTAATCTCTCTAGGTAGCTGCCATTTTCATTAAATACATCAGTATCCCACCGAACATGCCAGTTATTGAAGAAGGCTTGCAGTGCTTTTATAGCCATTAAGGTCCAGGAAATTTACAAGAAGAAGGCTTTTTTTGTGATATCTTTTATTGGACTAACTGTATGGTTGGGATAGCATCAAGCACCTATGGTCATAAGTTAAACAACTGAGGAAGGGCACTTAATGCCCCATATCTTATCCAAGAGCTACCTCAACTGTCTCTGAGATCCTCTTTGTAACTGGAAGGGCATCTCTTTGCCTCGGGAAGATCAGGACTCTGGCTGTTTCAGACAAATGGCATAGAGCGGATGTTCTTTAAGGATGGGTTTCACAAGGAAGGCAGCAAAGTCCTTTTTCTGCAGTAGTACCTTTCTAGTACCTTTATTAGTCAAACACAAGTTTTTAGGTTCAGTGAAGAATTAGCTGGATGAAATCAATGGCCCATGATATTCAGATCACACTAGGTGATCTAGTGCCTTCTACCTTTAAACTCTCTGAATCTACCAGTCCTTCACCACTGCGTCAAAGGGTAGAAAGTGAGTTCCTTAATTCTACCCACTGTGGTTAAATAGTCTTGTGAGAGAGACACTCATTACCCATTAGAATCTGACAAAGTAGAATGTTGCCCATGAAAGCTGATGCCTCTCTCAACCAACCAGTCTGTAAGGTACAATCTGTGCCATTAGTGCTTATAAAGTAGATGCCCCTTTTGTGCATGGCTGGTAAACCAGTAAATCATCTGTGAAGTCAATACACACCTGTACTCATGTATGGCCATTCATTCCCGTATGTGAATCAGTGCAGCTGCTGTCTTCTATCGCTAGGGGACCTTTTGCTCCATTTTGTTCCCTTGCATACGACGTGGTAAACAGGAGCAGCAGGAGGATCACACCCATGTATTAAAATCCAGGCCATACTGATGCCCTAAAGAGAGATAGCATAGGATCAGCTATCCAAACACCTCAAAGAATTGTGACCTTTGGGCTTTATCTTTGCTAGAGCAAATGAAATTAGCATCCCCTCTGTGCACAGATGGGTTCCTGTTTGTAAAAGAAAAATTGTGCACATACATTAGAATTTCCCTAGAGTCTCTGTTCTTTTCATTTGATCACTATGCCTAATGTACTTACAAGGGAAAAAATTGTAACAGTTTTCCAGAGTAACTTAAAAAAAATCACTCTGCACTTAGCCATTTTTAACCTTGCTTTCCCTGGTTCATGTTGATTGGACCTTAGATGCATCTAGTACATGCAAAATACATGTACTATAAAATCAGTCCTAAAGTTTACATGAACCTGAATATTGCAGTTGTACTGTTAATGAAGACAGCTGGGCAACTAGTTGTTACTGTTGCTTATGAGTCTGGTCATAAGTAAGTACGTGTGCGATGCATTACAAGAAGGTTCTGTGCATTTATTTGACTGGATTTAGAAACTTATTTTAATTTATGTATTGGCAATTACATTTTAAAAAATAAAAGTTGTTAAGGCATTTCACTGTGGCTCAAGAGCTGTGAAGTTAGGTTTCACTCTGGACTAGCAACTCATTACAAGTGGTGTGCCCTCACTCAGTGAAAGTACTAAGCCATGGTTCCTAGTATATACTACAGTTCATTAAGAATTGCTGAAGCCAGCCTTTGGCAATACCAGTAGAAGAGGGGGTTGGACCTATGCAGGGTTCCTTCCAGCCCTATTTTTCTATGATTTTATGAACTAATTGTTCAGCTACTTAACATAAGATTTTAAGAGCACAATACTTACTAGATTTGAAACCAAGAGGCTAAATATGGAAAGTTGCATTACGGTAACATAGAAATAAATTATGTTGTTTTTAATCAGGTTAAGGAAGATGATACTGTGCTGCTCTCCAATATATTTTATATATGTTTGCTCACTTTTCCTCCAGGGTTTGCTTGAGAGTAGGCAGGTGTGCCTGATCTCAAGTCAATGGCCCCAAGTATAGTCCCAGCAATATAAATCAGTGAAAGCAGTACAGAGTGAAGATTTATTTACTACATGCTGATAGAGAGAGGCATACATAAAGACAAGGGTGTCATGAGAAGTTGACTTTGAGTAAATACGCACACACACTTTCATTAGATGCATTTTGCTCCACAGCCAACTATGCTGTCTCTTGCTCTGGTGGCTGAAGCTATTTGTATGGATCTTGTGACTGCTGCTTTTTTATTCATCACATTGGAGAATGCCACTTGTCCAAAGGGACATGACAGCCCTGTAGGGTTTGTCCTGATTCCTGTGTCCAGTGCCAGTTTAAGCTGCCGAAAAGACAATGAATTTAAAAAGCACTCTTTGCATAGTATTTCTGATTGAAATATGTATTTCAGTTTCCTCTCACAAAACAGCTTTAAAAGCCAGCAGAAGTATAGGTTGTAGATACTTATCTACCCCCAGCACTGGAAAGAGGACAGAATTGCCTAAAGCAAAGTTAATGGAAGGGGAAGTATATGGGATTAGGTGATGGAGTAAAGACAGATGAATCTGGCAAATGGGATGAGAGTGAGGGGGGAAAATGTTTTGATGGAACCTCTTCCTACTATTTGAGACCATATTATTATTACCTAATGAGACCAGCCTGCCACTGAAGAGAACCCCACATGACCTGTTAAACGAAAGCAGTACAGCCTGAATTTTGCACATGTGCTGCAAGCACTTTCCTGGTAAGTTGCCAACCACAAATTATTTCCTGAAAAAAATTGCAAATAATTTCAAATAATGAATAAATCTGACAATTGCACCATCTGCTTCTCAACATTGGCAAACTAGGGGCGAAGAAGAGTACAATAAATAAATGAATCATTGATTATTATTTGATTTGCCTTATTTAAAATAGAGGAAAACAGATTTTCATAATACTTGGGCATGATTTATGAATGTAAATCACCTTATTAATACTAAAGGTACAAAACATGGTAGTTCCTGATAAATAGCTACAAAACATTCGTAAAATAGTTTAAAATCTCCCATCTCTCAAGCACTTTAAAGCTGAACTGCATCTCTTGCATCTGTGTCCTATCCTACAATAGATCCAGCTTGATGAGGTAGTGTACTGAAAGCTCCCACAAAGGTGAAGACTGCCACATTTGCTAAATGGAGATACAGGACCAGTGACAGGCATCACAAAAACTGTATTATGGGAGAGATAAGTATGTGTTCTTGTGAAGCAAATGATTTAAGTACAGTATCTGAGGTATTACAGCTATGGCATGTCCACCAGCACCAGTCAGTTTTGCAAGTAGTTCCTGCAGACATGGTCTCTGGTGGTATTTAGCCTTTATCTCTATCCTCCCCTAATTCTACAGCTGAGTGCAATCCCATTAATTTCAGTGGGAATACTCATGTGCCCAAGTGGGCAGTACCTTGCTGAAATGCTGACTGCATATGCAGCAGCTCCTCTTTCAGCTGCTCTGGTGGTGTTTTTTTGCAGATGATGGTATGGTATATGAAGATGATACTTCCTCCAGGAAGGTGTTTAACTATGCATGTCCTCTGCATTCACATCCAAGTATTTCTGTATTAGCTACCTTGGGGCAGGGGGCATTTTCCCATGGCTGTTTTTTTCAAATATATTTTAAAATGCTCAGGACCAGAGTCTTCTACTTTTAAGGTACTGACCTGCAGTATTGTGCTTTTAAGGTTAAACAAATAATCTGCATCAAACACAGATTTACACATGTTAGACTTTCCCCTCTTAGTCTCAAATTAGTTGAGACCAGGGAAAAGCTATTTAGTTTATTTACTTTGCACGCTAAATAAAATTTTGCAATTGCTCTCCTTGTTCATCATTCCTTTCTCTGATTTAGAATCATGGAATCATAGAAAATTAGTGTTGGAAGGGACCTCAGGGGTCATCTAGTCCAACCCCCTGCCCAAAGCCTTCAGCCAGGGCTTTGTTGAGCCAGGCCTTAAAAACTTCCAAGGATGAAGATTCCACCACCTCTCTGAGTAACCCGGTCCAGTGCTTCACCACCCTTCTAGTGAGACCGTTTTCCCTAATATCCAACCTAAACCTCCCTTGCTGCAGCTTGATACTATTGTTCCTTGTTCTGTTATCTGCCACCACTGAGAACAGTCTAGCTTCATCCTCTTTGGAACCACCCTTCAGATAGTTAAAGGCTGCTATCAACCACTCACTCACACTCTCTCTCTCTCTCTCTGTGTCTCTCGCACACACGCACACACACGTCTTCTGCAGACTAAATAAGCCAAGTTCCCTCACCTCAGCCTCTCCTCTTAGAAGTCATGTGCCCCAACCCCCAAAATATTTTTGTTGCTCTCTGCTGGACTTTCTCCAACTTGTCCACATCCTTTCTATAGTGAGGGTCCAAAACTGGACACAGTATTCCAGATGTGGCCTCACCAGTGCAGAAGGGAATGGAATAATTACTTCCCTTGATCTGCTGGCAGATCATCTCCTACTAATACAATGCTGTTAGCCTTGTATGCTGTTAGCCTTCTTGGCAACAAGGGCACACTGCTGACTCATATTCAACTTACTGTCCACTGTAACCCCCAGGTCCTTTTCTGCAGAGCTGCTGCTTAGCCAATTAGTCTCAAGCCTGTACTGGTGCATGGGATTCTTCTGTCCTAAGTGCAGGATTTTTCACTTGTCCTTATTGAACCTCATGAGATTTCTTTTTGACCCAATCCTCTAATTTGTCAGGTCACTCTGAATCCAAGCCCTAGTCTCCAGCATATCTACTATACTCCCACAGCTTGGTGTCATCTGCAAATTTACTTGGGGTGTAGTCCATCTCATCTTCCAGATCATTTCATTAACGAAGTTACAGAACAAAAGCAGCCCAGGACCAACCCCTGGGGCACTCCACTTCACACCAGCTGCCAACTAGTCCTCAAGCCATTAATCGTGACCTGTTGAGCCTGAAGATCAAGCCAGGTTTCTGTCCACCTTACAGTCCATTCATCCAATCCATGCATCCTTACCTTACTTGTGAAAATGCTGTGGGTGACCGTATCAAAAGCCTTGCTAAAGTCAAGGTATATCACGTCCACTGTTTTCCCTGCATCCGGAGAGCCAGTCATCTCATCATAGAAAGCAATCGGGTTGGTAAGGCATGACTTGCCCTTGGTGAATCCATGCTGACTGTTCCTGATCACTTTGTTCTCCTCTAAGTGCTTAGAAATAAATTCCTTGAGGACCTGCTCCATGATTTTTTTCAGGGATTGAGATGAAGCTGTCTGGTCTGTAGTTCCCTGGATCCTCCTCCTTCCCTTTCTTAAAGAAAGGGAGCATGTTGCTTTTAGCCATTGAGTTCTGTAATGTAGAGTAGACAGGGATTTGGGGGAAAATCATGTTGATGGTGACTTTAAAAAAATCTGTGTTTTTTAGCTTCATGAATTGAAATACATATATTTGTATATATTTTTATATTTTTTTTTAAATTTATGGATGTTAATACTAAGATTTCATGTTTTCAGATTGCAAGGTTTCATTCCTTCATTTATACCATAAATTGCAACATTTAGCTATTTGTAGTTTAATTTAGAAGGATCACCTAGTTTCTTAAATGCTTAAGTAACGTAGGAAGCTGCAGTTATTGATTCTTTCTGAATTTATTACAAGAAAGCTATATTCGCTTTTTCCTCTTGGGAATGTACTTCCTGAACTGCATGCTCGCTAGTGACAGCTTAGACCCCCTGATACATAACCAAAGACTTGGCCTAATATCTTTGCAGCTGCTCAGGGAATTTTTATTAAGTAAAGGCATCATTAAAGTGGACAGAATGATGAAGTTTAATGAGTGTCTTTCTTGCTTGATATTGTTAGTTTTGCTGTAGCAGCCACAGTGCTCTCATCTGATAACTCCAGTGGGGCAGGTAGAAAATGTAGTGGGTTTTTGTGTATGTGTATATTTGCATGTGTGGAAACAATTGTTCACTAGAATTGGTTTTTTCTAATCTTTGTTTATTGGGGGGTGGGGGCAGGAAAGAAGCAACAGGAAAATTTTGTCCATTGCTTTTATGTATTTTTAGCCTCACATATCATCTCCTAGGAAACCTTTTGCATTTTGATATAATGAGAAGACTGTACACAGTAGTGCAGCTACTGAGTTTATAAAGACTCAGCAATTTTTGAGCTGTGATTATACAACCACCATCTTGTACTTGCTGCATGGAATAATTAGTTGTCTGAAATGCTTATTTGCTCTCTAGGTTTCATGCTTCAGTACTAATTTTTTTTCTAAATAGCTATTTGCATGCAACTTTCCACATAGAACTAGAATGTCCCTGTAAACATCCAGTGTAACAATAGCAAATGTTAAAAGTGCCTGCTGGGCACATGGTATCAGTACTGAAACCCCAGATCAATTCCTAGAGATGGTAGACACCATTAAACACAGCAGACCTCTCTCTGGATTCTCTATTTATAGGTAGTATAATTTCTGCAAAGTAGGCACATTATGGACTGTGAGTAATTGGAGCCTAGATTTGTTCTTACCAAAGGAAGTTTGTTTTTCTTTCACTTCAGAGAGCTTACTCCTCCCAGTGGCTTAGCTCAGTGATGTTTGCTGGTTTGGGGGCTTTATTTTTTTTTTAAATTGGGGAACTGTTAGCAGTTTCTAGAGTTGCACTTTAAAGTTGTTACAAACCCGAACATCAGGGGTCCAGATCTTCTATTAGCAACTTCTGTGGTGTTTCTCTGGTGTCACAAAGTGCAAAATTTCTCCCAAGGGTATCATCTGGTTGACATTCTGCCATTACTCTATTTAAATATTACTGTTATACTCATGGGTCCAGTTAGGATCAAGGCCTCTTTGTGTATGTTGTATGAATGCAAGAAAGACAGTCCTTGCCCTGCAAGGTTTATGCAGCCTGCTGAAGTCTAGTCTTTGTTCTTGTTTTACATAGAAGATTGCTGTAGGAGATTGCAAGGAATTATCTTGAGCTAAGATGGCAACATGTTACCAAGACACATTTGAAACTTAAAGAAAGGAATGTAAATGGATGTGTTTCATTCTCAAAGCCAAGTAAATGAACTTTGTGGAGGCAGTTTTGGGTGCTTATGGGATTGGCTGCGCACAAGTAAAAGAATGCAGCACAGTGCTGAAAGTCAGCAAGTTCAGTGAATAGACTATTGCTGATGAAGTATTAGTGGGCACATCTGTGCACTTTACAGCACAGCAGACCAATTTACTGCACAGTAAAGTATCAGCGTCTACACATACAAGGCAATTAGGCTGGTGTAGACTAATTTACTATGCTGTTGAAGAGTCCCATCAGATACAAGTGCTGTCCAGCGGTGTACTAAATTACTGCATTTAAATGCCCATGTAGATGTTGACAGGGCTGGCTGGGTACTTCATCACAGGGCTAGCCAGCAGGCAGCCTGTGCGCTGAAACAACCTCATGCCCAGCCAGGTGCTCCACAGTTGTTGGGCTGGCTGTTCCAATGGAGCTTCATGTGCAGCCCCCATGTCGAAGCACACTTGTGCCTTGACCGTCACCCCCCATAGCATATGGAGTCTTGTCAGAGGAGCCCTGGGCTTGCATCCTCGCCCTATGGGTCCCCTGCCAGCCCAGGCTGCTTCCACTGGGCTCAGTGTGCGGCACGCAAATACATTCAGGAGGTAATTGTTTTGGATTTTTTTGCTCCTGGGCACATGTTCAAATGGCACACCGGGAGCAAAAAACTTTGGAGTAATAAGCCCCAGTGTTTATTCATGCGCATTAATTGCATGTGGAGATTCGCCTAGTGCATATACAGGAAGGGAGACCAAAGACGCTAGAGCACCAAGTACTTTGCCTGCCATCTAGAGAAGACGGTTTTATATGGAAACGCTTCATCATTGCTAATGTACACTTGAACTGTGGGAGAGTTTTCTGTGACCACTAGATTTCCACATCATGGTCAAAAAAGGGAGAAGGAATTAATTTTGTTAATCTCAAGTTAGACAAAAGGCAGGGTACTTTATAGCCATCACCTGCTTACAGCGCCCTTCTGCTGTCTCCATTGGGCAGATAGAGGGATCCCTATGGAGAAGAATGTGTGACAGAAATTCCATAACGACACAAAAGCCCCTGGCAGAATACTAGCTGCCTTGGCCGTTCCAGCGCTGACCTCAAAGTAGCTGTTCTAGAACAAGAAAACTTTAAAAACTGATGTGAGCACACAATTGCAGAACCAGAAATCATCCACAGACTGGATTATGTTGAGTACAGACTTAGGAGAGACTCTCTATTTTTATTCCATTACATGGACTAGCTTTAAGACCCTTATGCCCCTCAGTGGGTTAACTGTTTTGTTTATCCCTTTCAATCTCTTCAAGCCATCTTCATCTCTCTCTGCAGTGCCCTCTTCTTTCCTTCTGCTTTCCCTGTCCTTTGTATTTAAGTGACTTTATGCCTTTCAGTTTATTACCCTGGTCTCTGCAAGTCTACTCATATAATTTAAAAAGTAGCCTATGAAAGCTCATGCCTCTGAATGAGTCAGTCTGTAAGTGCCACTCTGCCTTGCCTTCTGCCAGTGATCGAAAATGTTACCCAGTAGCTTTTAGCAGAACGTCATTGTTCTGACCAGCCTCTTCACCATAGACATATACCTTGCTCATCACCCCTGTTGCAAGCCTCTAACATCTCACGGATCAGCAGTCTGTCCTCGCTAGCCAGTAAATGTTTAACAGGAGACACGTTGTACAACAGGACCATTGGCAGTTTTAAAGATAAGACATTTTGTGATAAGTAGTAAAAATGTGAATAATATATTTGCATTTACTTTGGCTTTGTGCCAAATACATTACCTTGCAACAGGTTTCCTAGTTATTGGTAGTTTTTCATAGATTTCATAGACATCAGGGCTGGAAGGGACCTCAGGAGATCATTGAGTGGTTTCATGAGTGGTTGTTTTTCTGTTTAAAAATGCCAGAGCCTAGTCTTAAATACTTAAACAGAAAATGTGTACAGATTTCTAAATATGCAGGCTCATCCATCTTTAAAGAGAGAAAGAAAGAAATAACCCCAGTAGTGCTATTTAGAAGGGAACAATGCATGTAATGCACTTCTAAAGCATAATAGTTTTAAACCCCAGACCAACCTGTTTAGAAATCCTTACACACAGCTTCTCCAAGCCCCCCAGCTACACAGCTCGTCCTCCTCTCATCTCTGGCCCTCCGCTAACTTGAGGAAGATGCTGTGGGATAAGGGTAGAGTCAGTCCTGTGTAGTGATGCTCATGCAGTGTTCTCCCTCCACATATCCTTCCTAGTTCCTTTGAGAGAAACACACACTGGTTGTGAGATTTTAGCGTAATCCATGGCCCAGTAAATGTGCTATTTAGCTACCAGTGGCTGTTTGCAGATTTGGGCACGTTTTCATTTTTCATTTGTGAAACTTTTCAGCATCACAAAATTACTGCTAGCATGCTTCAACTAATCAGTTGTGTGTCGCTGAAAATGAGGTGGCTCTTGTACAATGCTTTGATCATTTTTATCTAAGGGTGCTTTCTAATGAGTATTTCCTTAATTGCCTTAATTCTAATAAATATTTCCTTAATTACAGCTGGAATTTTTATATTATGTTCAATGTGGAAATATTCCAATAGCAAAGTTTTTTTTTTAAAAGAAAAAACAAGCAAAACTCATCTATATGCTCCAAACCCAAGGAAAGTCCTTAGTGGATATTTTCATTAATAGTTGATGCATACTAAGTTAAGTGTGATAAGGTAGAAAATTTGCATGTGCAGTAACTAATGGTCATTGTTCACTGACCATAGAGACTCTTCCTTACTTGGTATCTGGTTCCAATAAGCAAGTCCTTAAAGTATTTGCAGGGTCAAGGAGTGGGTTAGTTTTTAACTGTACTTTCCTTGAAGGAAAACTAGTTGCAGAACAGTAAACCTTTGGCAGTGGCCAGCAAATCAGTAAGACACAAAATTAGAATATGTAGCATGGTGGAAGTGAAGAATGAATTTCTCAACTCCCCTCCCATTTCACTCTAAAATGTGATCCAGATACCTCTGTAGAAGACATGGAGTCAAGAAAGGCAGTGTGCTCCTGACTCTGGAATGAATGTTAAAGCAGATGCACAAGAGTTTGTGCTTTAGGACTTCAGTATGCTTTAGTGAGAGGTAGTTAAAATCTCTTTGTCAAAATGTATTCAGTACCACATAGTGTGAGAATTCAGAAGCATTTGTATTTATGTTGAATCCCATTTGGCGCCTACTAGATACATTTTATTATGGACCTGGGTAAACTGGAGAGCCCAGTGTTTTCTGTGATGCTCTTTTTGGAAAGCTGGCCAGGTAAGAATCCTTTTTGCCGGTGTAGAAAGATAGGCCAAAACAAGCTCTACATTCAGACCATATTTGGGTTTCCTGGTGCATAGCATTCATAAAGCTTTAGACTGTTATACAGTAGATAGGCATATGGCAATCTGTCCTCTACATCACTGCACTAGGTAGGAGATTCAACTAGTCTGTCACCTGTGAGGTGCAGAATTGTGGAAAGGACTGAAAAGATGGGAAAGGCTCAGAGTTAAAGTCCTACAAAAGGTGTAGAAATTCACATCTATCTTGAGGTGATAATCTTGCCCTTTTTCAAAAGCAGAAAGGAGTCCCAGTAGTGGGGAGAGACAGCTACTGCAACAACAGAGCCCATTCCATGTGTGTTAAAAGTATTTGAAGGCAGGGCTGGTAGGATATTTGTTATGTGGATCCATCACCTGTTTTTCCCACATTGTGTGTGTGTCATAGAGCCTGCTCCATCTTTTCTTTCTGGTCATGGAACAGATCTGTCAAGGCTACAGATGGCTTGGGAAAGAGAGCCTGTTTGCTCCCCTAGTCCTGGAGTGATTTCCCAGTGTGGTGTCGGGAAGCTTGAGCTGTTCACTGGGGGCAAAGTTATAGACTTTTTGGTGCAACTATAGGACACTGAAACACCTTATCTTGTGTTAGATTGTAATTATTCTTCTTTGTAGAGAAGTTATCATTCCTGTGCCCAGAAGGGTGCCCATCACTGAACTGCAGGTCAGGCCATGCCTACATATATAGGCCTACTTCCTATACATATAGGTATGCTTATATATAGATATAGACAAAAATTTTCATGTTACAGGTCAAATTAGCCAGATCAGTTTTGAATCCTTCTGACTTAGCAAAGCTCAGTCATTCAAACACAATATGTGGCGCTGCAACGGGCAAGTATCCTCCACTCCAGATTTTTCAGGCTGGGGCTTCAGATGCTTCCATATCCATCAGTAGGCATCCTACATGCAGGCCCAAGCCCAAAGGCTTGGGGTTCGGCTGCCCAAGCCTCACTTGCCCTTAGCCAACAGCCGTGGGAGCAACTATAAGGCTCTTGTAGGGAGTCCTATCCGCATATGAACAGGGTTGCACCCTCCACTACACACTGCCATTTAAATCCATTTCAACTCAGATATTAGATCAGTACAGTGACTACACTTAATCTTGGCCCACAAGAACTGAGATGTGATAACAGACTTTAAAAGCCTCTAGAACATTGCAGAACCTGCTGCTCGTTATATTTCCGATAGGCAGAGTTGGGACAGAAATAGCAGACAGGTCTGCCTCTTGTCCTCACTGATAGCAGGAGTCAGGCAGATCTGCTAGCTGTGCAGACTTTCAGTGGCAACACACATGATGTAGGTAAAGCTTCCTGTATTCCATGCACTTAAGGTATTAGGAAAATCCTGGGTCTCATCTCTGGAGGACAGTGCTGACCTATAGATCTGAACATCAATTTTGGCTCTGCCGAAGGTGCGTGTGCAAAGCCTAGCAGTATCTTTGGCTCAAACTCTGTATCCTATTCCAGGGTTGTCCAGCTGGGGGCATGCAGTTCATTAAGAACTGATAAATTTTAATCATTTTCACTTTTCTTCTTATATTGGTGTCATGCTTTTCTTCCCTTGAGGACCATTTATAGATTAGGGGGAGAACCAAAAAAACAAACAATACTATCTCAGTAAAAGACTGCTACCTGCCAAACAGTGTTTGGGACCACAGGTACTGCCCCGAGGCCACACACCAACACCAGCTGCAGCACCCTGCCACTGTGGAATTGGACAGCCCTGTTCTGTTCTGTATTTGCAGAGCAAAAGATGCAGATACTGGAACACAACTTACTACACATATTCAAGGACTGTTACAGAATGCAGCTTTCAGAGTAATCAGATGCATTAATTTCCTCAAGTTGGTTGGCAGTGTGCTAGCAGGGAGGGTGCCCTGAAGCCTAGAGGAGGTATTAGGGGACACCTTTCCAAGGGATTTCAGTAGATGTGTCAACATTCCTCATTTCACAGCTGAGTTAGAGAAGCAGTGCTACAGGTTCCTTCCCTGCTAGACACCTTAACACCCCTGCAAAGGACAGCTCTAAAAAGCAGTTCATGGCAATAAGAGAAGTTAGGGTTTGAGCTGTATTTATTCTGGGTAAGCTTTTAATTTGGTTTAATCAGGATTGCTCATAAATTAAGTCCTAATTATTACCTGTTATTCAGCTAAATCTTCTCAGCCATGTAGTCTGTTTAGCTTTGCACTAAATGCTAGCCATCTTAATTGTAGGATACTTCATCAACATTTAATCAGTGATACTTATTAACGTGGCAGTGATGTGTTGGTAGCTCTCCCAGTACTATCAATCATGTGTGAACAGCCAGAGAAGACTGTGACACCATTGCTCTCTGTCACATTATCAAGCCCCTGGGTTTTATGGTTAGGCATGATGCTCGCTTTGCTGTAAATGGGTACTCTGTCTCTCCAGTTCGACCCAATTTTTCTCATTGTCGGCTTAGCTACACACATTCTCAGCCTTCCAAGCCTTTGTGCTGTAAGTGCTGAATAAAGGTTGCTAGTTTCTGAAGGCAAAATGTATTCTTCCTATCTTCTCCTTAAACCCCAGGTTTCCTAATGTTAATCTCCTGATGAGACACAGAAAGCTAATGTTTCAAGCTGCAGCTTGAAGACTATTAGGAATTTCTAGCATATGGAGGAAGAAAAAACATAATGACCCTCTGCTTTCTTAACTTTTGGTTAAGTAAATGTATTGTTTTAACATGCTGCAGGTTGAAAGCCTTTATTTTACTGATGGCATCACAAATGTTCTTTGTCTCATTTCCTTGCAGTCTGTATGGCAGACACATGCAGGCAAACCCCGAGCCTCCAAAGAAGAACAATGACAAGTCAAAGAAGATCAGTCGTAAACCTCTGGCGGCCAAGAACAAATAAGTCACTGGCTTGTGGCAGGGTTTTTAAGTCTTTTTTAATTTCTTTTGCATGTGCCTAAGATATTTCTAGAAGAAATGCAGTTATTCATTTTATAAGAAAGCAAAGTCTATCTTTTTCAATCAACAGCAATTCACCATGTGCACTGCTCTTAAGACTGCTTAAAGAATATAAAATTATGTACTCTAATTGTAGCCAAAATTACAGCCATTTAATATATCACTGTCAAGCACCTTTTTAAATTTTTATATTTATATGTACATTAAAACCAGTTTGACTTGTCTTCTGTTCACATATATCACGTGTCCTTTTCTGCTTTATTAGACATGTTTCTGCACCAGTACATAGTATTAGTTACACTTCATGTATTATCCAGATGATTTTAATAAAATATTTCGTTGTATCTTGTGTTGCTTTATTCAGTAATATTTTTAACAGGTGTAATATTCTTGTCTCCTGTGGTTTGCTGCCTTTTATTTTAGTAATAATTTAGCATTTTATACGTGGTACAAGGTAGTTAAACTATAAAGGTACAAGGTAGTTAAAATATAAAACCTTGTTCATTAAGAACTGATAAATTTTAATCATTTTCACTTTTCTTCTTATATTGGTGTCATGCTTTTCTTCCCTTGAGGACCATTTATAGATTAGGGGGAGAACCAAAAAAACAAACAATACTATCTCAGTAAAAGACTGCTACCTGCCAAACAGTGTTTGGGACAGAACTTCCCATTTGAAGAAAATGTTTCTGTTAGTGAGTCTTTAAGCAATATTTTTAGAGGTAAACATGAGTAATTTAATATTTTCTGTGAAACTGCTTGTATTGAAAGATTGTTTAAAATGGTTTTCTATATGACAAAGATCCATGTTTATCTGTACAAAGCCTGCGCTACAGCCATGCTCAGAAGCTGCAACTGTGACATGATTTAAGCAACCAATTGTTTAGCATCTCAAATAGCTTTGGGTCTCATAAGGGAGAAAAGAGTCTTACATACAGCAGTTTCAAAATAACTGTTGAATTTGCTGAGCCAAAGCTAAACAGGAGGTGCGTGGAGATGGAGTGCACGTTCAGAACTGGATTGCTGGTGTCAGGACCTTCCTGCTCCAAGGTTTCCTCTCTCCTGAATTTGAGACCACAACATCCAATTGCAGACTTCCTGATGTCAACCAGGCCGCATGCAGAAAGCCATACTCAGGCTCCTGAAATGTGGGTTTTGCATTAAATAAGAAAAGTAAACAGCTCAAATACCTTACATTATAAATTATTCATTCTGGAAGACAGTCATTTGTATATGATGACTATATATCAGTGCCAGCCTCAAGACTGTGTAGAAGGTTAAGTGTTTTTGTAATAAATGCTGGTCTTGATTTGTAAATAAACTTCATTTATGGACTAGGCCATTATGATGTATAGGAAAAAAAACCCTAAAATCTTAAGAGTTGTCAGCAATAGTCCATTTCAGCAGCTAAAACATTGGGTGAGTTTCAAACGCACCCATATGTTTTAGAAGCACGTGCCCCCTTCATAATCGCTGTTGTTACTAAGTCACTTATATGTTTGTATTCACATTATAAAATGCTAAGTTTTAAAGACCAACTCAAATAAATTTCAGGGCTATGGCATATACTAATAGTAGTGTGTAATCTACAGATAATCCGGAATGAAATGGTCAGCACTGTGTTATAAATTGTCTATCCATTGCTGAAAAATTAGCCAGTGATGAACTTGTTTGGAATAGAATAAATCAAGGGACCAACTCTTCATGTGTCTAAGTACCAATGGCCCTCCTGCCATCACTGAAATCCACCGTAGTGTCTCAGCAGGTCTGGCAAGCTCTGAGGAGCTCGTTGCTGTTGTGGGGATGTGACAGAGCTGGACAATGATTTTTGATTGCTGTGAAGCAAGGAAGCTCCCTCCTGGGTAACATGGTACTAGAATAGCTAGATAGCGCCCAAAAGTGTGTCTGATACTAGTTTCATCAACTGGGGTTTATAAAAGGAGAAGTGAGGAGTCAGGGCACCAACAAGGGACTGGAGGATGAGGAGAAGGAGTTTTAAAAGGCATCTGTTGGGAAAATGGGGATGGGGAAGGGGACAGTGGAAAGCTCTGTCCCCAGGGGTATGGACAAATCAGAAAGTTGCACCATTTGAAGGAAAGTGGGGTAGACTTACTGGATTTTAAGGCAATGCATTATAACTGCTTTGTGTGTAACCGACAGTGGAAATGCACTAGCAAGTGGTAAGCCTTCCTTCCCACTTGAATTCAGTATAATTGTCCACGGCCCGTGGTATTAAAATAAGCCCCTGTGTTGATTCCTTAGACCTTTGCTAACTGCTGTTGAAAACCTCCCTGTAATTTATAACTGCTGCTCTTTGCTGGATTTTTTTTTTAAGCACTGCTAGGATTATCTGTTTTTCTTTGCAAACCAACAAACTCCTATCCTGCTTGTGAAAATCCAGGAGTTTTGATCCCACAGACTCAAATTCTTCATTTTTTCAGAGTAGGTACAGTACATGCAGCATATCATTGACACCCACGTGCCAAGGCTTTTCACTTTAAATGATTTGGGAGGGTTGCATATGTATTCATAAAGCTCTACTTTTTTTGCACCATCCTCCTAAGGAGAACTGTTACAAGCTAAAAATAGGCTTTTTTTTTCTTCTGTTACAAAACCAGAAGGGACTTTTGTGATCATCTAGCCTGACCTGCCCCAGGCACAGGCCATGGAATCCCCCTGAATTAATTGTTGTTTGAATCAAAGCAGATGGTTTAGAAAAAAAACCACCCAGTCCAACTTTAAGAATCCCTAATAATGGAGAATTCACCAAACTCTTGGTGAGTTACAGCAGCCTCTCACTGTTACATCCCGTATTTCCTATCTGAAAGCGTGTAGCTTTGCCTTCTAGCTACTGATTCGTGTTACGTGTTTGTCTGCTAGATTGAAAATCTCTCCATCATCAAATTCTGTTCCCCATATAGCTACTTATAAGCTGTGATCATAAGTAGTTCCTTATCCTTTTATTATGCTAAATTGAAGACTCGAGGCACTCCATCTGTGTGTGGGGCCTTTCAAATATGGATGCCAGTGTTCATCACTTAAAGCCTTCCTTAGACGTCTAAGAAACTGGTCTGATTTTTCGAGCCTGGAATAAGTACATAGCAGTTGCATCTTACTTCTTGGCAAGGTAACTTAACCCTTGTGGCTGTGGCCAGACCGCTACCAAAACCCAAGCTAAGGAGACTAACCCAGAGTGCAGGCATACCTTTAATGAAACAGGAGAACAAGGAACACAAAAGGGTTTTTTTTTATGAGGGGGAGGAAGTGTGACGTGCCTGGGGAAGAATGAATAAAAGGAGGAGAGTTCAAAGCAACAAAAAACATCCTAATGGAAAATTATTAAACTGAAGATGGAGGGTGGCTGCAAAAAGGTTCCTTGAAGGGAAATGGAAGATGGGGAGGGAAAAGGAATGATCTGAGGGGAAAAGTAATACTGGAGTGTAAAAGGTTTATAAACCAGAAATGAGATTAAGGAATATATGCCCAGGGATGCACAGCAAAAAGAAGAGGTGAAGAAAAGAGAAATCAGATGGTGCATCAGTATTTCATTATTTTTAAATGGTGCCAACATCTTGAAGCTAGTTACACAATATTTTTAAATGTGCTGGTGTTACCAATGTCTTGTATGCACTGATTGCTTCTTAAAAGGCTTGCTTTTTTATTGGGTTGAATTAATTTCACCTGGGGCCCTCTAAGAACAGAATTCATTTTATTGCAATAAAGTCAGTATATCAGGATTGTTTTTCTTTTACTTGTACAGTGCCCATCTCAACAGGGCCCCATGTCAGCAGGTCGTGAAGGAAGAATCTGCATGACACAACAGAATGGTAAGGGAGGGATCCAAGTATTCGATATGCTGAAGCACACAAGGGAGCACAATAGAGGAGCAGGGAGCAACACGTAACTAGCCCCCTGTGGTCATATGTCTATGGGATGACAGAGGAAGAGGGAGACTAATTAAAGGCTGACTTTTCCCTTTGAATGGTAGTCACTGTAGCTACAGATAACAGCCCTAACTTTGTCACTGCCACCACCCCTACAGACACTATTGTTTTGCTACAGTGGCTTGAAGTATAGCAGAGAACAGTACTGGACGAAGATGTAGTATTAGGAAAGGCAGTGTTTGTCCTTCCCTAGACGGTGTTCCTTTGTTACACCTGAACAGTGTCAAATTTGCCAATTTTGATTATAGTGTCAAGATTTTTTCCCATCCTGTCATTCAAGGATACTTTTTTCTAAATTTCCCCTTTTTACCTGCCTCTCTCTCTGCTCCCTGAACATCACAACCATGCCAGGCACATGCCTTGAAGCTTCAAAGGGAAAAAGGACTAGCATGAGAGGCTGGTCAGCCAGAAGCAATTTGAGAGCAACAATTACAGAGCTACTGTCTCTCCTCATTTTTCATGTGATGCCCTGGAAGCTGCTTTGGGCACTATCACAGATGACCCTGTTTATCGTCATCTTAAAAAAATAGTTTTAAAAAGACTCTGTAGCAGAATTTGAGTAGCATCTGCTTTACTCTTACCAGGAGCAGCCCTGCATATGCATGCACTGTGATGGAGGGTATGTGGTGGGGAGAAAAACTGAATGAACGTAGACCCTGACAAAGCCGTTCTTTTGTTCCAGCTGAACATTAACACCACTTGCTCCAGGTTTCCTGATAAACTCCTCCTGATGCTGAGTTGGTAGAGGGGGGAAGAAATCCTTGTTTCTGAGTAATATGTACCTGCTTGTAAAATGTACTTTGTTTTCTGCATCAGCATAACGTGACCTTAAAAATTTGTCCCTTTTTTAATTTGCAAATCGTCTGCTATGATTCTTACTGGAAGCACAGGTCTTTATTGTATTATTTTTTACCCAAGACTTTCCTGTTAAGGAAATGTAGCTGTAGCTTCTGCTGATCATGTAGTTGGTAACACAGGCATCAGGCTCAAACTCCTAATCAGTTTAAACAAAGGCACTCTAGGCCAGTACTGGCACACTGGTTTGCTTCCTGGTACGTCACGAGAATTTTGGAATAATGAGAAGAAAGTTCTCCAGGTCCTAGTGCTAATGAGTAAGCTGCATCAATGAGATATTCACAGAAGACTTGCATATGTGTTGGCTGTGGGGGAGAGGGAGAACCAGCTGAGCAGAAGGAAATTCATCTGTGGCGCATGTGTTGGCTGTGGGGAAGGCACAGTTTGTCTGTCTCTGCACAGCTGCGCTGCAAAATTTTGCCCCAGCAATGAGCTACAATGAGCTTCTAAGTATGGGGATGGAGAATAACTCTAGACCTGTGCCACAGAAAATTTGGCAAGTTACTGTAACCTGAAGGATTTTGGGGGTAGGACAGCCAAGGTCAGGAAGGAGACGCAGAACCTGGACAATCAGAATATTCCCAGGACAGAGGACATGGAAGTAGAGCAGCCCCTGAGCTGCTGGGCTTGTCAAAGACTGACAGGTACCCTGAGCCTCATGAAATATGCAACAGGCTATGCTCTTCCCCTTTCTTCCCTGGGAAAACAGTTGTCTTCCCCCTGCAGCTGGGCCTCCTTTCTGTTCCTCTGCTGGAGGAAGGAATAAGAGCCGGGCCTAGGATAGCAGCCCCTGCAGCGACCGTCTCTAGAAGGTGCTAAGGAGTCCTGTGGAGTGGCCGGTGTGAAAGCAGATTACTTACACGGGGGCCAGGGAGAAGTGGCTAATCTTATTGTCCTGGGAGACAGCCTGGGCTGGGGCTACCCTTCTTTCTCAAACAGCTCTCCCTCTGGTCCTCCAAGAAACCCAGGCGATAACCCTTTCCCACTTATCTTTGAGAAAGGTGGGTGGGGACCCCTTCAAAAGGACCCAGCCCAGAGTATCGCAGATTACAACAGGTGTTCACTTAATGCTTATTGCAAGGAATCCTCCTTAGAAACTACTCCTGTGGCGGAAAGAAACGTCAGTAGTGACTACAGCACGATGCACGATGAAACCTGACTCTTCTACCTCCTTGTGCAGTTTGATGCTGGTGTCATTCCCCAGCAGATTTGAAAGCTGAAAGGTAAGACTATAATATTTCTATTTGCGCTGAGCATTTGGCACCTAAAAGAGAGGACAATGATTCTGCCAGTTTGGAGCTGCTGGGAGCTGCTAATCCTCACATGACAACCAGGGGGAGGGAGGTTGTCATCAGTTCTATTAGTTGTTAATTTTGTAAATATTAACAGTTTCTAGGATTATGGCACAGGATGTGAGCTGTCAGTGTGCTGTGTTTTCCTCCTACTCCTCCTTGCAACTGACACATCTTTTATATTCTAGGATTTGTGCCATGTATTTGTTTACTTTCCCTGACATTAGGGCTGGCAGATATTCTGAGAAGAAACTACTATGACATCCCAAAAGTTAGGGTTTTGTTCCCATTTTGAATCTTGTTTCCCCTTATCTGAGGAGAATTGTCAGAAAAACAAAATGACTTTTAAATATCTGTGTTTGATGCCTGTCAAATGCTATATACAAAAACACTAACTTTCAGTAAACTGAACACCTGCTTCTGTACCCAGCCTACCCATTTTTGCAGCACAAGTGAGATCTGATACAGCTACATGATTCTTTTGCATCGGGCACTGAATCAGTGAGGAACAGTTTTCCTATCATGAAAAATTGAGGGCCCTCGATATTTACATTTTTATATATTCTCAAGAGAAAGAGAGATGCAAAGATCCTAGGGATGTGTGCAGCTGCTCTGCTTTACTAGTGATTTACATAGGTAATCCTGTGCCATTGTAGCTACTGAATTGAGGCAAGCAATGATCCCAAAAAAAGTACATGCAAGGGCAGTTCATCCACCTCAGGTGAGGCAAAGCCAAAACTTCTCTCTCATCATGTTATTACCTAGAGAATTCCCTTCTTGCCATCACTGGTAGCCCAACCAGCAGGCTTTTCTCCCTAGATAAGGATTTCACATTTCTGAGTCTCCAACTCAAACGTTTGATCACTGAACTCCTCCTTTCCTATCTGATAAAAAAAGCAGATAAGGGATTTCTCAGGTTTTCTCTTTCTCCCATGATTTCATTTCCTTATTACTTCATGGAGAGGCTTATATGTGCCTTGAATAGAGCTGAGTAGTGTGCTGTGAGTAGTATCCCTTCCCGGAGGTAACGTGACCGTAGCTGCTTCTAGCGCAGGTATGAGACTATTCCTCAAAACTGTGTGGAACCAAAGGCTCTGTCTGTATTAGGCTAAGCATTTCAAGCTTTGTATCCATAAGTGATTTCAGACATTTATCACCACTGATCCTGGTTTTCTGTTTTAAAAATCCCAAATTTTCTGATTAAAAAAACCAAACAAAACCAAACCAAATTCTCATTAAAAACCCCCAAATCCACATTTTTCCACAATTAAAATGAAATATCTCTCTCTCTCTCTCTCTCTCTCTCTATATATATATATATAGATAGATAGATATATTAGTTGAACGCAGTGTTTTATTAATCTATTTTAAAGGAATTTGGAAATCTACCAGCACCTCAATCACTATAATGAAATAAATTCTAAATACCTATACATTTTGGCATTTGAGTTTGGCTTTTTCATCATAGAAAATCAGAGCTTCCTCCTGCCCCCTTGGCTCACCAGGAAGCAGGTCCAGCTGTAGCTGTCCCCACTGCTGCTTTGTGACGCTGAGCAGTCCTGATATGCCGGTGCCCCTCTCTCCCAACTCACAGCCCACTTCCCCCAATGTGTAAGCAAGGGAGTGGGTGTGTGGGGTAGGGGGGTGTGGGCACAGGTGACGCATGGGGTAGGAAGGGCCACATGCACCCTGAGGTTCCTACACCCACAGTGGGGTTCAGGGCTACAGCAGGGCCGGACCAGCTCCAGGCAGGAACTGCCTCTGCGGCCCAGCGTGCAGGACCCAGTACAAAAGGGAGCACCATGTTGGCCAAGGGGAGGTGCCCCCTGTCAACAATGGGGGACACAATTCCAGACCACCACACCTCACCTTGGTGGCGTGGTGGTGCAGCACTCCCTCCCATGCCAGGTCCTGCATGCTGGACCATAGAAGCAGCTCCACCAGAGCTGATCTGGCCCCGCTGCAGCCCTGCTGTGGGCACAGAAATCCTGGGGGGCACATGCCCCTCCTGCCCCCCCAACATGTGGCCTGTGTCTCCTTCCCCCAGCCCAGTGTATAGCCTGTACCCCCGCTCCCCCGTGCCCAACATGTGGCCTGTGCTTGAGGCACAAAGGTTTTGTTACGGACTAACATCTGAAAGGATGATAAGAAACAAAATGAATACTTTCTCAACTACCACTCAGGCCATTACCTGAGGGTACCTCTAAGCAAAACACTATCCTATGCAATGGGTTTGATCTATGTTCTCATATTGATAGCTAGTACTCTGTGCAAGAGAGAGAGCTTTTTAAATCCATAAGTACTATGTTCATAGCTAAACAAAGACGTTCCCTTAACGTTTGAAGTTGTATCAGTAATACTGGTGAATATTGAGCATAATATTTTGTAATGGTTACAGTATGCCGTTCAGAAGACATAGTTCTTGTAAAAAATAATGTAATGCAACATAGGTGAGGGTGAAATTTAAAAAATAATATACAATGCCTTTTCCAGCTGTCAATTCCAAAGGGTTTTACAATGGCTATAGTATTATTATCCCTGTTTTACAAATAAAGAAATTGACACCCTTCAAAAAAGCTTGGACCAGCCTGTTCAACTTGGTTACCTAAAGATTAGGCTTTTAAATTCTTCTTTTAGGCATGTTAATGACGGGGACTGGATTTTTTCAGAACAGCAACAGCTTCCACTCACTTGCCAACATCTTGATCTAGATATCTAGCCTGAGGTATCCAGGTTTCAAAATGTCTGGCATAGGAGATTTGCCCAAGATCACAGTCACTCAGCTTCCACGATGAGGTCTGATTCCATCAGGTGTCTACGCACAGGCAAATAAGATTTTGCAAGAGTGGATGCAGGAGTGCCTTACTGTGCCCATTCCTAGACACTGTAAGCTGTACGCTGGTTTCTGCTTCATTTGAGGGATCCCGAAGCTCATTATATACCCTGTGGCTCAAGAATTCAATACTAATCTGTTCTGAGACTAGACATAAAAATCAAAACTTTGATTTAAATTCAGGTTCTTTGCAAATAATGTATGCTGTACAAGCTTAATTGTCAGAGGGCCTAAACACTGTGTATCATTAGGAGGAGCTAAATGCAGTGTTCATCCTTTGCCAGCAGTGGGTGTAATAATATAATTGGAACAATAGGAAAATAAAATGCCAGACCTGAAAAACTTACGACTCCAAATTCTTTTAATTTCCCTTATTGCTGGCACAAAAAATGTTTTGGGACAAGAATGTCACCCAAAGCCCTGACAAGTGTGTCCTTTAGGATTCTGTAGGGATTTCCTTTTCCCTATTCTTGCTTTTGCATCGATTCCTCCAATTAAGAATCCGAATAATTCAAAAGCAGCCATGCAGTGCCAATTGCTGTAGGAAGTGCTAAAAATAATCTTAAACCCCATGAAAAACAGCGCTCACTTGCCATCCTCAGCTAAGTCTCTGCTTTGTTGTATGTACTGTAGGCATCTCAGCATCATGCTAATTCTCTCTTTCCATGATACATGTAAGAAACTGACTCAGTTGACTAAGTCCTCTACCTGTCTGTTTCACATGTTTAGCTTATGAGTGAACTGCTCATTTACGTAGAAACAACAGTGGAATGATAGGACAGAGAAGGACATCTGGCTGCTGTACCGGGGCTGGGAATTGCTCTGGAGGAAGACAAGGAGACTGTAATGAGTAGAATAGAGGAGGGGGATTTGGTGTCTTTAATTTAACATGACATCAGCAACAAGCAACGGTAATTAATAAGGCATGTGCCTAACAGGGCTCTGATCTCCCTGCTTGTATGCTACCTTACCCCCTCCCCTGCCTTTGTCATTTTAGACTGTAGGAGGCTTCAGGACAAAGACTGTCTTACATTGTATCTTTGTACAAAACTTAGTAAGAGACTGGCCTGATTGTGGCCTCTGGGCTTAATGTCATACAAATAAGCACGCAATGAGACTTTGTTGTGATTACTAGCAGAGAAGGATGAAGTTCCTTTGGAGGGGCTCTGTTCATGCCTGTCTGGATGCTCACAACAGGTGGTTTAGGGCAATTACTTTTCCTCCCATGGACTCTCCTCTCTCCAGCAGGGGCTGCAATTAATCTTGCCACCCCTCTGGTTCAATGAGTTAGGGAGAAAGTCTGAGGTGTGTCAGCATAGCAAAACAATTCTGTTCCTCTTTGAAATTGGAGAACGGATGTACTTGAGCTGACTGAGACTTAATCCACAGTGGAGAAGACCACTGTGAGGAAGGAAGGCTAAAGAAGCAATTGGCTAAGTTGCCTCTGCAGCCTGGTTGATCCTACTCGGGTTCACAGTCTTATGGTTGCATGAGATCTAGGATCTCTTCTCAAAGATCAAACGATGGCTGTAGCTAAAACAATATCTTATTTCAGTTGTGTTTGGCTGAGTGTGGCACTAGATAGTATCATCCATCAATTGGAGGGATGCACATTCTTATTTGGCAGAACACCTAGCAGCCTTATGAGGAATTCAGTTTTACAGATGGAGGTGCTAAAGATTTCATGTGGATTCTGTAATGTGGCTGGGTAGCATTCACTTGGGAGCCTATTTATTATTGAACACCCAATCAATCGGAATATTCTGCTGCTAAATTTTAGCATTTCTACTAGAGCTTTTGAAATCTGGGGCAATTCCTAGAGCTCTGGATTCAGACCAGAGAAATTGCATTAAATACTTTAAAATTAAATCTGTACTTTGTAAGACTTGAAAGTTTTCATGGAGGTAATTTTAACTTATGTTTGTCATACAGTTAGACTGACCTCTTTGGAGCTGGTGGGCCCTTACCTGGTTGTGTACTCAATGGAAAACAGACTTGGCTCACAGTGTAATATCATCAAAACTCTACTGGTCAAATGTGATCCAGCCAGTCTTTTCAACACGATGATGAAGCATTGGGCAAGAGATTTTTGATAAGATGCCTGGCAGAAATGGGGGAGTTAATATACAAACTGAAAACAAGATCCTCCAGTAGGTGAAATGAAAGATCTTCTTCCCCTACAGTGTCTTGCTTCATTCCAACTAAAGCAGGATTCACTTTTAATAGTAACTACTACTCCAAAATGAAGTAAAACCTAATGTGGTAGTCTTTTATTTTAGTGTGTTAAACTAGAGCTTAGGCTGTCCAGTCTAGTCCTTAAATTAGGGCAGTAATTCTCAACCAGAGTACCTTGAGAATCTTTTAAAGGTGCTGCAGGATGCAGCAATATAATATTAGCACTGCTAGGTGTGCAAATACATGATTCACAAGATAAATGCAGAGCGTTCAAATAGGAATCCAGAGTGTCAGGCATATTCTGCCCCATTGAGGTCATTCTGAACTATTTGCAAAAAAAATTGCTCAACTTTTTTCATAGTCAAAAAATAGTGAAAACTGAGAGGTGGCATTTTCTAAGAGATGCATGCCTTGAGTCTAACAAAGGATACCTTGAGTCTAAAAAAGTTAAGAACCACTGGGTTAGACTACTACTTAAACAAGATAAATATTTAGACATAGGCCTGTCATTGTACACTCAGAAAAAGGAAATTCTGCCAGCAAAACTGAAATCTATGCAGTTCTTTGAATATTTGATGTCCAAAACACACACCTTTTCTAACAGCCAGCACATTAAAGGCTGCTTGGAAACTAATTGTTTATATTATCCAACTATTTTGGAGTTTTTTTAATTATTATGTTCGAAACCAAAAAAAATCTTTTAAAAGCATAAAATCTGATCTGGTCTTCATTGAACAAATTAATGCCTGCCTGTGTCTGTATAACCCATATTTATATTGTGTCTTTATTCTGTATCACTTGCGCATAGCACAAGTAATGTATCATGATAGTACCATCACTATTTTATATTGGTTTTCTTTGGAATCAAATATGAGATGTTTGCTTGTGATTGGTGTCTTGATTTCAGATATTCATTTTAAAAACCACTTGTAATAATTCCATAGGAGATAACAAAGAAGTTTCTGGTAAACTCAGGAAAGGGACATGTAGATTTGCTAATTAGGATCTAAGATCACACGTGCTGGTGCTGCTGATACAGATTTTTTTCCCCCTCAGTTTTCCCCGCATTTGCATTTGTGAGAAGCTCTCAACTGTTCTGTGTGATACCAACCCCAGTGTTTGAAAATCAAGAGTGAGGCCTCAAAAGAGCTTTAAAAACAAAATTAGTGTTTGGTTCTATTTTTTCCTTGTTTTGCAGCCTTTATGGTACACTGGTTCATGTTTTCCAGCTTTTCTCCACAACCTGGAGGGCAAGAAATTTTTGCTTTTCCCACACGAAATCCCCATATAACCACCAGACTCAGAAACTGGGACTAAGAGGAACACAAAATAAACTTGAGAGTTTGCAGCACCATGTTTCAAAAAGTTTATTCTTTTACTTTCTCTTGTGTTACAGAGCATGCACATGTTGTCTGCAAGAAACCCTATGCTGGCCCTCATTGTTAACTTAAATATATAACAGTATTCTTTGTTTTGCAGGCCCTGAGCTATTGAAGCTTTCTGTTATTTATTATTATTTTTCTTCTAACTACCTAATCACATGAAAGAGCTTATTAAAGGCCCAATATTTCTTGCTTCTGGAGCTTATACAGCCTCTGGAAGGGAGAAGAACATTCATGAGGTCACAGCAGACCTAAATATTTTGTGACGAATCTGTTAATCAGGTTCCCATCAATTCCCGACTGCTGACCTGTGACCTTCCAAGATGGAAGTGCAGATAGAGCTCCTCCTCTTGTGGGGGGAGGAGAAAGAAACCCTTGGAAGCGCGCTGGGCCCAGATAGTGAGCCTTCTCTCTGCAAAGGCTGCAGGAGAACAAGACGGGCTATGGAACGCCATGGCAAGCAGGACACTAGGCAGAGAAAGAGGGGCTGCAATGCTGCTAGAGGTTATGCCTTCACTGAAAGGGTAGTCCAGCATTGCTCTTAATCTCCTCCCATCCACACACAAACACTTCTCTCCAAGGCTGGTTGCTTTCAACATGGCTTGGTTGTCCTGGTTGGGTTGTCCTGGAATCCTGGTTCTGCTTTCATTTGGGTTAGTAACCTGCTCCGTTTGCAATGAGGAATCAGGTTAAATCACTCAAGTGCTGATAATCTGCCAATACCCTCCCAAGGACAAACCACTTTGCCCATAATTCACTGGGATAGTATCATAGAGAAAGTCACCTTGCTACCACACAGAGAACTGTGAGATGTATCCAGAAGTCCCAGCCCCACAGCAGTAAGTACAGCCCTGGGGAGTGAAAGGCCAGCGAGGACACTCAGTGCCTTTGCATTGTGGTTGTTAACACAGAATAGGATTTTGCAGGCACTCACACTTGAGTGCCAGTCACCCAAGATAGATCTGCACTGAACATCTACCCTGTTAAGCTGAGGGTAGAACCAAGGAAACAGGAACTGGTGAGCTTGAAGCGGATTAGGGAAGCTCTCGAGATACCTGCAGAACTACAAGTTAACTCAGGGGGACAGAAGCTCAGAAGCAGGCTGTGAGTATCAGGCATTGCATCTGGACACAACTGTACTCAGAGACACGCCCTGATCACAGAGGGGCTAGAAGAGTGTGCAGATCCAGCCCTTTGGGGAAAAAAAAGGCTACAGATGCCTTTTTCTTTCAAGTGCCTTGGCCATGAGAACCTGGCTAACCTGAGAAGTGTTTAGGTTATTGTGAATGTGTGTTAGATGTGAGAAAAGGGTTAACATCCTTGCACAGGGAAATAATGAACCACTGGTGATAGACTAGAGATGACACCCAGGTGCTAAGCCTCAGGAGCCCTAACTATATTCCAGTCTGTCCCAGAAGGTCAAATAAGGAATCGCTGTGTTGGACCTTGACATGTAAAGGTAGACCCATAGTATTGAGGGTATATTCTGCCTTTTCCTTTCCTGCTAGCCTTAGTCAAATGCTCCATGTCTGAGTGCTTATTGGAGCTATGGTTTACGGAGGCTTCAGGTGATGCCCTGAGTTGTCATACACCAAAAAATCTTTGGTGCAGCACAGCTTTGAATATCTGTATTAATTACAATACGCACACTATTGATCCAAAAGGTATTGATTGCCATACAAGTGCCTGATTTAGTTTCAGATTTTTTTTTCTCACCATGTACCCTTTCACTTTTACTATACTTTAATTAATCATAAAGAATTAACAAAAATGAAGTTCTTCATTCTTTTTCAGATTGACTAGTTGCTGCTGTACGGGCTCTTAACTGCGAAAATAAAAATACCTCTGGGTTCCCAAGGAGAGAGGGGAAAGGTATGAGGGATTTCTGGACCATTTTCTGGACTCTTTCTCATTGAAGAAAGAGAGAAGGGATAAGGAAGGTGTTAGGATCTAGTATAGATTTCCAGTTGGAATATACTCAAGCCACTGTGAAACAGGGTCCTGTGTCAAAAATGTTAGGTTTTATCTTGCAAACTAAATCACATTAATCATTAATCTTAACTACAAGGTATTCTATGGAATTGATACATTCTAGTGCTCCATAACAATCAAAATATGACAAGGTACTTAAACTTTGCCAATTCCAATAGATGACATCTTTATTAGAAAAGAGTCATTTTTATGGATCCATTTTACTTTTCAAAAACCATAACAGAAACTTGATATAAGCTCATTGATTTTTCACTTCACGATTTCCAGTTGAAAGAGAATAGGGATCACTGGCTTTATAGAACAGTGAGAATTGTGTATTTAATTAACCAGTGTTATTTATAAGCATTACCCAGCATCTAAATGCCTTTGTCATTATCTCCTGTATGCATTTATACAACTTGTTCATGAATTTGCTCTCTTAAGATGTTCCCTTGTATTGTTTCTTTTAGTCAGTCACATTGTGTCTCTAAATACCTTGTGCTTTATGAAATGCAATGACACACATTCCTTGACCTAAAGAGTTTAGACTGAGATTGTCAAAGAAGCATAAATGGATATGTATCCACCTTTCACTTCACTGGGACTTAAGTGCCTAACTCTCTTAGACTTGTTTGAAAACCCCAGCCTTGAAGTCCAAGAGTTTTTTTAAAGTTCTTGTTGAAGACAATAGGAATCTTTTTTCAAAGATCTGGACTATTGACCATAACAGACATAAATCAGGACAAGGCCTAGGACAAATATTCAGGAAGAGGAAGGTAGGGAGAGAGAAATGTTCAGGAAAACGAAGTCCAGGAGGGGTGACTGTTACAAGAATAGCCCCTCAGACGGGAACCTGCTTAGGAGTTCCTACAGCTCTCAGGCAAACCCCTATAAAGAAAGCTCTGAGCAAAACAGAAGCCATAGGTATGCTCCAAATGCTGGGGAGGGAGTAAATCTGTATTTTAACTGTCTGCTGACACTGCATTCATGAACTGTGACTTAGATCCTCTACCTGGCTCTGGTTTTTAGTACATGCACCCTCTGGGATATAGAGGGGCATGGGGAAATGTAATACCAACACAGTTTGCTTATTTGGGTGTTATCCAGGTCACTAGGCCAGCGGCAATGTTGCAACTATTCTGCATTCATTTAACACAGGCCATGGAGAGAGCCTCAGTTAAAGAAGTTCTGTAATTTTGCAAAACCACACCACACCATATAGCAAGACTAGTGCTTGGTTTGTCTCATTGTTTTAGATTCCGAAAACTGTTATTGCTGTAGGTGTTATATTAATCAAATGTGGCCTCTTGAAAAGCAGCGCCACCGACAGTTCATCCGGATCAGAAAAGTGCATTATTAAGTGCAACTGAGAGATTAAGAAATGCAAAAGCTAAGACCTTCTTCATTTGGAAGGGGCAAAGCACAACTCAGAATTTGAAATCAAGTCCTCATCAAAATGGATAATAAATGCTAAATTGTAACTCTCTCAGTCAATAGATCTAGGACTCTCGTGCTGTAAAAACAATCCTAGATTACTTAATGGCAATTTTCTATAAGGCATTTAAAGAAGACAGGTCCTGCTTCAAAGAATGTGCCGTTTAAATATACAGACACTGGTAGCAACGAGACTTAATTAAAATATAAATTCTCTTTATGCTAGCATGGGCTAGTATTAGCATGCTAGGTAGTGGCAGCATTTTAATTGGCAGAGGGCCTTTAATACATTCTATGGGACTGTTGAAGTGGAACATTCAGGTGTAGGATTTCTTTTTCACTTAACCCCCCATGCTATTCCCCTGGACAAACCTCACAAAGTACTGAAATCCTAACACTGTAATATAGAAACAGAGCTTGTTAAAACTGCCAGTAATGGAGAGGGAATATTATTGATCCACATTAATGCAAGTAACCTGTTTTCATGGGGAGTTTGTATAATTGCAGCTGTATTAGTGTGTGCTACCTTATGCTTAACTAGCATAAGTAAGCTCCTAGAGTCTGAGCATTAAGTCTTAATAGACAAGAGGCTCTCGTGAAAATCAGAATCCCTTCATTTGCTCAGAGAGAAGACTGCAGCTCAGGAACTTCTTTATGTCATCATGATATGGGTTCTCACTAGATTTTGTGGGGGGGGCTCCAGGAAAAAATGCAACAGTGAGTACCTGATAGTTCATGTGTAAAGAACAGTCAGAAAAAAGCAGAGGATGGAAATGGTGTGGCAGATAAAGGGCGAGCTGGTGATTTTAGGTGTGTTTCCATCTTTGTGTATCACAAAGGAGGAGCAGAGGATACCAATGTATTTTGCAATTCGCTTTACACTTACAGTACTTTACTCTCATAGATGACACAGCACTTTACTCTGAGTGTACCCCCTTTTTATTTTCTAGCTAGAGTACTTGTGGCACAGAGGGTGACAAATGCTTGCCCAAGGTTATATGGAGAGTCGGTAGCAGTGTCAGAAGAAATTGGAGCTCCTTGCTCTGTGTGCTGTTAGACCGTAGCTCCCCCATTACTCTAAGGCACTGGAATAAACCTGAATGCTCCATGTTCCTAACTGACAATGCATCAGTGCTAAGCCAGGGCACAGGCTGGGAGAGGAAGCTCTGTAAAGGTTAATTGTCTGTCAGAATAGCCATGTTGGCTAAGGCAGGTTTACTTGACCTTTATTCAACAGGTGGGAGAACACACAACAGTAGCACTTTACGGCAGTAGCCATTTGCAACATACTGCTATATATAATAGATTGCCAGCCCCTGTGGGCTTGAATCAAAATCAGAGAAACAGATTAAAAAGACTGTATGGAAGACATGGTTTCAGTGTTTGAGCAGCTCCTCCCCCACCCCAGCTTTAGAGTTCTGGGAAGAGATATAACAGGGTGAATAATTTGGCAAGTCTCAAGACAATTTTCTGACAGTCTTGAAATCAGTCAGGTTAATAAGAATTCATCAAATAAATCAGTAATGGGGGGAGAGGGAAGAATAAAAGGAGACTTCAGTATGAAGCATCAGAGGGAGCCCAGCCAGAATCAAAGGGAAATAAAATGGCATCAGTGGCTTTTTACAAATATTGGGACTCGCAGAGAGCAGAGACATTCATTTCTAAGTAGAATTAAGTATGAGCACACACAATAGAGACATAGATTCTGTTGGCTGGTCTCTTTAGGCCAATTTATGAATGATGAGCCTACTTTTCTTCTGTAGGTATTCAAACCATGTAATTCAGGCCTTAAAGTCCCTGAATGGAAGACTAAGTGAAACAACAGGAAATGGTGAAGTAAAATGCCATAATTAGGACACAGGCAATAGCACTATGAATCAGAAGCCATATCTAGCACAGAAGAGCTATAGCTGAGAAGGGCATCACGGAAATTCACAGGCGTGGAGGAAGATCAAACATGACTTTGTCTTTGGGACGTATTACCCCTAAAAAGTCAGTGGTTAGCAAGCTGAGAATCTAATTATAAATAGGATTTAATACATTCATCTCTGGCAAATGGCATTATGTTAGACTGTCTCATTGACTTCTATGAATACTAGTTGAGGACTTCACACTAGTTGAAGGCAGGCATCTGCAGCCTAGTGACACTATTTCTGGGACTGCGAGCCAACAAATCAAGAGAACTGTATGGGGTCAATTCTCCCTGTGACTTCGGGGGTGAGATTGGCACAGGGGTGCAAGGAGTTGAGCAGAAGACTGGATTAGCTGCAGACAAAATAAATATATGTAGGATACTTGCATGACCTTCCCGTACACTTGCATTAGTCTAGTATCTCCGTACTTTATGGTCTTCAGTCCAGTCAGACCCCAACACCCTGTAAGACTGGGAACTATTGTTATCCCCATTTACAAAGATACTAGAAGCCAGAACCACAAAGATATGTTTTATTATTATTATGTGCCTATGTCTCACTGATCTTAATAGGAGTTGGGCCCAAATTATCAAAGGCATTTAGGTGCCTACCTTCACGCACATAGAAAGCCCATGGCATAAAAGAGAATTGAACTCGGGTGTCTCACAGCTCAGCCTAGTGCCCTAACCACTTTCACCTTTTGGTAAATGTAAATATATGTTAACTTGCCTACTGTGCTGCAAGGCTTCCCAGACTTTCCCTGACAGGAACGTTGACTTGAATATGAGTTCTTTGGTTACTGGGGAACAGAACAAGGCATTTTTAATGTATTTTCATGTTTGATGTAGGCTGGTAAATGTTCTGTATGGGAAATAGAACAGTGTGTGCATGTGCATGGTGTTTTAGTATTTATACAGTATTTGTCTACAGCCCTGGGTGAGAGCATGTTCCATTGTAGAATAATAAATAAGTATCTCTGTGGTTTAGTATTAAGAAATGTGTATTAACAGTGCTTTAAGTACACCTGGCCATTGAGAAGTCCCCTCCTTTGTTATTGCTGCACAGCTACAAGGAAGCTTTCTATGTAACAAAATTCCTATTGGAGTCCTATTATCCTGGTAGAGGATTTATAGGGATGATCATCCAGGATTTATCATGGGCTCCTTGGGCTCAGATATTCCTGGTCTTCCTATGACAGCATGAAATTAGGAGAACATTTCCCATTCTTGACTGTTTCTGAAAGTGCTTCAGGGTTAACTAAGAGGAGAAGGATGTTGGTCATATAAGGCAAGGCTGCCCACAGGAACTGGGGAGGCTCACTTTGTTTCTCTCCTGCAAATGGTTAGCTTCTTCCCTTGCCTCCCCCTCACTTTGTCTCTTCTTCTGCTCATCCTTTTAAAGTGGGGATTCTTTAAATTTCATGGAGACATTTATAAGGCAAATTGGGAAGTTAGGCACTCATTTCCCAATGGACATTAACTGGAACTGGGTATTTACTTCCTGTTTACACTTAGGAAAATCCTGCATGAGGGCTGCTGTTACAGGTTACCTTTAAACCATTCTAAAGCTGTGGAATGTCAGGCAGTGTCAAAGTTAGAACAGTTTCAGAGCAGTCGTGGGTTAAGGCTTAATAATACCATCCCTGATCTGCACAACTGTGATTTTTGCCACTAGAGCGCCTAGAAAGTAGGAGCATGGCCAGGAGCAATTCTATCCCTCCTCTGGGAGTTGAGCCCCAAAGGTTAACCTCAGCAACAGCATGGACCCTGGGGAAGCATGCCTCCCAGGGCTCCATGCTCTCATCACACCCAACTCTAGGCAGCCCTTTTCCCCTCCCCCTCCTCCCTCCAGGAACATGGGAGGCTCAGGATGGAAGCCACAGCCCTTCTCCCTGGCCCAGATATTTCTGGCTAAGAGAGAGTTGCACAGATGTGAGGTGAAGGCTTAGCCCTCTGAAAGAAGGGCCGAGGGGCCCAGATTGGGTCTCTTGGGGTCCTTGGAGTTGGCAGCATGGTACCATGTGGGTTGGGGTCATACCTGCTGGAGGCACATGGAGGTGTTGGCTTGGGGCTGGTATCACCTCCTGGGCAGTAGAGCTTGGGGAGATTCAGTATATCATTAATACAGAAGCTGGGAGCTGTGTATCTTGGGATGCTGGATGACTGCACATTGATCACTTATCTCTATGGAATAGACTAGCAATACCCTAATTCAAGCTAGGTAGAATGGCTCAAAGATGGTGTAACTTAAAGACTCTTGGAAGGTACTTAGCACAGTCACAGTTTAACATCTTTAATATGTGGGCACTCTCATTTTAAGTGACTGTAGAATTGTTTAAAGGTAACCTGTAACACCAGCCTAAATGAATCAGCATTTATTTCAATGGGAGTTAAAGCAGAGGTTTTTACTATAGGGCTTAACCATCATAAATTTGGAGTGGTATTATTGTCTAAGGGATCAGAAATAAACAAGGCCATGGAAACCAGCTCCCCTTTGGCCTATCTGCTGATCCCAATCCTCTGTGGAAGAGCTTCTGTGGCCAACTGCAGCCTTGGGTCCACCATGATCCACTGGCTGGGGAACTGGCCCTGTGCTCAGACACAGAGGGTGGTAATTGACAGAAGTCACTCATCATGGTGCCCTGTGACTAGTTGGGTCCCTCAAGGCTCTGTCCTTGGACCCATATTGTTCAACATCTTCATTAATGATGTGGACATTGGAGTAGACTGGCCAAGTTTGCCGATGATACAAAAATCTGGGGTAAAGCATCCACACCTGAGGGCAGGAGGGCGATCCAGGCTGACCTTGTCAGGCTCAGGAAATGGGTGGACAACAACCTGATAGTGTTTAACACTGAAAAATGCAAGTTCCGCCACTTTGGGAGGAAAAACCAGCAGCATCTCTATGGGCTTGGCAGTGCTACGCTGGCTAGTACTATGGATGAAAGGGACTTGGGGGTCATGGTTGACCACAAGATGAGCCTGAGCCTTCAATGTGATGCTGTGGCTAGTAAAACAAGCAAAACACTGGCTTGCATCCATAGATGCTTCTCAAGCAAATCCCAGGATGTCGTTCTCCCATTGTACTTGGCTTTGGTGAGGCTGCAGCTGGAGTACTGCATCCAGTTTTGGGCTCCACAATTCAAAAAGGATGTGGAGAAGCTTGAGAGAGTCCAGAGAAGAGCCACA
>NW_017728886.1:36852928-36874055 GCF_001723895.1 Crocodylus porosus
GGCTCAGGGGTGATCTGATGGCCACCTATAAGTTTATCAGGGGTGACCACCAGGATCTGGAGGAACGTTTGTTCACCAGAGCGCCCCCAGGAATGTTGAGGTCAAATGGTCACAAACTACTGCTAGACCATTTTAGGCTGAACATAAGGAAGAATTTCTTTACTGTCCGAGTCCCCAAGGTCTGGAACAGCCTGCCATTGGAGGTGGTTCAAGCACCTACTTTGAACAGCTTCAAGAGAAATTTGGATGGTTTTCTTGCTGGGACCCTATGACCCCAGCTGACTTCCTGCCCCTGAGGCAGGAGCCTGGACTCGATGATCTTCTGAGGTCCCTTCCAGGCCTAATGTCTATGAAATCTACAGATCAGTGGAGATGGGTTGAATGCTGCTTTAGAAAATATCCTCCCTCGATTTCCTGTCTATCTCCACTCGAGAGGAATTATTAAACCATTAGTTTTCAGCTGCCAACAATTAGCATGCTCCACAGCTGGTATACATTGACATGGCTTCAGTGTGTTCAGTAGATCAATGCTAGTGGCACCACGTGATGATCTACCTTACACATGATTTAATGGGGACACAATGACCTGTAACTTCTGTCAGAAGAACCTGAACCTGAATGAAGCCATGGAAACACCAGTTTCTATAAAAGAAATAACACCTCAGTCAGAAACAGGATTACAAACTCTAAACCAGTATCTAGTCCTGATTCAGGTAACTTCATCTGAAAAAACACCGCAACGCTACTTATAGTCGTGGGCCATGATTATTGGGTAACTGAATTTCATATTATTATGCTGTACCTACTGCTCATCCACAGTAGCTAAACAATTCTTGTTCCCTTCAGAGAGACAGTGTCTTATGTTTGTCATGAAAACACAATGGCAAGAAATTCCATATGAGTAAGTGACAGTAATTGGAAATAATTTCAGCAGTACAGAAAGTAGCCTGTTTTGTAATTCACAGCTGCTTATAATATAAATAGTCCCCTCTAAACTAATGATTATGACTGCAAACCAGTATTTTTTAATAATATTTTAAACCAGTTGTAAACTGAGATAAGCAGTTTTTATAGGTTTATCAAGAAAATAACAAGGCTGCTGTACCTTTTTAAATCAGGTATTTTTCAACAATATTGTCTCTCTCTTTTTTTCAAAATGCTGTTAAGTAAGGGCAAAGTCTTGCTCACTTTCATCACCTGGTAGGATGACTGAAGTGGGAAATGCAAACAGGAGCCCAAGTTCTAAAATAGAGACAGAAATATTATGACTCTTAAATATTGCAAAATGCTGGTGCGCTTGAAGGCAAAATGACATTTTAAAAGCATTCAGCAGATGACAGATGCATGTAGGAAAAAAAGTAAGATACTAGAACTTGCCTGTTATTCCACATAGATTAATGAGGGTTGTATAAGTACACAGTGCCTATGTACGTCATTTTAAATGGACTTTGTCAAGTAGTTTAACTCAGGTTAAAATCATTACACTATTGTTGCCAAGGAACACTTTTTCCAAATCCCAAGGCCACATCTATTTAGGTACCTAAACATCTTTATATGATGCTGGTATATAAATCCCCAAGCCTGAGGTGTATTCCATGTGTAAAAACTACCCATTTAAGTAAATGGAGTTGTAAAGACAAAATACACATTGAGCCCTAACTTACCACCTTGTTTGCCATAACATCTCCTTTTTTTGTCTCCTGGATTCTGATACTGTTCCCTGCTTTCTTCCAGGACATCCAACAATACAGATGCCAAATTCATCTTCCTTTCTCAGCAATCTGATCAACTCCTTGCATACTGTTGATGGATGCTGTATTAAGTTCAAACTGCTCTTTGCCTTCAAGAACCTGGAGTTTCTACATCTCCAATCTCATTTTCTGTCCCTTTACTCTGTAAATGAGCCCAAATTCAGTTCCTCATTGCTCTTCTTGTCCCGCTCTCATTGCATGCATTTTCCCATGATGTGCCTATATATATGGTGACTTACTATCCTGGATTGTCAGGCCATACTATCTTCATATTTAAATCTCACCTCATAACTTACTGCTTTATGTCCCTGTGAAGTATTTATAGATATCAAGTCTTGATCAACCTTCTGCCTTTATATTTGTCAGTACTTTTCAGTCTTCTGGTTTGTGGTCTTCAGGTCAGAGGATGTCTTGATTTCTATGCATCTTATGCCAGTACTCAAATATTTTCTTTTAATTCACAACTGACATAGACATTAGTTTGGGGGAGGGATATAATGTTTATTGTTTTTCTGTTGCAGCATTGCCAGCCAGCAGAGGGAGAACAAGTTAACTACAAATCCCTATTTATAGAACTGTACTGACTTCCTTGATGACATTTTATGAATGACACTAATGACACAACATAAATAAATAAAGGCGCTTCTCATTACCATGAGCTTCTGCTTAAACTAAACAGTAGTCTTTCACTGAAGAAAAAGTGAACTGAAGGTGGTGGATCAAGCTTATAAATGGAAAAAGGAAAAAAAACAGAGGAGAGAAGAAATGAAAAGCTTTAAAACTATGGAAGGCAGGGCAGCATCCCATGAAGATTTGAATATATGGCATGCATTTGGCTGACATGCATTGTTTCATTGGGTACGTACTTCTCATATACTACAAAAACAGGAGTTGTATATGTTCTTTGAGATTAGTCTTCTTTCTGTCCAATGATTGCTATAGACACTTTGAGGCCACATAATGGCTTTTGCCATTCAAGTTTAAGCATCAAACCAAACATACTGGCTATTTTTTAAGACTACCTCCCTCTTAACTTTTGCTAGCAAAATGGGTTTGTCAGCGATCTCCTAAGTTTATTCTGAATAAAAGTTACGAGACAGGTTTTGAATAAGACATTGTTAATAAATTGCCTTGACTGGCATTTTGTCTCATCTAACACTTTTGCTTCCCTCTGTCTCGATAACAGTGTCTTTTCTTCAGACTTCTACAGAGCGAGATCTCCTTCCACATTGCTGTCTATTTTAAATTAACTTACATTAATTACAATGTACTTTTCTTTATCACTAATTGTTGCATCTCATTATGAAGGTTATAGCATATATCTAAACAGCAATAACAGGGCAGCAAGGTGTCTGGGGCAGTGGTGGCACACAACGGAAATGGCGCCTTCATGGTCCTGCTAGCACGACTGTGCTACTGTGATGGCAGTTATGATTTTTCTGCCTGCTCCCCACTTTGGCACCCAGGACTGCTGCCCTTGTCACCCCACCTTAGTTACCCTACTGCTAAACAGCTTGAATTGTGGTGCTCAGATACAACTTACTTAAAACATCAAGGCAGTCTTATATGTTGAAGTAATAGCAGAGATTTTCCTCTACTGGATGCGCTAGATCCCTGTAACTGTGGAGCAACGAGCTGAGTATGATTCTAGTCACAAATATGCAGTGTGTTGCAATAAAAATTTACTTGATAGACACCAAAGTGTCTTCCATAAAATGTGAAGGAAAGTAATTAAACCTGTTCTGAGTTTATCAACAGTTACCCTGGGCATGGAAACACTTAGCAGTAACTCTGTTTTGGTCTTCACCAGCCTCCCATTATGGTCTTGGTACTCCCTGCCCTTATTTTTTTCTGGAAAAGTTATAATTCTTTCAGTATTTAAAAAATGCACTAGAAATTAATTCTGAAGGCAGCTGATCATTTTAAATTGAACTAGGCTTAAAAAGACACAAGACCTTTTTCCTGCAACATAAGACCCTTCTCTTACTGCAACCCTGTACTTTATTCACTATACAGAAATGACATTTTGAACACCTGTTTGCCAGGCAGACACACATGCGTGCTTCACAGCTTTGAAGAGGCAAGTCACCATATATAGTATATAGTCAGGCACATAGATTTACCTCAGTCTTCCCGAAAGGCTGTAGCTACACGGATGAAACTTCACAATTCCATTAAACTTTGATTTTAAGCCCAGTTATCCTACATGTGACCTTGCTAAAAAGAATTACTTGTGACGTAGAGAGAATTAGTGATGCCAGTTGTTGGAAGAAGTAACAAACTTGCTGGCTTTCAGTGCAGTATTCCTTCCACTTGATGAACATGGGATTTTAGGAGGGAAGACAAATAAGGATAACCCACTGATTCATTGTGTGTTGTGTCCCATTGGTCGGTGCTTTGCATAAAGTCTGCTACCTCTGCTAAGTAAAGAACATATTGGTCCATCTGCTCAAATGAGAGGTCTGTAATGTGGGGGTGAGGTCCTGTGGTCAAACACCGACCCTACTAACTATGAAACTATGAAACAAGTATTGTTTACCAGCCCCCCCCATATGTTCCCTGTCAAATTTGGAGGGCAGCTGGCTTAAATTTCACTAGGAATGCAGCTAAGGGGTCTGCTTTGTGCTACCAAACTATTGTTTGAGTCCTGTCACATTATCTTCATCATCTCATTTTGTAATTTCAAAAGGAAAGTCTCATATCTCTTTAATTATGGACTTTTGTTTGTAAGAGTAGTAAGAGTTTAGTAAAAGGGGTGTACTGATTAAAAGTCCCATCTCCCCTAGGACTGAGCAGAAAACACTAATATTTGTAACTTGGGGAAAAAAATAATTTTAGGGTGGGGCCTTATTTCAAGACCTCCTCATTCAAATTACCAGGTCTATCTTGGTCCCAAACCCAAAACCCAAATTTTGGGCCAGCCTGACTTTTTTTTGTGGAATTCAGAGAAGATGAAAAAAATGGCTAAGCAGAAACTTAATTGCAGCCTCCAGGGACACTAACCTTTCTATACTAGGACCCAAGCTTGTCAATACCCAGTTGAAATAAGTTCTGTGATTAGCTCACTATAATGCTTTTGCATCCATCATGCTGCAGATATCTGCCTGACAGAAGAGCTTACTCACCATACACTCTTTCTATGGGAATTTCAAATCCTTTTAATTATACACTGAAGAACAGTCTGTCCTATATTACAGAATGACTGTATATTGATACATAGATATAATTCCTTTCATGGATCTTATCAAATATTCACCAATGCCCAACAGGTTTTTGGCATATATGGGCACCTCTGAA
The DNA here is from genome assembly GCF_001723895.1 of Crocodylus porosus. Classification (NCBI taxonomy): domain Eukaryota; kingdom Metazoa; phylum Chordata; order Crocodylia; family Crocodylidae; genus Crocodylus; species Crocodylus porosus. The sequence goes on from NW_017728886.1 coordinate 36,857,977, forward strand.
TGCAGTCTAATATTCTGAATAGTAAAAATCAGTATGTTGTCATTGTGGCATCCCAAATCTTCCCTGTAAACATATCTTGCTTATAAGAGTTTCCATCTCAATACCTTCACAGCATCAGCATCCATGCATTAATTCTAATAATGCAGACTGGTCTCTGTGAAAAAAATATAAATCATGTTCACCAGCAAGCTGTCAAAAGCAACTTCTTTGACTTACTATGTAAGGCAAGGAACTGAATCAAGTTTGTTCCCCTGCAGCATTTTTGGTATTCTGTTAGTGTTTCTAAGATTTCTCTTCTCTCAAGACACTGAAGCATCCATTTTGAGTAACGGTGAACTCACACCCACAGGTTTTTACAAAAGGGAAAAAAATTTTCCTTATCTAGTGTCTGTGATCCAGTCAAATATTTCAGTCCACTGACTCTAGAATATTTCCTCCCTTTTGCTTGAGAACATCCAGTTGTCCCTGCTTTTACTCTTGTCAGAACATTTCTTTCATTATACTGAACTGATAATGGTTGCATCTGAAGAGGGCTTCACTATGTGCTTGCAGCAATACAAAGATAAAGAGCCTTTGAGGCCCTTGGTAATAAGGATTTTAAATGACAGTGCAACCATAAAGAAAAAGCAATAGGGAAAAGTAAAACAAACGGAGCAACCTAAAAAACATACCTCATGAGTGTGAATAAAATGAACTAAGCCACTTACTAAAATGACAGTGCTAGTAGGCAAAGTGCAAAAGACTGATAAAATTTTCAGAGAGAGAAAAAATTAACAAACACCACAGAGTGATGCTGTGTGAAAATTCGGTAAAAACTTACATTAGAGGAGCTGATTTTTTTTAATGACTCAGTTCAGTAGCTTTTTACAAAAGCAGAGTAAAAAAGTGAGGAAAATGCATTTGGCTAAAGCCACCTAGCTTTAAAGGTAGATAATACAAACATTGTAAATAGCATAATCCAGACAAGCAATTTAGGTCTACCCCCTTTGCTGACACAAGCCAGGGACTTGCAAGAGCTAGAAGGAGCCCCTGTGCTAAAGGGGACTATCTTACACCAGGGGAGCAAGGAATGGTATGTTCTCTCCCCTCTCTTTGATTCTGGAGAATGGAAAAGGTGGAGATGGATCAGCTCTAACTGCTAAAGTTCTTGAAATCAGCCTAACAGTGCTTTGCTCACGTTGTGAGTGTCTAAGAACTGACCAAACAAGTATTTACATTTTGCCTTGAATACTCAAAAAATCTTTTTAGGACACTGTTTAGGATGGGCTTAACAACTGACTCTGTTTCATTGCTATAAGTATCATGGAATTACTCTTCTATGTCTGTGTGAACCAGTCTCTTGCAAGAGAAAGGTAAGTTGAATTAGTTAGTAGCCCCATTTAGCTCCTTCCAGGGAGAGGCTCCATTTCAGGTTCCCTTTCCTTATCTAACTGGGAAATCCACAACTTCTAATGCAAGGGACTTTGCCTGCTTGAATCTGGCGGGTAGTGACATCATAGAGTGAATGTTTTCTTCAAGTTCTGTGGGAATTAATTTTTTTTAGGTCTGATCCAAGGTGTCTTCCAGCTTTAAAGGGTGAAATTTCTTTCTTTGCCATAAATGTGAGGTCTGTAGTATATTATTCTGAAATAAACCAATGCTGTGTAGGATACCTTATATTCCCCACGTAGTAAGAAATTGTCTTAAGCCTTGCCAACCTACAGTGTTGTAGTGAGTTAACTAAATCAGTTTAGAAACAATTTAGTTGAGCTGGCACAACACCTTGTATGAGTGTGTCTCACTGCCTTATTTGAATTCAGCTGTAGGTAATAAAAAATCCAAACCAATTTAAACTAGTACAGTGCTGGTGTGGAAAAGAAACCCTGGTATTATTAAGTATGTTGGCTAGCTATTATGAAGTTTACAGCTAAGAGCTAAGGTAAGCACAGGACCAGATTACCTAGATTGGTTGTGGAATCTCCATTATTGGAAGTTTTTGAACACAATACTTGCATGGGGTGGTTTAGGTAGAGATGGTCCTGCCCCGGAGTAAAGGGCAGACCTATATATCTTCCAGCACTGATTTTTTTTTTCTATGATTCTATCTATAACATAATGGTCTTTCAAAGGAAGTTCTCTGTGTCCTGAGTTTCTTTGTGTTGCCAGATTAAGACTCCTATCATTTCTGATCAGGAGCTACACAGTATGCTAAAACATCTTTTACTACATCTGTTGCATCCTTTCAGTATTTGTCTTTTTGTATTTGACTGAATGCAGAAGTCATCTTTGCAGGGGTCAGTGGAATTAGTTCCATTTTCCCTTGTAAGTCCTATTAAATCAAATTTCCCCACTAAACTTTTTCTTCTATTAAAGTAGCTTTTCCTGTTGGTTTGGAGAAAAGCAACTTCACTTCTTCCTATTATGCTTTTTTTAACATTGATTTGGATCTGTGGCTGTTTATATGGTATGAGTTAATCACATTCAGAAATACTTGGGCTACATATTTTCACAGAGAACTATTTGCAATCCTACCAATATGGCTTCCTCACAGATTTAACACTTTTAGCCTAATAGGACTTCTAAAGAAAGGGAATGGGATACTGTTAATTCGCACAAATTTAGAGGCAACAGCAATGAAGTGGGTAATAACCATGGCTGAAAGTGTAGGATTTTATACCCTTACTGATACGAACGTGCATTTACACACATCTGAGTGTAGGACCAGATTTTTCATCTTCTGTGAACTGGCATAGTTCCAGTCAGTGTGAATATATCACTCAATACCAGTGAAGGACCTGGCCCATGTAGTTTGCACACGCTTGAAATACACTGATGGGAATGTTTGTACTATATTATACAGATTAGAAAGTTTACACAGTTTTACTTAAAGCAGTGGAGAGTTCAGCACGGTCTCTTGGATGAATAATAGTAGATAATGTCAGAGATGCAACTAGCACTTTCCCCATAGATCAAGAAAAGGCTTTTTTTTATGTGTCCAAACTCTAAGAGAAGTCATACCTTACTCCATGGGTGCTATTTATCTTGGAGCAGTACCAGTCGTCATCCTCATCTTTCACAATTCTGTAAGCTTTGAGAATCAGCACAGAAGCAGTAATTCTAAAGCATAACTGTAAAGGAGAGAGATGCTAATTATCTTGGGTAGAGGATCTTCAGGTCTTGCCAGTTTTTATCAAAGCATAAAAAGCAATTATTAAAATTAATGCAATTTACCATGTGTTCTACTTCTAGCAAAGCTATTTTTGGTGAGGGCTGCCATCTGTCCCATTCAGAGAGATCAGCCTAAGACTTTTGCTTTCTATTCCATGTCCCATATTTCGCATTTGTAGTTCAGAAAGCATATTCTGTCTAAAGGTTCAAGTTTGGATATAATATTAAGCTTACTTCAAAATTGTTATCATTTGGGGGAAAGACCCCTGCATTCAAAATACTTTGCTTCTCCTCCCATGGCTGTTCTCAAGAAGCCAAAAAAATCCTAAACAGTCTCAGTGAGCTCAATTTTGCCACATGTTGCACTGTGAAAAGGCAGCTATCCAGCCAGTAGAGGGAGCATAAGTGAATTAACAAATCCTGTTTCTAGAATTGTGTTGACATCCTCAGGTCACCCTTACAGTTCAAAAGGGTCCAAAAGATCAGTCAATCTGGGGGGCATCTATACATGTGCTTGAATGTTCATTAGCCTATTTTAATGGGAATTAAAGCATCACACAAAAACCTTGCATTTTCACTAATGCACATTAAAATAGGCTAATGTGCCTTTTTTCTAGTACCTCACAATGGAAGCAAAAGCACATTAATGACCATGAACCTCTGTGTATGGAAGGCAACGACCATGACCCTCTGTGTATGGAAGGCAATTTTAAATGCATCTTCCTGATAGTAGACTGATCCCAGGATGCAGCAGATTTTAGCCTAACACATAAGCCCTAACATTTCCCAGAATCTCTGGCACACTGTGTACTACAGATACATCCTGGCACATTTCTTCATCCCTTTGCCCATCTTCCTCATAAACCCAATGCAGTACCTATGAGGGGGGGTCCTTGATAGGGAGTCTCATAGCTGTTTTCCTTAGTTCCTGTGCCAGTCTTGGTCAGATGTATTAGAGCTCCTTCGTGCCTCTTTAACCTTATAGGTTGTGTCCACATGTATGTGGACATTTGGTTCCCTGGGGACAACTAGCAGTAGTGCACCTTGTGCCATTGCTAGTTGTCTCCAGGGAATGCTTGTGCCATGTGCACTTTGGTGTGTGGCAAGTTACCCTAGGTGGGGTAAGGGAGGCTGGGGCCAGCACTGGGCCAGCCTCAGCAACCTTACCCTGGGGCCCTGGGGGTCTCCTGGGACCTCAGCAGTGCCAATCCAGGTGCACAGAGCTGGGCTGGCAGCTGCTGTATGGCTCCAGGTGGCCGGGATCCAGTTTTGAGCACTCCAGTTTGTTTGGGGGGTTTTTTTGACCCCTGGATATCCAGAGGTCAACTCCTCTCCCCTTTCCCCCGCGCACTGCTTCCTTGCAGCACAGAGAATAGCTGAAATGTATGGACAGTTGTGCTCATCTGGATGTGGCCATAAGGGCCATAGGCAGAGGTGTAGATGAGCACTTGTGCAGCCTAAACAGTGGTGGCACATTATGACTGGGCCACTGATGGCGGCAATAATAATAACCAGGCCAGCAGCACAGCAGCTGCTATCTTTACACCCTTCCCAACTTGGTGCCTAGTGACTTAGCTACACTATTGCCCCCAAGTGTTAAAAAATTATTTATCCCAACCCATATTGAACATAAACATTTTTATTATAGTAATAATAATAGCAAATCAAAACTAGATTTTTGTCCTTCACAGAACCTCCTGACTTGGCACAGGTGGGTTTATACCACTGTAAAAAGAGCAGAATTATTAGAGTGCTTTTGAGAATGAGGACATTCAATACCAGTATTGTTTGTAGGCCCCAGAAAATAAATTAGGATGTGGGTAGTACTCTAACAAGAGGAAGGTGAAGAGATGGTGCTCTGGGATTAGACAGAATTCCATACGTGGAGGGCCATGTGAAGGAAATAAATCAGGAATGGAAGATGTTCAAAGTATTGAGGTTATGACTGGAAATGGATATGTCACTTGTCATCTACTCCTATCCCCATGTCAGTATTTTCCTTTACCTTTTTTTGGCCCAACCTGTCCAGAAAATGCTCATGTGCTGCACCATGCCCAAGTATATCAATGATTGGCAGGCTGAATCTCTGCACAGCATTGTTCCTTGTTGGCAACCCTTCACATAATAATAAAAAATAAGGTTGAATCATCAGTGCACCATCATTCTTAAATTGCTGCTCATTGGAGACAGCATACCTGGTAGTGTCCTCAACTCATCACTCCTTGCTCTCTCAACTCCCATCGCAATTTGGGAAAGGCCATGGGAAGTATAATGACCGCCAGAGCAAATGGTATGTGAATGCCTTACCCTGCTTAAAGATAACGCACTTTCCTAGTCTGACTTGTCTCTAATTAACAAAGAGAAGATCTTTATTAGAACTTCTGTGATCAATGAAAATTCTTCTGCTTCATTCTCTATCATGTACATTAAACTTGACAAAAAGATTCTTGTCTGCTACAGATATTTAAAGAACCAAATTAGTGATTAAACTAATTAAACTGCAGTGCCCAGGCCAAATACTGTTCTCATGTATATCAGTGAAACTCTGAAGTAACTTCATTGAGCTAATTGATACAACTAACACAAGAGCCAGTGGGTTTCTATTAGGCCAATGGAATTGCTCGTGTAAGTGGAAACAGCAGTTGGCACAATATCAATTATTTCCGTGCAGTAACGCTTCTTTTCTGAGGGTAATTGCACAATATATTCAGTATGTTATATTGTATTTCTGCTTCTGCATGAGAGGTTGAGATTCTAAAACATCAGGAGCACAAGTCTTGATCTTCTGTTATTCAGGCAAAAGCGCTACGTGTATAACACTGTACCCAAGGGAAAATTCCAGTTGTGGATCGCCTGCATAAAAATGTGTAGGGCCATTGCCCACGTTCCACAGAATTCTAATTACTAAATGAGCTTCCTCTTTCCATCCAGCCCTGTTTGAAAGGGTGCATCAGTTATATGTGCTATATTTTAATAGTTCACATGCCAGTAAGCACTTGTTTAGGATATATTGTTTTATTTCTGAAGGGTTACATATTTATTAGAGCAAAATTTCATAGCAAAGCCAGGTGATTAGTCAGGAGAACACAAATTCCACTTTTGCTAATACAGAATTTTAAATTAAACAGGTCACCAAAGGAGAGTCCCTGCAGTAACTAGATTTTTTTGTTTAATCTCTGAGCATGAACTAGTCCTGTTTGCAGAATAAGATGATCCAGGTCATCTTTATGTAGTCCTTTTGCCAAATAGTGTGATGGCCAGAACCAGAGGCATTAATAAGCAATAAATATGTGCTTCTTGGTGGCATTTAGTATTTTGCCTAACAGGTAATATTAACTAATATAAAGCTTGTAAGCTTGTAATCTGCAAATGTGACTTGTCTGTCATAAGTTTAACTAAAATGATAAAACTAACTGTTTGTATTAATTGTGGAACTGACTGGGCCCCAAAGGCAAAGCTGTAGCTGCAAGATTAGCTGACCTAACCGTTTTTGCTCAGGGTTCAGCCTTGATGATAAAAACTGGATCCAACCACCTGGCACACCCAGCACATTCCAGGAAAGCATGTCCCAAGAAAGCATATTCAGAGAAACCTAAAAGGGTTGGGCTTAGTAATGTTAATTTCAAACCTAAAGATGCTGCATGGTAATTTGCTTATTGGATAAACTCAAGTTTGGGTAGTAACCTTTTATGATAATTTTTAACACTTTTCAATCCCATAGGGTAACAGCTATAGGGCAAAATTGTGAGTGGCTCTAAAACCAACAGATTAGCGTAAGACTAGGTATAAAAAGTGCATGCATCAGGTGACCAACAGGAAGGAGGGAACAGAATGGTCATTGCTGTTCCAAGCCCAGACTCTGGACTCCCAGTGTGAGTGAGGATCGAATCCTAATCAAGGGACCTTCCCCGGTAATCCCTCCGACAGCTTTGATTGGGGACGCCTGACTGTGAAAAAGTGTGTTTAACAAAGTGTCCTGCTCGGTCGAAAGGTCTTCCTCAGGATACAAGACTCTCACCCTCCGGGCTACACGCCCCGAACTCGCCTGCCACGACTTTGATGATTCCTGGTTTAGATGAACTGTCTGGCGCATACACATCCGGAAATGAGACCTTGTGTCCGTCGGGGAGCTGGTGAGGGCTCCTCCACCCCTACACCCTCGCCCGTGCCTCCGCAGCAGGAATCCCTCTAAGGCTCCCTCTTCTCATGTGAGTCCAAACCTCACGAGAAGTGATGGAGGGATAACGTGAATGCTGCCGCTGCCTAAAGTGGTGGTACTTGAAGTCCCGTTCTCTCCTCGAGCAGGATCCTGCTTCGTTCTCAGGGGCCTTCTTCTATGGGCATCCTCAGCTTGCTCTCTGGGCCCGCCCCATGGCTCGACGCCAAGAACACCCCGCCGACAGTCCGTCCGCCCCTTTTTACCCCTTTGGGGGTTGCCTTTGCCCTGCTCGTGCCGAAGCCAGACGCTCCGGCATGTTGTGGTCGACCCGTCACCACTCTGGGTCACTGCCTCTCACTCATGCCTCGCAGAGGCGCCTTACCGCTGCCCCAAAACATGGAAACCCAGCCTCGGGCAGCGCGCATCCGCCCCTCTGTTTCCTCGCCTGTCTCCGCCACTCGCTGAGGCACTTCTGCTTCCGCTCCCTGCTCTGGCGCGGCTTTTGAGCCAGAGGCTCCTGCTGCACACCTATAAGAGGTAAGTATTTGCTCCGCCTTCCGGCGCCGAGGCGGGGGCGTTCCCGCGGAGGGGGCAGCCCAGCGAGCTTCACAGCCTGCTGATTTACCTGCTCCCACACACTGACTTCGCTGGAATCACTTGGTGCACACCTGGCATCGAGGGACTATCAATAAGTTGCCAACCCATATCTGTCTATCTGTTGTTTTAAACAGCCCAGTGGCTGATACCCTCACAGTGCCCAGTTGGCTTGTGACAGAATTGATCCATCTGTTATTATTTACTATTAGCTCTTTAATACTGCATTATCTGCTTATTGCATTTATCTTTCTGTTAACTGTTGTGTGTGTAAGCTATAATAAATTTGCCTTTGCTTCACTCCCAACTTTACCTCCTTGATCCGAAACTGAACCAAACAGCTCAGTGGCTGATACCCTTGCAGCGCCCAGTTGGCCTGCGGTAAAATTGACACACTCACAGTGCCCAGCTGGTCTGTGACAAAATAGGGAAAGCCAAGATTGCTTAGTTGAAAATGTACATATAGATTAAGTATATGTACTTTTTATCAGGATACAACAAAAATGGTGACCTTTCTATTTGGTCTATATTCCTCTGTAAGTAAATTTTTTTTTTCATACAAACAGCAAATTACATATGATGTAAAATGACATAATAATGTTAAATAGACTGCATGATATTGCATAGCTCCTTTATTTTTATTGACATTCATGCAAGAAACAAATACCAAAAAAATTATATATATAAAGAAATGTCATGGTGTGTGTGTATATATATAACTTGTTCTTTGTTTAAATGTTAGTCAAAATAAAGGAGCTATGCAATATCATGCAATCTACTTAATACGATTTCAGGATAATACGTATTTAGCAACTAACCCAATAATATCAGTGTATGCCTTATAAGTATAGAGCAAGATCCTGGCCACATCCTAGGTAAATGTTTGGGTATTCTGTCCGTTTTGAGGCAAAAAGTGTTGTTTGTATGGATGTTTGTGTGTGTTTTGCATGCAAGCACAATGCTGAATTTCCCTGTCTACTTCATATTTATCTAATTTCCATGCAAAAGCTCTAAATCTGAGCCTGATCACACTTACACTGTGGTATGTGCTTTCACTTTAATGGCGTTAATCCTAAATTATAGTGCACTGAGTCCTCTGACTATTGCAGTTGTCTTTCTCCCATAAAGACAAAGCCAGATCCTAGAAAGTGCTGAACATGATTTGACTTTTGTTGCAATTGGATGCTGAGTGCTGTGGAGGATTTGGCCAAATGGCTACCTTGTGAATTAGCTGCACTTTATTTTGAAGAGGGTGATTGGGTTCAAATATCCTTTAATTTAAAAAAATATACAAATGATTAATTAGATTCAACTAAATTGCAGAGTAAATTACACCATTAGTAATTCCAAAATTCATAAGCAGGGAACAAAGGGAAGAATATGTTGAATGGATGACAGAAAAAAATAAATCTCTTGGGCAACATGCCACTCTTAGGATTTTAATTTTGAGTTTTCCACTCCCATCTATCCATTCTTATTGCCATCCATCATTCCTGATGAATATAAAGCATTACAGTGTATCACACCACAAGACCACTAGGTTGGGATAACAATGAAAAGTTTCTTACAAGTTTTGATTGGATGGAAAGAAACAGCAGATGACAGTATAGAAAAGCTTGTCTCTCCTCTTGTTTTTCCTTTAACACCTACTTGTTTGCACTGCCATTCTAATCACCATTTCAAAGACACCCCAAAAATGCACTCAGTCAAACTACCTGGAAATCTCACCCCGATTGACTTTAAGAAATGTCATAAGTAGTTCAGCATCACTTATGTCTCTGTTTATTTGTTTGCTTTGGAGATTGTGGAGTAATTTTAGCCCCTCTGTAAGGAAGTATTTATTTTCTGCCTCTTTAATATTACATTTTTGTAACAATTATATTATAATTTTCATACCTTTGGAAATAATACTGGCTTTGGAGAACTGTATTCCCATGTGTGACGTTTTTTCTTTTTAATTAATACTGTACATGCCTGTTTTTGTGTGTCTGACTGGTTAGTTGCTCTAGAGTAAGATGAAAAAGGCAACTAAGCAGAAAAGGGGGAACAAAACTGTAGATAAGGAGCATTCCACAAAACATTCAAACATAGCAGTCAGGTAAATTGCTGTGAAAAGGTGATCCCAATTCTAGTTATGCAGCTATTTTGCCAAGGCTTACTCGAAGATCAAAAGGCAGTGATCAGTTGAAAGATCCATCATGCTGAAAGGGAGAGAGAACTCTCAGCAGCTGCAGGCTGACACAGACTGATTGAGCCAGGGTCTGAAGCAAGCACCTCGGTCCCCAAGCGAATACAGGATGCTAAGGCCAAGCCATGTCTCCCTAAGGACCTGAGGGCATGCCAGCTTAGGTGAATCCACATGTGCATAGGGCTGTTTGCTTATTATTTTTTGTATGTCCATTTCTCCAGCTGTTGTGTTGTGGGAGCAAATACAGCATAGTTGAGTTTGAAAAAGATGCTCTGTGTCAGCACACATTCTGGACATCCAAAGGTAAGCTCCACTAGGCTTGTTGGCCTAGTTAAAATCAGGGGTGATGACAATAGAAGTATAACCTGTAGATCCAGCCAAGGGGTGCTTGAATCACTCGGTCCCACCCCAAAGAGAAGTGGGGGTATGAGCCTGTGACTTGAAAGGGGTGCACACAGGTAAAGGCTTACAGAAAGGGGGAGTTTGCCCAATGACTCTGACAGTGACCTGAGGTAAAGAACACAGCCACTGTAGTTACAGTAGCATCAGTATAGCAAAATTAACCAGCTGGATATATTTAAAAGTAATGAAAAGTGTTAAGATATTCTGGAAGCTCACTGTAGTTTTCAGGAACTTCATTTCAGCTTTATTTTTGACATGTTAGCAAGTTATTGGTAAAGGGAATTATAAGGAGAATATAGGTTGTCTATTTTAGAATAAAAGCAGAGATTGAAACAAATACAACAACCACAAACATTTAACTGGGAAGGAAAATCTACAAGAGCTAACATTTATGTTTGCAATTAGTAGTTTAATCTTTACAATAAACAATGGCATATGCCATTATGAATGTCTATATTATATACTTAGTTACTGATATTTATGTGTGTAATTATCAAATATTATGTCTGATCATTTTACATTCTTAAACTTAGCCAGTTAAATGTGCACTCTTTAACTTCCTATTTAAGACTGATTTTATATGTGCAGTAATAATTTTATATCTGCAATAATTCACCAGTCAAAACACTATATACCTGACTTGGGTACAGATCTTCCACTTTCATAATTTCCCCCCAGTAACCAGTCATGTTTGACTGATCTTTTAAGATTAAAAGCTAAAAAGGAAGAGAGATGTTGAATTTATTTGCAAATTCTCTTTGCTGAGCCCTGTCACTTTAGTGACAGTCCTCCTCAACCTCCTCCTGATTTTGATTTGATAACTAGCTGTAACCCTTTCAAGGCCAAGCTTATTTGTTCATATTATTCTGAACAAATGCATACTCCCAGTATTGATATCACCCTGAATTGTGGGTCAAAAGACACTGTTAATTGTAAAAAAAAAAAAAAGTTGTAAGGATTATTAATCACAGGCAACCCTTTACCCGTCTAAAATCTTAGACACTATCCTGCCAACATAAATGCTTAATTAAACAGTTTGAAGAAAAGTAACTACCAAACCAGTAGAATCATGTGTCTTATGCCCAGATAAATATTCTCTGTTTAAAAACAAAATACAGTGTGCAACTTGCATCACTGTAATTATATTATCTGTTCACATAACTAAACTGAATCTCTAGGAGAGTTCAGCTTAATACTGTTCATTACCCATCTGATCTATGGAGTGGCATGAACTTGTAGGAGCTGAGCAGGCCTCCCATCTGCCAGCCCTAAGATTTTACCATAATAGGTGAAGGATAAGAAGATAGCTAGGGTAGAACAGGCTATTGAAAGGCCCGTTTGGTAGCTCACAAAACTTCAGGCCATTCATGCAGAAAAAAATATTTTCCCCATTCACATGGTATTTTAAACTGCATATACTGAACCTGGTTCATTGTTGGTGCAAGTGAAAATAACTTTTTGATCATACCAGGGCTGAATTTAGCACTTAATGCGCAGGGTGAAGCACTGTTAAACCAGCTGTAACCTAAAATGCTTGTCTAAGGTTGAATATATAAATAAAGAATTTAATATATGAACAAAAAAACAAACACATAGATGGACAAGTGAAAAGTAGCAATACAGTAGTAGGCACAACACTATAGCAGTCCTGTCTTTGGCATATGCCTTATTCTTACTGACTCTCTGGTGCAGGGGTGCCCTTTATAAGACCCCATTCCCAGCAGGCTTTTCTGGGAATCAGCTTTTGAATTTAGCACTTGGAGGAAGCAATAATCTTAACACAGTCATTTTGGCAGATGCTGACAATATTTCCTTTTCCTCTAGCTGCTAACAACCTATTCCTTCCTTTTTTTCTTCCAATTTTTCTGTTCTTACTGCTAAGCCAGTGGTACATTCTCACAAGAACCTGCAACAAGCATACTAAGCTTTACATCTTGAAGGCTCTGTATGACCATTAACTAATTAGTTAGGGAGGAAAAAAGCTGTAGGTAGACTGTTTCAAATGGCAGAAGCTGCAGGGAGTGAGGCTTAGGCACCAAACAGTGGTATGATTGTGTGAAGAGCCAGAGGGTAGGTCTGTAAAACTGGAACAGAGAATGGGGAGTAAGTAGAAACACATACAAAGGTTTGAACAAGTCCACAGGAGACTTTTAAGAAACACAGACAAAGAAACACAACACTGATAACTATGTAATACTCAACATCTAATGCAGGCATAGTGGGAAACATTAAGCAAGGACTGTCAACGTAGATTTTAGGCCACATCTTCGAAGAGGGGATTATAATATAAATGCTACTCAAGCCTTAATTACAGTGTATGAATGCATGGAAGTACCACTGCAGGAAAGCAAATGTCCAGTACTAAAGACAGACAAGGTTCTTTGGGTATAGAAGTTCTAAAGACAACATTTTTCATCAAAGGCTAAGTGAGCAAAGCACACCTATTGTACATTTCCCCAAATTTGCTGTAGGTTCAGATTGTTGGATCCTTCCTAATGTAACTCTTGGGCCCTTTGACTCAGTTACTTAGCCTTAGTTTTCTCATATGAATTCATTTTTCCATTTTGAGGGGAAAGGATGGCCTTATGGCTGAGGCTAGGGCATAAGTACTTAATTCCCAGCTCTGCCACAGATCTTTTTTGTGGTTTCCAGCAAGACAACTTCTCTGTGCTCCCAGTCCTGCCAGTCCCTGACTTCTATTTCAATTACTCTGCCTGATGCTCATTCTTTCAGCAAACTGGGCAAAGCAGAACAGATAGGTGGCCTCAAAACCCTTGAAAGAGATTTCAGGAATTTTATGAATAAGTGTCAGAGATTCCCAATTATCATGGGAGATAAATATATTTTAGGTTGCTGTAGTCTTTCGCTGCAAATAAGGTGGAGAAGTTAAGTGTATGCTCTGGACAATCTAAGATAGGGGTACCAGGATAAGCAATGGACTGCAGGCACAACAGAATAGAGAAGGCTGGTAGTGACAAAGGGAACAAATAAGAGTGCTTTGAATTTAGAAGCAAAGTGGCACTGAGTGCAAATTACTCTGAGATTAAGCTACTGCAGTCTGTTATCTAAGTAAGATTGTTGTGGAGCCCCACAATAATGCAGAGGTTTTGAAACATTTCATTACCTAGAAAATGCCAAATTCTGTCCTCAGTTGCAACTCACAACCCTTTTGGAGGTGAATAATGTGCCCTATCAGATGGAAATCTTAGGTGTTTGGAAGAGTTTAGAATGAGTAACAGCCAGGGTAGAACTGCTGGGGCCTCTATATATCCAGGGTTGTTCTAATCTACAGTAAGGAGATCAGAGTGAAAGAGGACATTTTTTAGTTGAAGTTGTTGCTGATATACCAGCAAAGATCATTGACTGTTTCCTGACAAACTCTAATGTCTGTGTGGTCATTTTAAGGTTAGCAGGGTTTTTGGGTTTTTTGTTTTGTTTTGTTTTGTTTTTTTTTGGGGGGGGGGGCACTGCCAATGTATGAACACAGAAGCTGAAGTGAAGCTGTAGGAAAAAAGCATTGATCATATGGAAGCGTAAGCCCATTCCTGAGGGCTGGGAAAGAATGATCGGTAGGATGCAAGGCGGGCAGTGGTGGTTTCACAGCGCCTGGTAACTCCTAGCACAACTTCTTGAGGAGAGGAGAAAGCAGACCTGAAAACCTAGGGGAGGGGGAGAATAAAAGTGGTACAAACAAAATCCCCAAATGCGCTCAGCACATCTTCCTAGGGCTGAAATGGGAGCTCAGAACTAAGGCAACTGACTAGCTTGTGTCTCAGCAAGATAAAGAGGGATTTTTTAAAAGGTAATGCGTTGAGGGGAAAACACAACAAAAAAACAGAAGGGAGCTGGGGCGGGGGGGGAGAGAATATTTACAAGTACAGAAAGCGGAAGCGTTATCAGAAGCTTTCTGGGGAGATAAGGAGCTGGGCCGGCCCCTCTCAGCGCTGCTTGGACACACTCCTTGCCTTTGATTCTCTCAGGAAAGAGCGAGAGGAGCTGCTGACATTTCTGCTTAAAAGGAAGAATCGATGAATCTTTGTTTCCCACTGCCTGCCTGTTTGACCTTCTTGTGTTGCGGAGTAGAAAAGAAAGAAAAGGGAAGGGGGCAGGGGGGAGGCGATTCGTGCTAATAAGATCCCAGACAAGATCACAGCCCTCTGATCATCGCTAGAGATGTTGTTATTGGGCTGGTGTCTTATTTGAGGCTGCTACTCATTTTGGATGCTCGCCTCGCTGTAATAAGTCACACTCTTTGCAGCCATCATCCCTGTATTGACAGGCAAATGTCACCCGCGTTTGATTGACACCCGTGGGTCCTGAATGCCGAAGTATGATTTAGGAATCAATTCTGTTTGTTTATTTAAAGAGCTGTTCGTGGACCTTGTACGTTTGTGAGCGGGAAACTTGCTTAATATTCTCTCAGGGGAGTTGCTGCTAACAGGGCCAGGCTTTCACTACCTGGCTCACACACTGAGAGTGGTGGTGCTGGGATGGTGCTGGGGGCAGGGAGCAACAGAAACTCTGCCTCTCCTCAGCCGTCCTCACCAGAGCCCCTTCTCTGGGGCCTGGGCCATGCAGATTTGCCTTTGGCTTCTGGGATGAATGGCACCATAATACAGTGCCGGGCTGACAGGAGGAGGGCAGCTGGTTAGAAGCAACTGGTGGGGCCCACAGAGAAACTGCCCCTTCCTGATCTCTCTAGGGGTAATGGGGACAACTCGGCCTTCTGGGCCGAGGGCTGGAGGGCCATTTACCAGGAGCAGGGGAGAGTGGGCTCCCACCAGACACCACAGAGCACTTGTATGCCATGCTCTCAGGGTGAGCAAAGCCTCGGGGAGACGTGAAAGCATGGCAGGGGGTGACCTTTTGATTCTGCCTCAGCGACCTGAAGGGAAGAGCCAAGCCCGGCTAAGCGCGGCTCTTCCCCTCAGTCTGAGCTGCGAGCCGCCAGGCTGAGCCAGGGAGCGCTCACGATTTCACTGCTCATCCCTGTGCAGTGAGCAAGGGAAGGAAGGAGGGAGGGGGGGTGGAGAGGAAAAAAACCTCCCCGCACTGTCAGGGTAATGCCAAACTCTGCGTGAGTGGGAAGCGTGGAGCAGATGCCGGAATGAGATGCCAAGGCAGCTCCCTTTCCCCCTGCGCTTTTGGGTGCCTATAAATTGCTCCGGCAGGGCTGGCAGCCTCCTCTTCTCCTGGCAGGTGGCACGGGGCAGGCTCGCGCGCTCCTCAGCACAGCTCGGCCGCGCTCCGCCGGGACCGGCCGGGAGGGGAAGGCGCTCGCGGGCACCAGGGAGGCTCTTGCCCGCGCGCGGCAACTTGCAGCCACCGCTCGCTGCCTGCGGGGAGCTGCTGTCACTGCAAGCAACAGCAAGCACACAAAAAAAGAGAAGGAAAAAAAAAAAAAGCCCAGGGAGAGGCGGGGGGCAGCGCGGCGCGGGGAGGCGAGGAGCGAGTTCCCGGGAAAGTTGATGCGAAGTGGCACCGTCTGCAAAAAAAAAGTCGATCGCCGGCAGGAGCATAAAAGTGTGAGCGGCGGCGGAGGCGGCGGCGCGGGCTGCAGGTCTCGGCGCGCCAGGGCAGCGCCGGCCA
>NW_017728886.1:36874979-36896743 GCF_001723895.1 Crocodylus porosus
CGGGGACGCGCGCGCGCGCGCGAGGGAGGCAGCCAGCACCGCTCCCCTCCCTGCGCGCTCCCACGCGGGGGGAAAGGGGCCAACAGGTGGCCGTGGCTCCCAGCGCAGGGATTAGGAGCCGGGGCTTGGGGCATCCCTGCGGCCACGGGCAAGCACGACAGCCGATCCCGCGGCCGCAGGGCTGGGGGCACCGGGCAGCCGCCGGCTGGCGCGGCGCGCTGCTCTCGGGGCCCTCGCGCGGCTCCAGCCAGCGCCCGGCCCTTGTGCTGCTCGCGGGGTCGGGCATCAGAGGGCAGCGCATGGACCCGCGGGGCCACTTCACCTTTTGTCTGCGGTGCCTCGGTAGAGCCGCGACAATAAAACGATGGGCGCCTCGGCAAGAATTAATTGCGCTAGCAAATGGCTTCGGTCAACACTCACCGCCTCACCAAAGGAGCCGGGACTGGTGAAACAAGGCAAAATGTAGGACGACTCATTTGATTCCTTCACATAGGAGAGATGCAGAGATATAGCGAGGTTGCCATATTTGCAATCAAAACTAGCTGAAATTTGGGCATTCATCTTAAGCTAGGAAAAAGAAAAAATGAGGGGAGCAGGGCATATGTCTATGAAGTCAATGAATTATAAATCTCAAACCGAGTCGCACATGAACTGCTCCAACTATTTGAGTGACTAAACTTGCACTGAATGAATGGAAAGGGGTGGGGAGAGTCTTGTTTGAAGATCAGAAGGGTAAATTCTTTCTATAGTGTTTAAGCTTAAATATCAGGACAATTTATTGAAATTAGTGAGTAGCCTTACAGCAACAGTGACTTTCTGAGTGAGATTTGTTCTTGAAACGCTGATGGCTGATGCGATGTGACAGCAGTTAACTTTCTGTATTTGTGAGAAAGCCTGGACATTATCAAATGAAATTCCTAAAGGGAGTCTAACCAAAATGGTTTGGTGCTATATGTCCAGTGGGGTTCCTTAGGGAAAAAAAATATTCATGTTGGAAAGTGCATAGATTACAGGGGGAAAAAATCCTTCCACAGCAATGTATATAAAGAATCTCAACCCTTTCAGTGTAACACGCTACCTTTCTTAATACTTGCAGAGCTTAAACATTGAAGTGCTGAGATCACATAGCTTAGCTAGTTCACGCTTGCAATTTCAGTGTCCCAGTGCACCTTTATAAAATGATGAGGTGGACAGTCATACAACTTATGAAATGTATACTACATTAATGGTTTCATTTTGCAGTACATTTGCATTCTTATAGCAGTACACTTAGAACTCTTCTGAGACCGTTTTCATAGATTTTAATAAGAAATTACATTGGCTTTCCCAAACAAAGGAGGGAAAAACCTGAAAGGTAACACACAGCCTGTTTAAAGCGTTGACAAGGTTTTGTGACTACATAAAAATGAAAATAATCTTTACAGATTCCTGTAGTCTGTCCTGAAAATGATTTTGATAGCCTACTCAAAGAAGAATTTAGTCACTGAGTACTACCTAGCACCTTAGCAATGAAATATCCATTGGTCTTGACAATATTCAACACCCAGACACAGCTTTTGTAACAACATAGAGCAGTGGTCTTCAAATCTTTTTGATCGCACACCCCTATCAGTAAAAAAATTTTTGAGCATGCACCCCCAATATATGTATATTTATTTATTTATAAATTATAAACACGTGACACATGACTGTCTGACATACAGACCGAGTGAGGGCGCCTGTGTCAATCCATATATTAAATATTAGTAAAGCCTAATTTCTTTCTTATTTTTTTAGATAAAAATTAAATATATATAGAAGTCGAATATTTTCTTCCCGCACCCCAGTGGATCATCTTGTGCACCCCCTGGAGTGCGCACACCCCACTTAGGAGACCACTGACATAGAGGACCATGTACTGTTAAAAGCCATTAATTAATTTATAGTAGATAGCAACAGCAACATCAAATATTAGGTAAATCCAGTAAGTGGCAAAGTGGAAATCCAATAAGGCAACATTTGGAAAATTTGGAAATAATTTAAACAAACTGAGTTGTCAGTGTGCAGGGTCAGCTCTCTAAAAGTCATTCTGCCTCAGCTGTATAAAAGAACCCACACACCTTAACATCTCTCTCTCCCCTCTCCTCCCATATAATACCAATAACAACTTCAGTACACCTTATTTTCTCTGGGTGGATTTTTCTGGGTTTAATGGCCCAGACCATTCAACTGACTGTAGTGGTCATTAATCCTGGGCAGTGCCCTGCACTTTGATGGCTATGGCTTACATCAATAATAAAAAACATACATTTGGACCAGGGAATCTTAAACATAGGTACGCACTATATCGCCCGCCATACAATGTAGCAGTTTATATTTGCACGGTGTCAAAACAATTACAAATCCTTTAAGCTCCTCTCACACTTGTTATGTGATGCACAGGGAATGTTCTCCCTACATGATCTTTAAGCTTCATAATACCTTGAGAGGTAGCGTGCTAAGGAGCCATCTCCTTTTTAACATTTCAGTATTAATGTGAGATCATACCACATGAAAATTTAATTTGAAAATCTATCATTTAAACTTTGAAAGGAATGCATTGCAATTTGTGACTTATAGCTCCTTTTTTCAGTTCTGAACAGATAAAAATCCAGCATATTATACGCCAAGGCATGCATTATTACTTAGTTCAGCTTTGCAAAGCCACTAAATCACTTACAGCTTTGTACAACGAGGCTAGAATAGGGACAAGCGACAAAACAGATGATGTGTAATATTAAAATAAATCTCACACAAATAAGTTTAAATATTTTACAAAGACGACCAAATTATGTACAAACGATCTGGAGAATTACTTGTTGTTGACAATGTGACATAATTTTGAAGTAATGAATGTTATGTGCAATTTGAGATTCATTCTGAATTCCTTCTAGTTTACTAATAGTGTCCAATCAAATCAGTAGCCAAACGGCAAGGAAAAAAAGACAATACAAAATTACATATGACTAAAAGTCGTAGAGTCAGCTACACCAAAACTTCACACATTGGAAATTAAATACAGATGGGCTTGCTACTGAGATAATTTTACAATGTGCATCTTTTGCGCTGTGTGGAAATCAAATTTTTAATAAGTGAAATATGTCACAATATTTCCCAGAATGAATGGGATTGCTTACCCACTGATAGCATTCATCTTCAGTCTTTCATTAAGATCAGAATACTTTTTCAGAGAGAAATCTACTAGAAGGACCTAAAGCCCATAAGCAGCAAGACCCTTTTTATTTGGTGCTGTGGTTTTTTATTTTGTTTTTGCACTGTGATCCTCCACCTGCTGTAGTCATAGATCAGTTCTGGACAAACTCCAGGCCAATAGTAACAGGGCCGTATTGTGTGTTCATACCAATGGAAATCAAGAATAGTTCCATTGAAGTTAAAGGTACACCAGCGTAAAGTTGAAGTGGGATTAGAGTTAAGCCTCTGGAATCAAGGTATTTATTTCAAATTATTTTCCCCAGGGGCAAAGCATCTGGCGATGTGTGAGCAGTCTTTTATTACTCAGACCAATTGTTTTACTATGTGGGGGACCTGATCACTATGCTGTGAATCATTTCTGTAACAGGCAGAAATAATGAGCTTATTGGTAAAATGAAAACTACAGCTTAGAGGCATTTAGGTATGCTTGAGCTGGAATTAAGTGTGTGCCAAAACAGGCAGTTTAAATATGACTGAATTCCACTATGCAAGGAACATGACTTTCTTAACCAAACACTGTTATATATTTTATCTAGGTTCGAGCAAGTGCAATTGCTCAGGATGCTGATCAGAACTACGACTATGCCAGTAACAGTGTGGTCCTTCATTTGGAGCCAGGAGATGAAGTTTACATAAAATTAGATGGAGGAAAAGCACATGGAGGAAACAACAACAAATACAGCACGTTTTCTGGATTTATTATTTATGCTGACTGATGATGAGTCAAAAACTAAGCTTGTACTTCTGAGTCCAAGCACTGGATTCATGTGGCAAATGTCAGTGAATCAGGAACCCCGGTGGAGACCGACCATGGGACACCTCAGTAGTGGGGAAAATCAGATGCTACCTGACTCACATCTGTCCAACAGAGAACTCTTATATTAAAAAATTATAAAGCAAGTTAAACAGATGTGTGATCCACTACCACCAAAGCAAATACTCCTTATTGTTAGTGTCCATGTGAATGAAGTCCTATATAGATCAATTTTTTATAGAAAAAAATCTAAAGACACTGAATTACTTCTTCAGTATATATGATACTTTGATGTGTTATGATCTTGCTGCTTTATCCATACATCAGCTTTGATCCTTGTGACTTACCTGCTAACAATGATGCTTGGAGTCCACTCATAGTGTGGTGAGGAATGATTTTACAATAAAAGGAAGAGGTAATTGAAATATACTTCTTCTCTCCAAAGGAACTGTTTGCCTTGTATTATTGTTATCCTTCTATCTAGAATTAGAAGCCAATTGGTTTCAAGCCTTAACTGAATTTTCCTGATTTGTGAGTGTACATCAGACTCCTGACATGATGTCAGCCTATTAAAGCAGTTTACATTTCCTCTCCTCCCTTTAGTTGTATTTTAAAAGAGAAAGACAGGCAGACAGATGAAGGGAACAATTCATTAAAAATATAAGAATTGACATAAAATGTCTACTATATTTGGACCAAGTCCTCCTTCCACTGAAGCCAATGGCAAAACTCCCATTGATTTTAGTGAGAACGGGATTTGGCTCTCAATAGGTAAACATCTGTAAATATATATTTAGACAATTCTACAAACCCATTCTTGATGGTTTGTTGTGTAAATATTTATTTAGGAAGTCTAACATCCACATTTGCTGGCCAGGCTGGAATAATTTCTGTGCAGCAATTAATCTTTAGTGTAAATCTGTAGTTAGGTATTATTTTTAACAAAAAGATTATTTATGGCTCAACATACTGCAGAAGCACACTGGGAGTCATTACGTAGGACATTGTGGGGATATCATGGACCAAAATCCTGCTCAACTCACTCACTTATGCAACAGGCTTCCTTGAATTCTGTGGAGGTACTCGCACAAAAGAGCAGCATGTGATTTGACTCCATGTAACCATGCTGTCATGTAGCTCATTTTAAAAATGTATTTTATTAGTTTGTCATGAGGTGTGACTGAAATTAACACAAGAAGCATATTACCAAATATAAAAACCACTTATGCAAGGAAGCAGATTTTCAAATGCAAAAAAGGTGTGTATAAAATATTATTTTTCTTAAATATATATCTACATAGAAGTATATATCTATATATGTATGTGCTAAAGTAGGTTAATCCACATGATGAATTAGTGGACTGGAGAATTAAATTGTTCAACACATGGTTTTAAGTTATAATTATAAAAAAACCCTTTCAAATCAGCAGTAGCTGTAATGCTGTCTTGACAAGGGATATTTGTTCTAAACCATGTATAAGGCATTTATTTTCTTAACTGCTCCCATATTGGTGCTACCAAGTGTTAATCTCATGTAAAATTACAGCTGGAATATGCAACTTAACAGATAATGTTTGAGAGAGAAAAATAATTAATTAGCTTCCTACTGCAGCTGATGCAGTATATAACTTAGATAACATTCATGGTAAAATTATGGTACTATTTGTACAAATTGAGGGAATAATAGAGGCCAGTACTTTTCATTTTTCCATAATCTCCACAGGAAGCCTTTTCTAATCTACAAAGTAAAAAATGTCCACACATAGATGTTTATCATACACTAACATGTCAAAAATCTGTCATACTTTTTACCATGAATTACTTGGTAAGATTAGACAAATTTTAAAGATGAAAAATTGCTCTAGAAATGAGTTTAATGTTTACATGAGTAAGGCTTAACTAGACCATGCTATTCTTCTGGTCTCTTGCTCTTTTGAGCAGGCATTCAATTAAAAAAACATGACCAAATAGTCTGTGCTCAGTAAAAGAATCTTGAATGCAGCACATCTGTATTTTCATAAGGGAAGATAATGCTTCAAAACTGCCTTTTTATTTTGTCATCATTTTGATTAAACATTGCTAGTATCCCTATGACACAACACCAACTCATCACATACATAAAATGCAGTGATTACTTCTCTTTGGCTTTTCCACTACACAATGCATTTTATAATGGACATAACTGACTTCACATCTGCTCATTTCACAGGTCTTTCGTTTGGTAATTACACTCACTACAGAGTGATTGGCAGCAAGGCTTTGCTACTTCTTATGTAGATATCAAACAGCAATGTATCTAGTAAAAAATCATTTATACTTAGTACTACTCTTTCACCAAGGTGTTAACAGAAAGACTTTACCACCAGAGGACACCTAAAGATGGATAAATTTGAAAAAGCAAGATCTTGAAATCAGATTGCCATTGCTAATAAACATGACCTTTTCTTTGGAGAAATAAGTATCCCCTGTTTAGGTCTAGAGGAAAGAACAAAAACTTAACTGGAAAAAATCATGTAAGGGAAACATTTCATGTTTTGATTCATATCTTGACAAACTGATTTGTAAACTGATTATCTCATGGCCTTTGTTTTAATTACAACTCCTCATTAAATTGTGTTATGTAATATATTTTGACTTTTGGTATTGCATCTTTACAAAAGGAAACTGGTTTGCATGGTATTTCACATGGTCATATGCAAGTTTCCAAAAGTTCAAAAGTGATTTATTGCAATTAAAACACATTCTAAAACAAAAAACAGTGATTGTTAAACTCGTCTACAAATTGCTTTATTCAAAAATATTTTCCACATATTCTTCACATTTTCATTTAAAAATAATCTCTTTGAATTGTTAATTAAGAAAGATAAAGTACTTTTTTATAAACGTTAAAATCTTCCTTTTTGTAATCTTCTGTTTTTGTAGAAGCTAGTTTAAAATGCCATATTCTTTATCAAGCATTAATTAAAGAACAGCAGGATAATTAGCATGATCATCAATATTACAAGGAACATCATATCACTCTAGAGGGGGGGCAATTAACTTGAAACACTTTAAATTTTGTCAAGTAGTACAGCTGATGTATTTTCAAAGAACGTAAAATCATGAATAATGTGTGATAACAGTATGAAATTTGCTCAGTGGAACACTTATTCCAATATTTGTTTGCAAAAATTCTGTAGTTGTGCTCAAGACCAGTAACTCATTCAGGACCAGATTATTAGAAGGTCATTTAAGGCAAAGGCAATTTCCACTTCGTGTTCTAATTTAAAAAAAGAGGTGATGATCAATGCTATGGGTGGCTTATTAAGCTTTCCCCAGTGCCCCTATATGTGAAATGACCCTCTATTAAATGTAATCTGATTTTTTTAAAGCAAGATGTGAATATTTAACATCTACCTGTATTTAAAGGTCAACCACTGTTTTGGGTTCTCCACCAATATTTTATCAATTCTATTTTGGGAGATGCCTCTAATTAGCATTTTTGGAACTATGTTTTTAAGGATATGTGAATATCCATGACCTCCATAGTTCATCAATCTGTTCTTAGTGTGTATATCATGAGCCATTAGAATTCTGTCTTCGTAGCCTTCATCAATCAACATCCGAATCCTGCAAAGATACAAAGCATACTTCCTTGTCAGTAAAGGGTTTACAGACTTCTGGTAGTAATACCAGATTTCTGGTAGTAATACAGAAATAAACATTATTTAAACTTTTTACATGGCTATATCTCTACACTCTCATGTAAAAAAAATGAAGGATTGTTGGATATTCAAAAGATGCAAAAATATAAACTAGATCTTAATCATAAGTTAGATCAAAACATATGGTGACCATTTTGAAAAGAAAATCCTTGAAAGCAGGTTAATGTCACACCTCTAGAAGAGCTGGTAAGGAAAAGCAGTCTCATCAAGATTTCTTACACTTCCTTAGGCTTGTGTTCTGTTTAAAGTCTTCTGCAAAATTAATTTATTTTAACATCTACAATTTGTAACCATAGGATTAAATAATTTCCTTTATGCATGACCCTTTATAAGATCAGTTAGTCTGGTTAACTCTGCCTGCTGACCATAGCCAAATTATTTGCACATCTTCATGTAAGCAGAGCAATCATTTACCTTAATTTCATTTCAATCTATTTGTATGGGAGTTTTTTTACTAATAAAACATGTAAAGCTAGCTGTTCCAGTTTAAGAAGCAAACATCTTGGAGAATTTTCACTTAATTATGAACAGCTGTTCTCATTACTATCGGTCCACTATTCTGCAGCAATTGAAGGAATAGTAGCAATTCTTTGGAGCTCAGGCTTGTTCCTTAGTTCATATAAATGGCTGCAGCTGTACTGAAGTCAGGCAAGTTGATACAGAAGTCTGATGCAGGCTGTTGAATGTCCTTTTTTTATACCGTTTTGGTGGCTTTCTATTTGGAATAACAGGAGAAATTTCAAGTATTCAAGAGTTACCGTTTTCCATTAGCAACATCACTCAGGTAATATCTGATCCTCAGAGAAGTCTATTTATGGAGAATGTCAGTGAGATGGATAGACTAATAGGTGCTTTCTTTGAGTTTTAGAGTGTTCAAAACCAGTAACATCAGCAAATATCTAGCACATGGAGGGAGGGAAGCCAAGCTGAGATAGAAATCTTTGTGGCTTACTGCCTTGGCTGATGTATCTGCAAAGATAATCTCTCTAGTAGTGTAGCTGTAATGCCACAGACCTGCTTCCAGTTGGCAGAACCACATTTGTCTTACTGGTTTTGGAAGCTTTAATGCTCGCAAAGTATTGTGGAAGAAAAAGTAGGGCTAGTTCTTAATTGAACAAAGGTAAAAATCTTGTGCATTTCCATAATTAAAATCTTACTATACTTAGAAACTATTCAACATGTTTCTCCATTGTGTCCTACCTGTCAGCTTATTGCTCAGGTGTGGATCTTCCTGCAAGTGTTAGCTCTGTTGCTAGTAAGAAGTGACAGTGGCTCGGATCTTCAAAGGTATTTAGATGCCTTATTCCACTACAGAGGCATAAAGGACATCTGCAAAACTTTTTCTCAGTTGCTGCTTATCTCTGTAGGACCTGTCATGGGTCTGACACACCCCACAACTACCAAGATGTTCAAAGCTCCTAAAACAGGATTATCAACCCTAGCATATTTCCTTGGTTCCCCCAATTTTGTAGGTGTTCTTGAGCAACCAGTGCACAAGACAACTAGATGGACCAATGCATGCACTTTCTTAGAACTGCCTACTGGTTAGTACTCTCTTTAACATGTAATAGATCCAGGTGTCAATCCTTGCTCTGTGAGCAGACACTTGAATCCAGGTTTCCCTCCACCCCTGCTGAGGGTCCTATCTAAAACATCATGGACTTTCTACAGTTGGTCTTTCTCAGTCTCTTCTGCTGGAGTGTTTCCAGTCTGTATAAACAAACATTAATTGAAGCAAGCACTTAAAACTCTGTCTCTCATGTCTTGAGTGCTACAACTATACCTGTTGCTAGTAAGAAGTGACAGTGGCTCCAATCTTCAAAGGTATTTGGATCCCTAATTCCACTACAGAGGCATAAAGGACATCTGCAAAACTATTTCTCAGTTGTTGCTTATCTCTGTAGGACCTATGGTTTCTGTGCTTTGATTCAGGAGTAAGCAAGTATTGGTCTGGTAAGTAACTCTGTTTATATGCAATGATAAAAACAGAAAAGTTTTTCTCTTAGCTTTTGGAAAGGAGGCAGCTTGTAAGGAAGAATATCTCCGAGGAGGAGTATGTTTAGTTCAGCAAAAATAAAATGTTCAGTTGAGATGCTGTATGTAATATGCATGCAAGGATTTGATGAAAATTGGCAGTTTTCATTAAAATAAATGCAGTAATTTAAGATGTTGGTTTAAGTTGGCAACACTGCAAATTATGTCCTTTACTCCTAAACCAGACTGTGGAAGAGAAGATTGATTGGCAAGAACTAGCAGTACTAGATCACCAGATCTGAGCAAGAAAAAGCAGACAAGACAACATAGAAGTAAAGTATTGTGGAGGAAAGGGCATGACACTTTCATAAAGATGAAAACCACTGACTGAGACCAAATTTGGAAGGAGTTTATTTAGGGTATTTGACATAAGCAGCCTAAGAACCAGGCAGGCAAGAAAAAAAACAAACCTTCCTACCTCCTCCCTAAATTTCCTGGAAAATGACCACAAAAAATCTACACCTACTCTACAGATCTGTAACATGCATATGTATGTATATGTACACACACACACACACACCCCTTCCCCCCCCCCTACATCTATCCTACAGGAATATATGTATTTGAGTGAATATACAAAGTTATGCATTTATATTGTTGTTTATATTGTTTGGATTGGAACATGGACATGCCTGGAAATCCTTTTCCTCTTTGAATGGTTGTATAAAAATATAAGGATCAATATGATTTGCTTTCTTCTGGTGACTACAAACCAAACATGAGCCTACTAAAAATGAAGAAAAAAAGAGGAGACTGCCACTGTCACTTATTTCCTGCATAAACACAGTGAAAGTGCAAGAAACAGTTTTTAATGGCCTTTCCAACATCTCCGCCCACACACACACTAGCACTGTACCCAGAGAAAGGCAATTCTGGAGTATTTCTTCCTACAAAAACCTGCTGTCACTGTCATTGAGTGCCAGGGTGTTAAGAGGCATGGCTATGGCTGGAAGGGAGGAATATTATGGATGAAATGAAAACAAACAAAAAAATTGCTATGATTAAGGAACACTGCATGCTCTGTTATACTCTACTTCTTCATGCATACCTCCCAATGTTTTCAATGAGAGCTCTACATTCATGACAAGTACAGAATGGATTGTACATTTCACAGATAACATTAGGGAGTCTAGGCATGAAAAGCCATGATACAACATGATAGAATTTACTAGTACAGTGCAGGATTAAAATTAATGTTAGAGATTTCCAGTATGAACCATCAGAGAGATTCCAGGGACAAAGAGTCAAAGGTAGCATCAGATATACATGTGACAGGTAAGAGAATGAGTGTTCATAATATCTCCTTGCTATCTCCTTAAAGAGTGTTCATGATATCTCCTTAAAGAACCTGAAGCCAAGGAAGAGCAACAGTAGAGCCAAAATGACAGAGGAAAGGGATGCAGAAAAATAAAATTTGAAATATGCATGAAGGTTAGAAGTAAATTTTCCCAAACTATTAGTAATTAAAAAAAATAAAAATAAAAAAGCCAAAATGTAAAACTCTGGCTCTGAGAGGAAACAGAGATGACAGGAACACTGTCATGCCATGAAGCAAGTTGCACTCAATACTTGCATGCCAATAACTTTTACTTCAGCAGCCATATTGTTATTAAAACTTCACTGCATTACAGTAGGTACCTTGCAATTCTTTCATTGTCACTTGGCATATCAACATCTGGGTTGAACTGGTAATTGAGCAACTCTGTGCCAAAGAGGTCATACTCTAAGTAGCATCCAAGTTTACCAAACTCCAGCAGTTTCTTTTCATCAAATATAGTCCTGAAGAAAATATAAAATACAGCATAAACTTATACAAAAGCAATCGTTATTATAAATTGTGTCAGAAAAAGTGCCAGGCACAAGGCTAGATATAATTTTGGTAACTCCTACTTCTAAGGAGCTAAAGATATTGAAAAATGTTAAGCCCATTCATTAAAAAACTTAGGCCAACATGTTATGCTGTTTCCCCCCCTGCTCCTCTGCTTCCCACCTTGAACATCTTGGGATGCAATGTATTTCTTAAGCAGTTAAAATAACAGCGGAACAGGCAGAGTCATAATGGACCTTAATGGAAGAAAGAAGAAAATGTGTTTTACATACTTGCAAGCATCATAAAAAAGGAACTAGTGAGAGAATTTTTTATTTGCTTTTAGTCAGAGGAACTCCTATACTGAGCCAATTGATTGTACCTGAACAAAATGAGATCTGCGAATAATCTTTACATCTTATTTCATTCACTGTGAAAATGCAGATATCTTTTGGGTTAAATATTTGCAGTATTTCACCACAACTCTTCACATTGGTTTTGGACAGAACATGAAATCCAACAGAAAGTAAAGATAATGTTGTTCTGAGACAGGCAGATTGTAATTGCCTATATGGGAATTTGGCCAGGACTCCTTAAGTTAATGTCCCACTTCTTGTAATGGAATTGTAAAGCAGCACGAATTAGTCAGAACACAGAATCATAGAAGTCGGGTCGGAAGGGACCTTGTAGATCTTCAATTCCGATCCCCTGCCTGGGCATGAGAAAAAACTGGGCTCAAATGATCCCAGCTAGGTAGGCATCAAGCCTCCTCTTAAAGACCCCCAGGGTAGGAGCCAGCACCACTTCCCTTGGAAGTTGGTTCCAGCTCCTAGCCGCCCTAACTGTGAAGTAGTTCTTACAGATGTCTAATCTAAACCTACTCTCCAATAATTTGTGTCCATTATTCCTTGTTATGCCAGGGGGCGCTAGGGGAAACAGTGTCTCCCCCAAACCCTTCTGGTTCCCCCTAGTGAGTTTATAGACAGTCACCAGGTCCCCCCTCAGCTTTCTTTTGTGAAGGCTGAACAGGTTTAGGTCCTGCAGTCTCTCGTTGTAGGGTCTGCCGTGTTGTCCCTGGATCATGTGGGTGGCCCTCCTCTGGACCCTCTCAATGTTGTCCACATCTCTTCTGAAGTGGGGCGCACAGAACTGGACGCAGTACTCCAGATACGTGCACAAGCAGCGTTTCTCTAAGGGTATATCTGCACTGATATTTAGGGTTGGCCCTGAGGTCACTCTCAATCAGCCATACTCATCTATATTGCAACTTGCAACCTAAACTAAAGCCATCTGCATTCTTATTTGAAAAGTGGAAACTTTCTGGGAATATGTAAACTGAGTACAGACAGTAAAGAGGAAAAGTGGGTGCAGAACAGTCAGAAGTTAGAAATGAGGAAATGTGGAATTGCAGTCTGCAGATTTCTTGTGCTTGCAGACTGCAGCATGTGGATACATTTCAAACAAGGTGAAAAAAAAGTGTGGGCTGAAAGATGAACAGTAGTGGGGTCTCCCTCAAACTTAGAAGATCAGTAGAGCATCCAGGTTTGGGATAGACTGCTGCTTGGTATAGACTTGCAGGCAACACTGTGGATTTAGGACAATTTTAAGATTGCCCCCCACTGTCAGTGCAGACATGGCCCAAGAGCCACGCTGCTGGAGCACTGTTTCATGAAGAAAACTGGTAATTACTGAATCAACAACTTCCTGCCATATATTGGTGGTTTTTATGGAAATGTCATTTCCAAGCATTCCAGAAAAGCTTTGCAAATCTATTGATATAGTTATAATGATGACTTTTTCACCTGGGGCAATCTTGGGGACTGGGGGGAAACACATTTAACTAAAAGCAACTGACAAACAATTTTCTATGTTCTTTCCTCAGAAGCACAGATAACTTATACCAAGAACATTCACTCATAACACCCCAGTTCTCTTCCTGCCTCGTGTCACAAAATCATTTTGCTCTGTTTAACTGCATCATAGTCTGTTGCTATGGAAATGACTGATGTCACAAATTCAATATTATGACTTAACAGCAGGATCAAGTAGGAGGAACAGATGGGCTAAGAGAGAGAGAAACCCTTGTTCAAACAATTCTGCCATCAGCAGGAGTTTCAGAATTGCCAACTGTAATTAATAATAAAAAAACTTTATTTTTGAATACATTTCACAGTTTATACAGGATAAGAGTTTCCTACCAAATAGGCTTTCAAGTGCACTGCAGAAGGCGGGCAGCTTTCATTTCCAGCACTGCACAGTTCACAGGGCTGCAGTAGCCAAAAGAATGAAGCTGATTCCTGGGCATATGGCAATCTTATTTTTTTAAATGCCATATTTCACAGGAGCTTTGTCACAGCCAGGAATAATTATTTCAAAAGCTATGTTTAGTGGTTGGCTCTTATGGGGATGATACATGCTGTATCTAATATAGAGAGTATTATCCATTATAGGCTTTTCATTTATACTATGGATATCTTAACAGCAGCCACTGAAGTTAATGAACACTGACCTGGCTATGTAACAGAAGCACCCTGCTGGGTCAGTGAGGCCAGGAAATAAAAGGGTGTCATATACTAGCCCTCCTAAATGTCACACTTCTATTACCCCACCTCAACACAGTAGATAATGAAAAGTTGTATTGAAAAACATGTAAGGCATGGTAGCTAGCCTTGTAGCTCACCTAAACAGTACTGTAACACCTTGAATAAAGACAGGGATGGAATTCTGAACATCAAATGTTTCCAGAATTTTAAGAGATTAGGCATCCAATGCCCACATGGATTCCCTTTTCCAGAGACGGGCCCAAGCTGTTGAAACATACATCCTGATGCAGAGATTAACTTCAAGTTCAAAGCAGGTCAGATTCTGTGTTCTGATGAATATTAACTGCACCTCTTAGTGTGAAATGCAATGATGTAACAAAACCAGAAAGCATTAAGGGTTGTTCAGCTGATGCTTACACTTAGAAATCTGTGGCCTCAATTTGCCCTTTGCTTATACTATTCCCCACCCCCATCCATAGAATTTCACTGACTCTAACGTACCTGTACAGGTGAGCAAAGAATCAGGTACTGTATGTTTGAAAAATGATTCTTTTTACCTTACTGTACTGAAGTGGCTAAGCAAAGTGCAGAGTATTTTCATAGGCAGAGATTACTTTTATTAAGAAAAAACAAGCAAACAGATCTACAGAAGATAAATGCATACATGCATATCACTGAATACAAATTTTGATTGTTAATGGAATCAAAGTATATTTAAACTCTCCCAAATATCCCCCAAATATACGTGCATAAAACAGAGTTCTGGTATAAGTACTTAGTGTCTTTGTCTGAGTTGCAATCTTGTGGAACATGCTGTTGACAGAGATCTTCATATAACACCCTCAATAGGAATAAACAATCCCAGTGCTGAGAGTCATATGACCAAAAACAGTTTCCATTTACCGGCTGGCCATACAAATCAATATTTGGATATTTGCCAAGTGATCGTGAACTATACAAGGGCACATAACCTTGTCTTGGCCAAACAGACTGTGCTTTTCAATCAGAGGGA
The DNA here is from genome assembly GCF_001723895.1 of Crocodylus porosus. Classification (NCBI taxonomy): domain Eukaryota; kingdom Metazoa; phylum Chordata; order Crocodylia; family Crocodylidae; genus Crocodylus; species Crocodylus porosus. The sequence continues at coordinate 36,890,065 of NW_017728886.1, forward strand.
CAGCACAGTGTCTCTTCCATTTCGTGTGTGTATTACAGCTTCTGTTTGTGTGTTTCTAAAGGAACTGACATCTTGTTCTCTGTGACAAGACCTATCTACCATCCGGCTGAGATTTATTTAAAGTTGTATTAGTCTTGAATGGTAACCAAGTTTGGAGAATGTGGTTTAGTGTTTGGCTTGGAGTCCAATGAAGTCAAACCCCTGGATGGAAACCTGATTTTTTAAAAATTCTTGGCCCACGTCAACCATGGTTTAAAGCCCAGATCCTCAGAAGTATTTAAGTGGCTGCTGTTGAAATTGATAAGAGGTTAGCACCTAAACAGCTTTGAGAATCTGGGATGAAGAGCCTGATCCAGGCTGTCACTAACTTCAGTGGAAAATAACCAGGCATTGCATAAGCAATTCTCTAGTCTCAACATTGCCATATACAAGACTGCTTCTTTTAATTCTTCTTAAAAGATTCACATCTTGTACTGATATTAAAAACATTTGATAAACTAAATGGTTTGAATCTGCTACATAATCCAAAGTAATTCCATTTTCAGAATCCTAGAAAAGTAGGGCTGGAAGGGACCTCACAAGGTCATCTATTTCAAACCCATGCTCAAGGCAGGATCATCCCTATTTAAGCCATCCCATAGAAATGTTTGTCTAACCTATTAAAACTCCAGGAGCAATCCTTATGTACAAATACCAGGCACAATGTCTGATAAAATCAAGAACAACTTAACTTGCAAACAGGTAAAGCAGAGAGATGAAACCCCTGTCCATGTCTTGTCTTAAGAAAATCAAACAAAAGGACCATGTCTCCCCACTAGAGAAGGCAAAACCCCCACAGTCCATTCCTAGAAGAAACACATCTAGAATCACTGCAGAAATATAATACCAAAACAGCCCCTTACCTGTCGAGGTGAGACATGACCGTTTTTGAAAGATCAGCCCCAGCTTCTTGTAGGATGCGAATAATCTGGAAAGGTGCATCACTATGCCTCCCAGGATGGATGATGACAGGGCAGCCAAGTTGTGACTGAGCATGTGCTGTGGCCTGAAGCACTTTTTTTTCACTCTCAGTCAGGGGCCAAGAACAACCAATTTCTCCTATCACACCACACTTGATATTGGTTCCATCAGCTCCACTGAGTATTTCATTAACAATGATGTCTGTAAGCTAACACAAGGGAAAATGAAAGAGATGAGGGAACCAGTGTCCATGTGAAGTAGTACCGTTTTTGTTCATGATGCAATTCCAACTTCCTGTAGTAACTGCTGCAGCTGTGATCACAGATAATTTTAGCCTAATTATATGTGGTTTGCACCTTGTGCCAGGTGCAAGATCACACAATGTAAGATGGGTATACACTAATGTAAGAGTCTTCACCCACAAAACTGCACTGGCTTAACTAAGAGGTAGCATAACCACAAATTATGTACTGATTTAATGATCTCTATTCAAAACATACTGGTGTTTCTAAACTAATATAGTTTAAACAATGTAAAAATATAGTGTAAGATACCTCCTAAAGCAGTTTTAAAACTTCTTTTAAGTCAAACTAGTGTACAGTCTATATTTTTAGAAGACCTTAAAGTACAAGGGAATCAGTATCACTTTGGTAGGAGAAAGACAAAGTTTGGTTTAGATTCTGGTCATTGAGACCACGGGGCAAATATTGTGCCACGGATTCCAGTGTAAATCTAGACTAATTCCACTGAGTTCAGAATTGTAACTGAGAACAAAATTTGTCCCTTTATTTTTCCAAACCAGAATTTCAAAGCCTGTAATTTTGCAAGCACAAATGATGCAATGATTTACAGAGAAAATTAGGTAGTTAAGCTTCTAAATGCCATTTTTGTATCCCTAAGAACAGGCAGTGCTTCCTATCATATATTCAACAGCTAAACCTGAATATTTAATATGGAATCATGATTTTAGGGTACAATTTAGAAAAAATAAATGAACATGAAAGAGGAAAGATCTGGCAAGAGTAATTTACTAGATTTAACTCAGTGGCTATTAACTGACAAACTAGGCCATCAGCAAGCAAGTCAAATCCATTTAAATATAAAATATGCTTGTAATTAATTTAACCCCATCTCATCAATATACACACACATCCTCTCCATCCAGAGCAGCGTAAGACCTCAGCTATTGGAAACTTAAGTCAATGGAGCTATGACCTGCTGTTACAACAGCAGCCCTAGTAGTTTGGCACTGTAGCCATACATTGACTCCTATGTGCAACTGGGCTCTGTCCTATTCTTAGTACGTACAGGCAACATACACCTCTCTGTACTCCATCTGACAGTCTGATAATTTCTGCAGCAAACTTGCCATATAGGCAGCCTTAGCCAGGTTTAAGTAACTATGGAATTGATAAGTATGCTAAGTCCATCCATTGTTTTAACTAAGTAACAACAAAACAGTCAAATGATTTAGCTGTGTCTTAGGTAGAAAACAGACTACAGCTTTCTTATCAACATCCATGAGGAATTATTGATCAATCACTGCAAATGTATAAGCACTTGTCCTTTGAGGTTAACTTCTACCTCCTGCAATTAATCCTGCAATCACGGAATGGACTGCTGACTACACTATTCCCTGAGGCTCAGTCAATGGATAGAGCTTGGAAACCTTTGCTTTAGGGGACTCTCTTATTTTTGGCCCACATATTTTGTTTGGCAAATTCCAAAAAAGACATGCATAATTTTGAGAAACACCACCTGTCCCACAAATTTAAACCAGCCCTTCAGGTAGTATTAATCAGCATAGCTCAAGTGAAGTCAAGATGCTGACTTCAGTTTACACGTTCTGAGGATCCGGGCTTCTCTTTTAAAGATTAATTTGATTCCTCTGTAGCAGGTATTTTCACTTTCTACTGAGATCCATACATTCACAATCTTCAGGCTGCTCATTTCTCTTTTGTTTTAGAAAGTTGCCTTCTCTCTACCCATCAACGTATCATCCTAAAAACAGCTGAATGGATATTTACTATGGAAGTACCAATAGAGCTCATCCATACTTAGATTCTATTATTTTTACTATTAGGCAAACAAAGAATAAGAAACAGTCTGTTCCAAAAGGGTAAAGAAAAGTGATATATTCTAGAGGCTGCATAAATAGACTGACTTTTTGCAAAGGTCCTATTAAATACAAGGCTTTTTATTTTCTTTTTAAAATTATTAGGTGGGAGGGGAAAACTAATTGGAAAGAGTGACAAGGAAGGTAGAAGGGACATGAAAGGGAAATATTTTATACAAAAGAAGAAAAACATAGTCACTGCTGTACCAGGATGATGTACACATGTAAAATCATTTTTTACTATTTAGTTATAACAACCCCCTGAAAGAAAATGGAATTTGAAAGATGGAATTACTGCATTCTTCAGTTTTTAAGAACTGACTCTATTTCTATTTGGTCAAGTTTTCCTTACTCTGTCAGTGTTCTCTTGAGTTATGTGTAGACTCGTTATATGTTTTTAAGTGCTTACCTGCTCCACTGACATAACCCGAATCTCAGGAGAATGAGTGCCATCCACATAAAATCCAGCCCCGGCAATAATGTGAACTCCGGTTTCTTCAGCAAGTTTCTTCAAAGTTTTCACATCTCGACTTATTCCTGTGGTTGTATTTTCTACTATTGCTCCACCACCTGCTGCCTTAAAATGTAACAGTTCCTCCTTTACAGCATCTGTTTCCTGATACAGAAGGAGGTTCTCTTTATGGCTATAGGGATTCTGTTTAATCCAGAACAAGTTCTTCATCTCCATGTGCCCTTCAGACAACGCTTCTTGATCTGAAGAAGGTGGTACAAAGCAGCATTTGTAGCTCATTGTTAAGTGTTCATGGGTCATGGTGCAGCCAAGCTGGGTAGGCTCCACAAGGCCCAGTACAGTCTGCACTTTTCCACTCAAGGAAGACATTCTTACTTGATTTTAAAAAGGAATAAAATCCAAATGCCAAGAAATGGCTTGCTAGAAAAGAGGAAGGAAAATTAAAGGTTAAAAACTGATAGAAAAAGTACCTTCACTTCACACACACACGCACAATGGCAATGTACTTTTCTTCTACCACATATTCTGAAACCCTTTGTGCCAAGTTTTAAATGACTTGAGGGATGTAATTTCCATTGTTTGCTGTGGAGAAACCATCCCACATTTTAGCAGACATCATTATATCAAAGAAGCTGCTGTTGATATTCAGCCTAAATTTTCCTTTTGGTTCACTGCTTCCTGTTTTCCTATCCTAGACCACCCTTCTGGTTAATGCTTGGTTACATTTGTTTGCTTATAAGCAATGTACAAATACATGTTAATAAACTGTCTTTACAGACTAACATCTTATGGGAATTGTGACACAACTGGGTCTTTATAAGGAAATTAAAGAAGGAAAAGACAGCAGCTTTGCTGATCAGCCCAGAAAGGGTGTAGCTCTCAAATGTGCAGAGATGACTGCAAGGGAGCAGAAAAATATAGCACCACTGCTGGCATTATTGGCTGAGTGAAGTTAGGTACAGTTGCACCTGTGTGGGGTAACAGCAGTAGAAAAGAGTGAATCAGTGGGCACATCTACATGTAAAATTAGTGTGACACAATAAATTCCAGCACAGTGTGTGCCAGAGTTTATTGCTCTTGGGTGCCAGGTTTACACATGTGCCTGGGACTGCAGCATGTTTTGCTGGGGCAGAGCAGCCCTGGCTGGCAGGGGGCCTCAGGGGTCAGCCTGCCAGCCTGGGGCTACTTCAGCCCAGCTCAATGTGCTGCAGAGAGACTGGGCAGCCCTCACTGTGGCACCCTTGTGCCCCAGCTAGCCCCGTCAGTGTCTACACATGTGCAGTGGCATACTAAATAATAGGTCTGTGCAAAGCAGCAAGTATTTAATTCGGATTCAGCCAATTCGAAGAGACAGTGATTCAATTCGGTGATTTAAATCACTGTCCCAATTTGATTTGGCTGATCCAGATCCCCAGATTCAGTGCCGATTCGAGGATTTGGCCCTAGACCAGGCTTGTCCAACATACGGCCCACCAAGCCATTTTCCGAGGCCTGAGGTCCCTCGGTCGGGACAGGCAGGTGGGGGAGGGGAGGGGAGCTGCTCACCCCCGCGGGGCTGGGCTCGTCATGTGAACCCGGTCCCGCCACCGCCACCCCAAGGGCTACATGGCGCCTGGCTACCCCAGCCACACCTGACAGGATGAGCTGGGGACAGTGCCTGCTTTTACTTCTCTCCAGCTCAGCCCCTTGCCCCCAGCATCCCGCCCACCTCCTGGGACCCACTGGGCTTGGTGGCTGAGGGGCGGGAACAGGGTGTGGCGCCTGGAGCAGGCAGTCAGCAGGACAGCCCCAGGGGGGGCCTAGGCAGGTAGGGTCCTGGCATGACCTCTGTGGGGCGAGCCGGCAGGAGCCGGTGTCTGCCGGACCCCGCGCTCTGGGCTCACAGCACGGAGGCCACTGGGCACCATGGTGAGCAGGGCTGTGCATGCAGGCAGGTGAGGGGCTACAGTGCAGTGGCCGCCTCGCTCTGGCCCCCCTTGGGCAGCGCCGGCTTGTGGGGCTGCGCTGCTCGGGGGATGGGGATGGGAGCTATTTATTTCTTCCCCACCAGCAGCTACCATGAACCTCGTAGTAACAGGCAGGTGCAGTAGGGCTGTACAGGAAGGGTCTCTCTGGCCCAGGACAGAGGATGTTTGAATATGGCTCGCGAGCCCACTAGGTGATAAAAGTTCATGATCCGGCCCCAGATTCAAAAAGGTTGGACACCCCTGCCCTAGACTATACAGCAGGGGTGGGCAAAATGTGGCCTGTGGGCCAGATGTGGCCCACCAGGCCATTCTATCTGGCCCTGTAGGGCCCCTAAAAAATTAGAAAATTAACAGTTATCTGCCTCTGGCTGCCTGTCATGTGGCCCTCAATGGCTTGCCAAAACTCAGTAAGTGGCCCTCTGCCCGAAATAATTGCCCACCCCTGCTACACAGGCAGCAGTCCTTTATGACACTGGATGCAGCTGCCTCCACCTGGTAAGTCTTGTGGTGGTTGGAGGGGGAAGGGAAGGGGCATGAGGGCGCAGATCAATGCCCCCACAGTGAGGGAGGGATTGGGGCTGGGAGAAGCTGCCCAGTTGGGGCAGGGCGGGGCACAGGACTCAGGGAGGAGGGATCCCACCACTGTGTGCTGCTGCACACCGCCAGTCTGGGAGCTGCTCTTCCAGCAGCTCTCACCCCCAGTCTGGGAGGGTATGGGAGTAAGCGTGTGCTCCTCGATCTGCATGGGACAGGGTGGCCCGGACTGCGGTCTGGATGGGTGGCAGAAGGTGCTGGGAGTGGGGGTTATGCCCTCCTGCTGTTTCCCCAGCCTCCCTGTGCCTCCTGGACAAGCCATGGCTTTGCCCCAGCTGGGTGAGCAGCAGCAGGGCATGGGGGCGGGCATGTGCACCTAGATCGGGGCAGGGCTGATGGCAGGATCTATGGGGAATTTTAGGGTGGCTACAGCACCCCCATAACCCCCACTCCACTGTGCTGTGTGTGGGGGGGCACAGCCAGGGCTGCACTGCAGGTTGCGACTGGAGCTAGCTGCCCAGAGTGCAGCCCTGGCTCCACCCACCCCGCGGCAGCCTGGCAGTGGGCAGCTGGGGCTAGCCTCCCAAAGCGCAGCTCGACCCAGCCCACCCCACGCAGATCTGGGGGCAC
>NW_017728886.1:36896995-36903151 GCF_001723895.1 Crocodylus porosus
GGCATTGATATGTGCCCCCCCAACCCCCCTTCCCTCCCTCATATGCCCACCACAACAGATTTATCAGCTGGAGGCAGCTGTGTCCAGTGTTGTGGAGGACTGCTGCCTGTATAGTCTATGGCTGAATCTGCAAATTGGCGCTGAATCTCTCCGAATCAATTCGGAGGCTTCTGATTAGATTCAAACCTTTCAATGGGTCTCCCAATTCAGATCTGGAGATTTGGCTGCTGAATTAAGCCAAATCTCCTCTGAATCGAATTGGCTACTGAAGCTTCACACAGCCCTACTAAATAACACTGCCACAGGATAGTACTTTTGTTTACAAGTACTATCCTATGGTGGCATTTATTAGTTTACAGTGGCCTACATCTCATTTATATGAGCCCAGTGAGAACCAAGATCAGATAAGGAGTATCGAAACAAGGAGTTTGAATTTCATCTAGTTGATATTGAATCAACTGTACAAATCTGCTCTCTCATTTCAGCATTTATACCTCTCTGATACTTGTAAGCAGTTATGATAGCTCAGTTTAGCTATACATTCAATTTTTTTACCATTTCTTTATTAGTTGCTCCCTTCAGTTCCTTAATTATTTCTGTGGCTGTGAGTTTCATCCAATATTTCTAGATCTTACTGGGCCCAAATCTTTCTGCTGTACATTAGGCAAGTACGTGCTTGATTGTAACTGGGACCCAAGGTTAGCAGCAACAGCCTGATGGTTTATATGACAAGCTGGAAGTTCACTGGTATATGCTGGTATGTTGAGAATGGAATATCTCAAGAATGGAGATGTTTACCTAGTTAAAATTGGAAATGAAGGGTATAATCAATGAAAGACCCACATTATTTATTTTTGTATTGAATTCAGTTATTTTAAATTTATTATATGCTTTCCATTTTCTGTGTGTGCTGAAGATTTCTGCAGTAGCATTACAGATATTAGTGAATAGATGAGATTTTTTAAAATTATGTGGGAAGCATTTGGGACTTTTGGGTATCTTGGCTGTGGACAGGGGTTGGGAGTTGCAAAAGCTGAGCTAAAGGTGAAAGGTTACGTATCCATTACTAATCCTCTGAGCCAGCCAGTGCTTCCCTGGCACTTGTATGGTATTCAGCATCCTGTCATTTTGTGGTCCAGCATTTCATCTCATCTTCCTGTTTGATTGCTATGTCCATAACAGTGATCATTGTGGTATTTTAAAACAAAGCATTCATCTGATAAAATAAATTTTATCTCAGCATTTTGACAATGTAAAAATACCACATTCCAAGCAAAGGAAAACACCATCCTTTATTGTGATAAACTCAATATCAGATTAAGATAAATGTTTCCTATTAAATAACAACCACTGTATGTTCATTTACGATTCTCTGCTCTCCAGCAGCTGTCAAATTTTGTCAGCTTGAGCCACCAGCTGAACATATTTGGCACCAAAGCTGAATATTACTTGCTTGGTACTCTCATTTTATTTTTCAGTATCCCCCAACATTCACTATCCCTTTCTTATGCCAAGAAATTAGCCTGTGTATGGGCACCTTATTTATGTCACTGAGTGGGGATTTTGGTGGTGAGTCTTCTTCTGTATTTGTGAAATTATGACCAAATTATACAAACACGCTGCTTTAAATCTAGAATTAATACATACATCCTTTGTATGTAAAACAGTGCAACTGAAAACAGAATTTGGCCACTGGACAGCAGGAATTCTTACAGCAGAATTTTAGACTCAGTTTTACAGTGGACTTAGTTTCACTGGCAAAGTATTTTGATCAGACTAGCATTTCTTTGACATGGCTGAATCTAGAACGTTAGTTTTTTAACTTAATTTCGATGAAACCATGTCATGTTATTTCTCCAAGCATAAATGGGTGGTGACTAAGATATTCCTTAAGATGACTGTCAAAGTTGGACCCTATCAAAGGCATCCATTCTGAAGTTTAGTCTAAATCTCTACAAGTCAGAATTAGATGCAATTCCCATTTTTTCTTAAGTATACTTGCTATATTAACACTAAACATAGCTGACTATCCAATTCAAGTTAGATCTGCCTGACGTTAGTTGCAAAGGCTTGAGGATATGTAGTCACAATCCCCAGCCAAGCAAAATAATCAGTTATGAAACAAAATACATGTTTAATGATGTCCAGAGGATAAGACTAACTGGAGCATACATTATTGATTAAAGAGAGAGGTCCTTCCCACTTCTGTCTCTCTTCTAGTGAATATCATAAACATGGATTTATTACTGGTGAAACTCTCACAGAAAATCTTCTGTTCAACTTTTATAGTGTTAACCTATTACTGCAACAGACAAACTAGCATCAAAAGGGCATTAAGCTCTCTATATGAAGTACGAATAACTTCTACATCTTTTAGATCAGCAAGGGCCAACCTTTTTGGCAAGTGGGCATCTGCCACAAATTAGCCTTTCACCTTTCTCAAGTGTTGCTCTGATCCCTTCCTCTGCCCCATCTGCTACTCTGCTTCCTAATTTGTGTCCCTATCTGGTCTCCTTCTCTGCTTTCTGCTTCCTGCTGTGGTTCTGTCTGCCAAGTGCCACAAACAGAGGCTGCCTGCCACTTACGGCACTTATGCTGCATACCCTGTTTTAGATCTTTCAGGGTAAACACAGTAACAGAGTAACACTGTACGGTCATTTTATAGTAAGGAAGTGCTAGCTACCTATAGAATTCTGGTATAAAAATAAAGTATCAAGTTCCATGTAACAGAAACAATAACTGCCTGGTAAAGAGTTTTCAGTAACTGTGATTATTCCAATTATGAAAAATTTGCCATTTTGAAGAGAGAGATACAGTTAGAAAACACTTTCGCACTGTATTTACTGTATTTGCATTGTCTGCATACTAGTAGATACAGTACAAAAATCCCAGTTAGAAGGTAATGTTGTGTAATAGATTTAAATGGTAAATGTCAGGAGAAGTGGTTGTGCTAGATACACTTGTCCTAATGTAAAACATCACTTGAGGAAATTTCCATAATATGAGATTACAATAATAGTGCCCTTAGTAGGTCATTGTGTTCACTTGTTTGTGAAGGTAAAGAACAGTTATTTTGTTAGAAATGACCTTCTAATTTATTACTGTAATTTCTTGGTTTTTGCCAAGTAATAATTTGTTTTTTGCCAAATTAACTCACAAAGTGTATTTCAGAGGGGACTGCTCTTGTGTGAATCATTAAAGGCAAAATACTTTTCTCTGTCACAAAATCATTGGCTTAAATCGTTGGTTTAAAGTGAGTTGCCTGACCCTGTCAGTCACTGAATGTTCTTGACTATCACTGGTGTTCGGTAGCCCAGCCTCTTGTTTTGTAAAAGGTGCAGTGATTTGAATCATTCCCAGAGTCCAGGCAAAGAGACAACAATGACTGTATTAAACATACTATGCTCTCCTGTATAAACAAAACCTGGCACCACCACACGTGCTATTTACACTTCATATTTAGCTCTACTTTCAAATGATCTTTTCCCCCTGCATCCCCATTTTTAAATGCATTTTCAGCCTGATAAGGCAAACCTGTATAAGCATGGTTTGAATGAGTAATTATACTGCAATTAAAAGATTAGTTTGTATGGTAAAAGTAGAGATTGCTAATTGATTATATTCTGGTATTTTTCTCTGGTTTCCTAAATATTTCTTTTTATCTTTTTATATTTTGCTTTTTTACTCATAGTACATTATTCAACAAAAAAGATTTTTATTGAATCAGAATTTTTGTTTACTTTCAGGCTGCTATTTTGATATAGTTGTTGATTTTTCAAGAGGAATTTCCCTCTAATTCCTTTCTAGCAGTTAAATTAGATTAATCTCAACTAATCTGGTCTGACCCATGTAAGGACTCCTGGTTATGTATATGATCCATTATAGCCTGTGGGTGTTGTCTGTTGGTTTCTACCAGGGAAAAAAAATCTAAAATTATCTGCTCTACTGCTGGAATTTTCTTCTAGCCAGGATGGATATGTTGAATTGAAGGTTCTATATTATGAAATAGATATGGATTTGACAGACGTTTTTGTAGCAAATTCTGCCTGAAGCTGTTTAAACTACTTTACAAATATTAGAAGTAACCCCATTTTACAAATAAAGAAATCAAAGCTTGGGGTGTTTAAATAAATTACCCACAATAAAACAGTGGGGCCAATACTCTCCTCTTGTGAGATACGTTGCTGTCACTGGATTCAGTTAATTGGCAGCTAAAGCAGTATTAGAAACTCACCATGGGGTGCGAGGTAGAGCAGCAAGAGGTGGGGACAACATACGAGGCCATACCAGGAGCAGTGTGGGGAGAGAGAAGAAGGTGGGTAGGGACAGAGCGCTGCCATCCAGCGCCCCATGGTGCTGCTGCTCTGCCTCCGGCTCCATGCACGTCCCCACATCTCCCCCTGCCCACCCCCCACTGCTCCTGGTGCAGCCTTGTGCGGTCTCCCCCAACCCCTGCCATTCCACCCTGCGCTGTCTGCTCCCAGGAATTGGGGGCGGGGAGGCAGGCAAGTTTGCACATGGTGGCAGCCACCAACACCTGGCAGCATACAACATGCCCCCTTCCATGCCTCCCCTCCCCCTCTCTGCCTGCTGTTGTTGGGGTGGGCAGTGGCAGCAGCAGCGTAAGCAGAGGGTGGGGGGTGCAGCAGCGGTGTGGGGACACTGCCACCAGAACACCCCATTCCCCTTCCCGCTCCCCTCCCTCCCTCTCTGCCCCCCTCTCACCTCCCCCTCCCTGCCGGCTGTTGGGGGGATGGCACAGCTGCTCCCTCTGTCCATAACAATTCGGGCCCTTACAGCCAATCAGCACACGCCCTCTTGGTAGCACATGCACGGTTGGCCCAGAGCGTTACAGACAAATAGATAGACAGACTAAGGCTTTTATTATATTAAAGTTTTCTCACATACAGCATGCACTTTTCCCTCAAAAACCAGCTGCTGGAAATTGTAGTGAGCATTATACATAAGAAATAGTGCAAGGGCAGTTTCTACTGGTTATGGACGAAAGTGAAAGCAATGTCTGCCTGTAGTTACAGGGCGTTTATATACGTGCTCCACGAGTGGGGGGTGGGGTAGAGAGAGGGTGCTTTAATTAGGGTGGCTGAGAGCCACTTTAATTAAAGCACCTGCAGTTTCTCCTGTGTTAGCATCCCTGTGCTGAAAAAGGGTGGTAGAGGCTTTAATTAAAGCTCTTCGATCGCTGGAGTCTACTGGAAACATGGTAATTACGACATGCTGTAGTTATGGCATGTTGGAGCAGCCTCACTGGACGTGTATAGGCACCCACAGGGAGCAGAACAATGAACAGGCTCTGCTCCCTAGCTGCTGCCTCTCAGTTACTACAAGGTAAGGGGTTTTTTTCTTCATTCAAAAACAAAGGGTGCTGACACACTGGCAGCTCTCCAGTCTAATTCATGGTACTTCATAGAAAGTGCCATAAGTTAGCCAGACTCCCCCTGCTGTTGGATCGGGAGGGTGGAGGACTGACCTCCACTTTGGAGCCAATTCAGCAGGAGAAGCTGTGTGTCTGCAGCCTCTTCCCCTAACTCCACCTCCCTACCAGCTTCAGTGCTGTCTCAGGATGGGAGGGGGAAAAGGCAGGGGAAGGAGGTCTTCTCTGGGCTTTGCCCAGACTTTGCTGGAGTTGGGGAGCAGATGGATTGGAGCCTCCCTTAACTGGGGAACTCCAATCCACCCACCCCACCCAACCCCAGAAGGAACCCCCTCTTTTCCATCCCCCCCTCATCCAGAGGACAGAATTGGGGATGAAGATGGGCTGCTTCATTCCAGCCCTGTTCCCAGCATGCACTAACAGAAGTTAATGAAGGCTTTGCTTTGGAGCGCCTTCACCTGAACCCTCATGTAATGAGGATTCATTTGTCACACAATCGGGCACTTTTTAAAGCACTCTACAGCTGCAAACTTCTGTCAGTGCAGCACCTTCAGTGTCTGATTGCGTGACAAAAATGTCACTTCTGTCAGCACATACCTTATTCCAGGACATGTTGTTGTGGGAGCTCGATGCCGAATTATATAGGACTGAATTAAGCACAGGCTCAGACCTGTTCAATTTAAAACTTTTATTGTTTCACAAAGTCATAAACTAAAGGAGGTCTGTTGGTTCACGAGGTTCCCAAATCAAGCCCTTGCTCTCTA
>NW_017728886.1:36903516-36907750 GCF_001723895.1 Crocodylus porosus
GCTGACTCCTCAACCTCCTTGAAGCATTCTGGGAGTTTTAGTGCATTTTTTTTAATGCTAGGCCTTGCTTAGCATAAGCACTCTCTCACAGTTGTATGTAAGTAAATATGATAATTAATATGATAACTGATGTTCTGCTGGGATAGGTCATTGTTCAATTACCTCTCTTGTTGACATTTTCACAAAGAGCACTATCTGGCATGTTAAAATGATGTATTCTTAACATGTTCACCTAATGGTACCGTAGTTTGTTCATATCTTAAAATGCGGGAGTTAAACACTTTTTGCAATTAAGCCCCCACACAGCACAAACACATGTTTTAATTTAAAGATGTGAATAGCCCCAGTGAACTCTAGGCTCATGTGTTTTGCTGAAACATGTTTCATGTTTTATAGACAATCAATTTAGTTCTCTGAAAATGTTTCTTCTCTTAGATCCCCAAGACTCTGCCCAGCTGTTGCTGAACGTCTGTATGCACCTCTGTTTCCTCCATCAAATTCTAAAGGTATCTTGCAGCTTGCTTCTGCAAGTACCAGGAACCACCTAGTCCCAGTTCCAATGGTTATTTCAGTATTTAGAATAAGTATTCATTGGAGTAGGGACTGGATCCAGGTCTCCCCTATGACCGGCTAAAATTTTAGAGTTGTGCTCACTTTTGCTGTCTCTGGGCCAATGAATATTTAATTATTCTATTCAACAGGAGAGAGGAAGAGAGGCTAACCCTGTATAAATCAATGATGGGAGCATTCTTCATGAAAGTAAAGGATTCCAGTTCAAATGTCCTCAATAAAGGAGAGAAATGGGTCTTTTATATCCTGCCTGAGTACCCTAGTAATGCAACCAGTGTATAAAGGTTGCTCATCCTCCACTGGTTATGCTTTGGAAGAAATGGCAACATTAGCATCTAGCTCCAGAAGAAAATTCCAGCTTGTGATTTCCTGATGGGATATAGGTGCTTCTTCACAGCCCAGAGGGATTCGTCCCAGTCCTGAGCCTTTCTTTTTGGTTTGCCTACAGAGCTTTCCTCATGGAGTACTGGCTTTTGAGGATCCTATTCTTAAGCACCTGACTTTCCCCATGCATTGTATAGAGCACCTACGCAAGTGATCAGGACTGTAGATTTCACTAGTCAGCAAAGTGCTTAAAAGTTAGATGCTGCAGTGCTGAACACTACAGTGACCAAGTTCTTCTGTATCAAATTCCTGCTCTGTGAGTTCAGCACAGTACACCTGCTCCTATAAGCATGTACTCATTAGGTGTGAATACAGTCATACTTGAACATTAACAAATCATTCACATCCAACACAGAATAAAAATAAGTTCTGAGGTCTGAATAATTGCTATTTAACTCTGTGCATAGCTGGTTTTCCTAGGTAATAAAGTTACGGGAAAACCCTGACCTCCTACAATAGCAAAGAAATATTTTGGTTATATGGAAGAGGATTTGTGAAGGAAAACATGGAAATCTAAAAATAAAAAGGTCTACCTGTCGTGAATAAACTACTACTACTGTGAGGCCACAACAACAGCCTTAAAACAACTTAAACGCTAACTGACAGCTTAGTGGAAAGGTTTTGTACAGAACCCAGGAATATCAGTTGTGCAAAATGAGGAAGACATGAATTTCTTAAGGAAACCTGTTGCCTAATGTAATTCTAATCATTATTACCATTTAGAAAGAAGAGTAAATCATTAAAGAGACATGTTATGTTAAACAGAAGGACAAAGAATAATTAAAAACCAAATACTGTTCAAAAGAGAATTCGCCATGCTGAAGGGACAGACAAGGAAAATTAAAAACTGAGTTTATCTAACGCTTTTGGGAAAGCTCCTATTCCCATTTTGATTTCAACAATATAATATGCATTTAAAGTGTATATGCCATTTGTGCAAGCTGCATTTCCTGAACCTTAGCCTAGTTCCAAGAAACATCAGCCAAATGTCCACTCCCACTAAGAGGGAGGGAAAAGGCAAGCTCTGATCTGAAACAAGACATTCTAAGAAGTGTATCTGAAAAATATTTTGCATTGCAGCAGTGCCTACAAGCTCTGGCAAGTCTGTTGTATCAGTTGGGCTAGGTACTACTCAAATGCAGGATAAAATGACAGTTTCTGAAAACCCAATTAATGTGTATACGTTTTGACAGCTTTATCTTAGAAAAATAACTCCAAGGCTGAGTTTTTCACTGTGGTTTTTGAACAACTAACAAGAATTTATTACAATAACTGTGAATGAATTTTAAAACAATCAGTTATAAAGTACACAAACATTCTCATGTTTATGCTGCAGCTAAATAGTGATAAAGTGAATACTTTTTCTACAGGTATTATTAGGCATTATTAAGTATTATTTGGTATTATTGGATGACATATTTGTTACTCAGGTAAAGCCTTCAGTGAGTCCAACAGGCAGTCTGTCTGAGTCTTAATGGCAGGATCAGTCCTTTATTGTTTTTTTCATCTGACACTTGCATTCTAGTTGTTATGCTGTTATAATGGTCTTATAATGGGAAGAGTCCCTAGGTTTGGATTACTTGTTTCCTGTGGTAATCTCATATTGCTACAATTTAATCATATAAACAGCCTCCATACTGCTATCATTTTGATTTGGTAAGCATATTATAATGGAAGCATACATTCTCTCTAGACACATATAGAAATCATTTGATTGTTGTTACATTACAATATAAGATTATAACAACACTAAATCCAGATTGCTGTGACAGAAAATGTATGAAAAGTAATAAGTATGGCTCAATAGCTATTTGTTACATTTAAGAACATTAAAAATAAGAGGTCTTCTTCATTCCACATGATTAATTTAATAGTGCCTTTCCTTATATAATCATATGACTGTAGGAAATGTGATGTAACATAAATTAAGTATTTATATACAGAGAGAGGTAACTACCTAAAGGGCCCAATTCTATGCCAAATAACCTCAATGGACCTCAATTATAGAATTACATCCTACATGCATTGCAAATTAACAGAACATATTTTAGAAAGAATTTAAAGGAGAGGGTACATATTAGCTTTAAGTAGCATAACAATTTCAAAGTGTAATTTCATGACATTGCTATTCATTTTCACTATAGTAAAACATGTTATTTTTTAACACACCTAGGATATTTTTAAATGAGGCAACTCAACCTTGCTAATAAAATACAAAAGCATACAGAAGTGTGTGCGTTTTATTTTAGCACCTACTTATGATCAATATTACTACACAATAATTCTCTTCTGACTGATGAATCTGACCTCAGTTAAGCACTTCACATCAAATATGTGGATTAGGCCCATATAAACAAAACATATCTTTATAACTCCACTAATTTCTCATTATATATCCTAGTATCCATCTATTTAGTTTTTATACAGCCACCCATTGCTAGAGTACTTTCCACAGAAAATCAGTACTCCTAATGAATTCCCTATTACTTCTTTTTTAGGGTAATAATTCTGTTGAGGAGTTTGATTTTTTTAATAATGCCCTCCACATTCCCACTTTTGGATGGTTGGTTGCTGGGGTGCTTATTAGAAGAAGACATGAAAGTTGTTAACATCATTCTTACGATACAAAGGCTTTTCTAGGAAGAAAGTTTTGCAGCGTATCTTAAAGATTGGCCGACTCTGGCAAATTTCATTTAATCTCCACGGGAAGATCCCATTTACTGAGAATGCTTTGGCACTAGGTTCTCATTAACTTCAGTTTGGCTTTGTGATCTGCAGTGTCCCAAGATGAATATGGTCATTGCAGCATTCAACAGATTCAAATTCCATTTTAAAATTGTTGGGATTTAATACATTAAGGGCACTGACAAACGTGAAAAAAACCCAAAAAAACAGCACTTTACCAGAAGGGGCAGTGTGTTAGTTTGACCTGGCTCCACAACATCTGTATAGATCAGGCGTTTCGGCAGTGCTTTTTGGCACTTTTATCTAAACCTGAATCAACTGGCTATTACATAAAAGCACCAAAAAGTCCTGCGGAAGCACCTGATCTATATAGATGTTGGGCGATCTGGGTCCAACTAATGTGATGCCACTTCTGGGCACATCCTGTACTCGGCACAGGGCCACACCAAGCTTAAAGAGCCATTTATTTGGGAGATTATGTCTTCAAGCAGCCTAACAGTTTTGAAAATTGGGACTTCATAGATTTCATAGACATTAGAGCTGGAAGGGACCTCGGGAGATCATCGAGTCCAGCCCCCTGCCCAAAGGGCAGGAA
>NW_017728886.1:36907850-36924020 GCF_001723895.1 Crocodylus porosus
GCCCCATCTGGTTTAGCAGGGGTCCAACATTGCCCTTGCTCTTCCTCCGGCTCCCCACATATCTGAAAAAGGACTTTTTGTTGTCCTTGATGGGACATAATGATGCAGCACAATAAGAAATTAAGCAGGATTCCATGGCTTTGCACTTTTACAAATGAGAGTTATGTGTCTTTAATAGAAAATGGAGGCAGACTCTCAACTAGTTTTCAAAGTGATTTCTCTAGCTGATGTGTATCGCTTTAGTTGAGCAAGCCACTCCTTCAAAAGCTGATTTTTATATTTTTGTATTAGTGTTTGTTGTATTATCTAAGAATGAGAGACAGCTGAATAGCACCGACAGTCTGTTAGTTTAAATATTGGTGAGAAGTGGGGATAGTGTGGGATCTTTTTGTATAGGAGTCAGTTACTTTTTTCTACTCAAAGTTCTTATGTCAAGGAAGAACTGGAATTACAGCAGTGACAGGGCCATTGATTCCTGCTCTGTCTTGTCAGCATATTAATAATACATTATAATCCACTGTGTCAACTGCTGTAGAGAGATAGAGAAGCCTGTGTCTGTGGCTCTGAGAAGGTCATTTTTTAGTGCCAATAGAACTGTCTATAGTTTGTGAACGCTGATTAGGAAGTTGGCAGATGTCACATGATGGTGCTGGGCAGTTACCACTTTTTCAATTATGCAACTCAGGAATTGGCAGTTGGAGATGGGGTGGTAGCATCAGGCTCAGGGGTTGGCTTCTTGAGGCCACTTTTTGCAAGTAGTTTGAAAGGTGTGCTTCTCTGGATGAGTCACTGATTATTTCATTAGTAGTGGTCAACGGTCCTTGTGAGCCTAGTAGCCAGATTCTAACAACCAGTGGTACACAATGGAGTAATGTTGCTTTTATCGTGTCTGGCCAGTTTTTGATGTGCCAGCCCAAATCACCAGGTATCCACTAAAATCAGGGTCAACTGGCAGCAGCCTTTGGCACAAAAGTGGAAGGTGGAGCTCAAGCCTCCAGAGCTATAGCAAGAGTCTTAATAGCGGGAATGGTGATGGGAAAATTCTTCCTAGGAATCTAAATACCAGTTTTGATAAAGGTTTCTTGGCTTAATATTGGAATTTAGAGTCAAAGCCAGAGGAACAAGACACTGCCAGGCACTTGCCCCAAAACACCCAGCAGTCAAGGCACTCATCTGAAAAACAGGCAAGTTCAATTCCTTGCTCTTTCTTATACTAACCAAGCATTTAACCCACAGTTTCTCATATCTCAGGTGAATGCCCTAACCATCAGGTTGTTGTCTACTCAAGGGTGACTAAGTGTCAGTTTGTCTATCTGTCTCTCTTCCCCCATGCTCTGTCTCGTAGGTTTTTCATAAAATTCAGAAGAAGCCTTTAGCCTGTTGCAGGGAACAAAGGATGGGGAGGCAGAGCAGGGGGAAACACCTGGATGTATCAAGAAGTTTATCACTGGGTAAGAAACTATTTTCTCATCCAGAAAAAGTAAAACAAAATATGCAGAGGCCTTTGGAGAGACCAATCCCTCCATCAGTATACAACCCCTTGCTACCATGTGGATCCAGTATATGTCTGCTTTCGGTGCTTGGGGAACAAGTGCTTTTTCAGATCTAGAAGCTGCTGTTAACTACATTAAAAGCAGAAATTCTGGGGTTTTTCTTTGTTTTGTTATATACTAATTATTTTAAATAAGTTACCACTGTTCACCTTTATGAAATGTAATTAAGCATCTGAATGCCACAGTTGCCACCTCTGATTATAAAAAACAAAAATGAATGTGACAATGATGACTCTATGGAGAATGTTGTCTGTTAAATTTCCAAATGCAAGAAAGGCATTAATAATGATAAGTGACACTTACATAGTGTCTTCAATGCCACCATCTCAAAGTACCTGACAAAACTATATGAAATTGCATGTTACAGGGGTCACTACACCCATCAGACTAAAACAGCCACCTCGCAGGCAGAAGGCTGCAACCTTTAAACAGATCAGTACAGGAGGTGGAAAATGGCACAGACAACTGGTAGGCAGCCTAGGTAGACAGCATTTGGATTATGCAACAGAAGTTCAGCCATGGCTAAGACTAACAATCACAAGGAGTCAGGATGCTGTTTCTATACAAAAGATGACACCTTCAGCAATACTGTGGTGTGCCACTGGTTGACCCTACGTAAATAGGAAGGGCACTTAGGAGTTCCTATCAGATCACAGGTGCATGTAACAACTAGGTCAGGGGTTGGCTACCTATGGCCCACAAGCTGAATCTAGCCCATGAATAGTCTAGAACTGGTTGGTGGCAGCTCAGGCAATCCACACCACCTCCAGCCACAGCAGCAGAGAAGGCATCCCAGGGTCCTACTGCCTGTTGTTTTCAAATTTATTTTCTCTGCTGCACCAGGGAAGGCATCCTCAGGATCCCAGCACCTGCCTTTCTCTTTCTCTAGAAAGGGGTACAAAACTCCCAGCCCACTGGCCAGATGCGTCTCCCAACTCAGTGTTAATTCACCCACAGGGGTCCTCATGGGTCTGAAAATTTAGCAGTGCCACTGCTTCCCTGCTGCTGAATTTCCAGATATGGGAGCCACATGATTGGGTACACAGGGTCTGATTTCGGTGTGTGGGACCAGGAAGGGACAATGCCAGGCCCTGGAACCCAATCCGAGTGGGTGGTACTGGGGAGAAGTGGTACCAGCGCCAGGCACCAGGAAGCACTCCCAGCATGCAAGAGTGGCACTGGGCCTCAGGCTCCTATCTGGGCATGTGGGGGCTTATCACTCAGGGCCCAATTCTGGCATGCAGGGTAGGAAACCAGAGTATGTAGGAGTGTGACCTGAGGTGGAAGCTAGGTCACAAAAGATGCCAACCCCTGAAACAGGCACCAACTCTCCCCACATGAACTTCCACTGAGGCAACTTACCTATCTATTTGGAGAGCCTAGCATGTGTGGCTACCACCAGTCACCTCTGCTGCAGTTCTTATGGATATGCACTGTCTGTAAAGCAGCCTCCTAAAAGAAAATTGAGACCTTTATCACCATGAGAAGATGGAAGCCACACATTCTATGTTAGGCATTTCATGGTCTGGACGCATTCTCTTAAGGTATTTTTTGTATTTTAGTTCTGAGATAACTGAACGTATAATGGTTTCATCTTTGCTTTTTTAGCTTGTCACCCTTCCCATGGCAACCACAGCAGAAATAACAAGCCAGATCTTTGCAAGCAGTTTATAACCGAGTTGCACAGGCATTCTTTTGCTTTTGTACCTCCTGGCATAGTAGCATTGCAAACCTGACTTTCCCTGCTGACAGCACTGCCAGATAATCTCAGCATGGCATCTGTGTTCCAATATTATCAGCCAAACTACCTACAAGCCAAGGTTTTTTGCTGCTTTTTTTCCTGAGGCTAGAGCCACAACAGAATTTCAGTGCTGCAGTTGTAGAAGCTTAATGTCACCTGCTGAAATCCACAACCCTAAGTTAGGGATACCCCTAACATACAGTACCTGGGGAGGTCTCAAGGTATGCCTGGATCTGGCAGCAAAGTGCTAAGAGACGTGTTAGTCTGTGTTAGCGATAGTCTGAAGTCAAGCAGAAAGAAGTGTAGATGTGCACTTTAAAAACTAAATAAATTAGATATATAGATATTTTGTGATGGTTCTGCATGTGTTAGTTCTGTGTCCGTGCAGCTTTTGACTCCTGAGCTAATGTGAATAACTTTACACATCCCTACCTTGTGCTGTACAGACATTCCTAAGAGGTGAAGGCAGGGAGCTCCAAAGGCCAAGATGCGGCCTAATCTAAGCAGCAGGAAACACTGAGAGAAAGGACAAGTGTCCTTTTAAGGACTAATGCAGTGTAGCAGGACACCAGAAAGGCATCTTGAAGTGGGGAGGGAGCTAATTGGAGAGTCATCTGATCAGCAGAGGGCTGGGCTGGACATATATAAACCCAAGGCCTCAGGTAGTTAGGCAATCTGACTTTGGGAGTCAAGAAAAGAGAAGCTCCTGGTAACAGCTCATGAATTCACAGTGAAACTGGGTAAGTGCAGGTTTGGGAACAGGAGAAAGCTTCTTGGGGCAGAGAAAAAGAGCTGCTTGTGCAGGCAGGGGTTCGTTATTTTATGTTAAGCTTAGAGAGGGTTTAGGCCAGAGAGAATAGATGTTTGATTTTAAAGTTATACTGGTCATTTAGCCTTATGCCTTGCTGGGACAGCTCAAGGCCTATTTGGAGATCTGGTAGTCCAAGAAGGGCTTTAGACAGAGACTACCAGAGCTGGGAAATAAAGGGCTGGGTATAATAAAGATGATCTTATCAAATAATCCATTAGCTAGAGCACTTGCACAGGATGCTGGAGACCTCAGTTTAGTGCCCTTCTCTGTCTAAAAGATCTGAACCCACGTTGCTGGTGTGAGTGTAACCGTCAGGCTACAACACTGTTGGGTGGGTGATCTCCCACTCTTTCCTGCTGAACCTGCTCCACTTTGCACTGACTCATTTAATACTCATTAGCTGAAGGAAAAGAAGCCTACTAGGTGCTCATCATGAGGGGAAGGGAAGGTCTGAATTACTAGCCCTATATCTATGAGTATTTAAGTATTTTTTTCCCCCCACTATTATGCAATAAATGAATAAGAAAGACCAACAGTCTCTCTTCCCTGTTCTCCCTCAAACCACCTACTGCAGTGATTCTCAACCAGGGTGACATAACACCCTGGGGTGCCTTGAGATCCTTCTAAAGAGTGGTGCAGTGCTTGACATGCAGACATGATTTAATGAGAGAACTCAGAGATTTCAAACAGGAATCTAGTGTCAAAAACGCTCTGACCTACTGTGGCCTTTCTGAGTTCTCTGCAATAGAAAACTGATCTATCATTTTTTCCCATAGTAAAAAGATGGATGAAAACTAAAAGCTGGCATTTTCCTGAGGGGTCTTGAGTGTAAAAGCTTTGAGAACCATTGACCTATGGGTTGGTGACTTCAGCATTCATCCAGGGGGGTAGGTTTGGGTTTAAATCACTTCAGTCAGAGAGAAGAACTGGACCCATCTCCCATTTCCTGAGTGACTCTTATAGCCTCTGGGCTATTGAGTACAAATGGCTGGAGAAATTATCTGCAAGCAGTGTCTGGGCTGACACCACCTACTGAACCATGCCCTGCAGACAAGCCAGCAACAGAAGACTCAGTTTGTTACTACCAGCAGTGTGTAGGAGTGAATTTGGCACCTGGCTGTTCAGCACTGCCAAGACTTAAGCAGGCATGGATGTGCTCAGCATTCAGTACTTGGGCACCTTGGGGCTTCTGGTGCCTGCAGAACTGGAGGCAGTCAAATTGAGGTTTTGATTTGAGTGCTATCCTGTGGATCTAGCTCTTAGTGCTTGAAACTGAACAAGCACTGGAGCAGAGGCCTTCACATCTGATGCCTAAGCTGCTATTACAGCATGGGTACAGAAGTGTCCAAACACTAACAACACCGAGTAGCT
Organism: Crocodylus porosus; assembly: GCF_001723895.1. Classification (NCBI taxonomy): domain Eukaryota; kingdom Metazoa; phylum Chordata; order Crocodylia; family Crocodylidae; genus Crocodylus; species Crocodylus porosus. Next base: position 36,913,327 of record NW_017728886.1, read on the forward strand.
TTGAGCACCCAGTGCTATAATCCTTCACTAGTGACAGCCTGACAATATGCCAAGACAGCTACCAATGCTTGATGTCCAGAACAACACCAGGGATGTACCAGTTTCAAAGCTAGTTAACTGCCTTTTCTCAGCTCCTCAAATACCAGTGTATTCCAGCCCCCTTGGGGTCTCCTGGTATATTTGTTCTGCTGTGCTTGGCTTTAGCCACTTCCAGGCAATACCCATTTCTGCACTGCTCAGAGACAGGCTGCTAGTGAGAATACCCATAGGAGGGAATGGAAGGTGTGAGGAGGTTGCAGAGCAGTGCCCGGTGGTTCTCAACCTCTTCAGACACAAGACACGCCCCACCCCCCCTTGGAAAACACCAGCTTTTTAAGGCCCGGCTATATGTTTAAATGAAACCTAGATAGAAACCAGCATTGATACAGATTTTTTTTTTTTTTCCAAGCACTAACTTTATAGCTGGTTGGCTTCTAATAGGTGGAGAGTCAGTTTGATCATGTGACAATTACTTTGTACACATGGCTGATCTAAATTCACTGTGATTAATTCCTTTACATCTGTTGCCCCTCTGACTTTACAGGTGTGGCCAGTCTAAATTTATGGCATGATTGACCAGTTAGTTATATCATCTGTCAGGTAGCTAGTCTTCACCTGTTTTTGTTTGTTTGTTTGTTTTGAGCAACATTCAAATACTCCAGCAAGGGGACTCGACCTCCAGTTCATAGGCAGGCCACAGAGCCACAGCAATGGGATCCCCACTGTGTGGGAAGTGTGGCAGTGGCCATTAATAGGGCCCAAGGAGGCTGGACTGGGGCTGGCTCTGCCCCTTGCCTCTTGATACTGGACCTGGTGCAGGCCCTTTCCTCTCCCACTTTGAGGCCAGGCTGGAATGAGCTGCTTGCTCTAATAACACCTGGATAGCAGCCAGCTAAGGAGCAGCTACACGTTTCAAGAGCTAACTTTACACCCGGCTGGCTCTGGCTCTCCCGAGGCGACTTGGTCGTTTCAGCGGGCGCCCATGCCCCGAACTTCCCCACCCGTGGCCTGGTCACGGCGGGGGCCTAGCTCCAAGGCCCGGCAGGTCGCACGGCCGCACCCCGCGTCGGCTTCGGGGCTCTCAGCAGGCGACTCCCGGAGCCGCCGCGGCCTGGCCCCTTCGCGGGCCCTCGGCTCCTGCTGCCGCTGCAGGCGGGCGGGAAGTCGGTCGACTTTGTCCCCGGGGAGGCGGGTGCCCCTTCTGTCCTGGCGCAGCCCGGCGCGGGCCCACCCTCGACAGCCTGTTCCCCGCGCTCCAGCCCCTCGTGCCGCCCCCCGCAGCGCCCCGCTCACCCTCGTCCCGGGTAGGGCTCACCCGCGCCTCCGCTCCCAGCCCGTGCGGCCTCCTCCCCGCCCCGCCCGGGCGGGGCTTCCCTTGCCTCTCCGGCCGGGCGAGGCAGCTCCCGCCTCCCCCGAGGCTCCTCGGAGCCGGGCCGCGCCCGCGACGGCCCACAGCCGCATGTGGCTGGAGGCCAAGCGGCCCGGGCCCGGCTGCATTCACGTGAACGCCGGATGGGAGCTAGCTAGAGAGCTGTTGCACGGTTTCAAGCCAGCTGCAGCCAGGTGGCTCTTTCTCCCGGGCTTGTCCTGTTCATCCTGTGCTCGCTACATTGCCGCTGCCTCAGCCCGCGTTTATTGCCGGAGTCACCGGCTCGCTGCGTGATTGTCGCTTTGTGCTTGTAGCTCCTGGTACTTAGCAGACGTGCCCAATCTCAATTTACTGAACAAGTAACCCGCTACTTGCCTCATAAACATAGCATGTAGCAAAGGCCTCTGAAGCGGGTCTGACACCAGCCGACGGGTGTAGGGTTTTGAGAAGCGGGTGCTGGCAGGGAGGCGTCTCCTCATACCAAAGAACTCGTCCTTTTCACTTCAAAAGACACTAGACGCTGTACTAACAGGCAAGGAGTCTGGGCGGTATGGTTCAGTTTAAGATAGCAATGTTGTTGGTTGTAGCTACGTTCGTCTACACATAGGCCTCAGTTTAAGATAGAAGGAGAAACAAATATAACTTCATTGGACTAAGGTAAACACAGTCTGTGGGGCTGTGAAACAGGAGCTTCATTTCCAGGAGCAGCTCACAGGCAGCAGCACTGCAGCACAACGGGTAGTTTGATGGAGACCACTGAAAAGGAGAGAGCGGCATCGACACCTGTGGAACGAAGAGTTGTGGAGTCAGGTTAAAATGAGCCATGTTGCGAAGTGACTTCCTTATCGCTGCTGCAGTGGGAGCACTGCTGTCACTGGTTTTAAACTTCAGATGGAGCAGGAATGAAAGCAGGGTGCAGGTGCACCTTCACCCCTGCCCTCCCATCCACCCCTGGACAGAGGAGACCTAGTAAGTTCTCAATAGCAATTTTCAGTGGAACATTTCTTTCACCAAGGTTGACAAGGCACCATATTGTATTATCTTATTTTAGGGTAGGCAGAGATGCAGAGACTAAGGCAGAGAGACTGCCAGATTTTCCACTGAGACTCCGTGGGAGTTGGATCTTAACTTGCTTTTGTGCTTTTGGATCAACTGCATGGTTGGGGCAGAGTTAGATGTGCTTCTGAATGCAAGCACTATCCCAACTATTCATTTTTTTCAATTGAAGATACTGCCCTAAGAAATCCTGGCCTTGTGCAATTCCAGGACCATCATGGCTATAACATCACTCTAACGCTGCCATTTGTGCCTTTCAGCTAATGCTCCCATAGCAATTAGTTCAGTGTCATGAAGTAAGTGAATGGGCAGGACCAGGAGGAGAAACCATGGAGTCCTGAATTAAAGTTCCCCTACTTCTGTCATCTGTTAACTCAGTTGGAGCCAAACATGGGTGCAGTGGGGGAGGAGACGGGTACAACAGAGGGAAAAGTAATGAAGAAACAAGTATGTGGAGAAAAGGTCTGGAAAAAAAGGGGTGAGGGACTTAAAGAGCTATTGATTGTAAGCAGACAAGGTTCTTTGGGAAAATATATCTTTTATTATACCAACTAAATAGTTGGAAAAAAATGTTCTTTGCAAACTTTTGGGCACAAACACCTTTCTACGGGCATAGGGAGAGTCTGCTGGTGTTTTATGTTATCTTGAATGGAATAGAAGCCAATATGCAAAATACAGGTCTGAGAAAATGCAAATGAGGGGAAGTGATGATCAGAGGATGGAGATGTGGGGTGGGGGAGGATGTTGATCTGGTGACAGACTATAGAGAGGTACCTGGAGTTATCTGGTGGCAGGCAGGTTATAATGTGCCATAAATCCAGTTACTGTATTTAGTCCATGATTTTTTTTGTATTCAGTATGATTGTAAGTACAGGTGAGGGAAAAGAGCTTTATAAAAAAATAGAAGTAGGGCACAGCAGCGGAGGAAATGTATGTAGTAGGTATAGAGTGCTGCAGATAAGGCAAGGTATGCAGGTTGTAGCTGTATTAGTCTAGAGGCAATCAGGACTCATAGTAGAGATGATATCTTTTATTAAACTAACAAGATTTTTGCAAAAAAAATATTTAATTGCAAGCTTTCAGGCACAACACCCTTTATCGGGCATTGGCGAAAATCATATTTCATAATCCTATCAAATATGAACCTTCATTTCTACCCAGGAGAACTTTTACAATCATTTCTCCAATGCCGGATAAAGAGTGTTTGTGCCCGAAAGCTTGCAATTAGAGAATTTTTTTTTTTTTTGCAAAAACCTTGTTGGTCTAATAAAAGATATCATCTCTACTATGAGTCCTGATTGCAGATAAGACAAAACACCTGTTACTGTTCAGTGGTCATGCAGCCATAATATGAGATGGTTGTAAAATGTTAAATAATACAAGTACATGAGCAGAGGGAGGCTTCTAGTTTTGTTTCACCTCTCAATGTCACTTGTTTTTATTTTCTCTGAGTATAAAATTCAGACAGTGCAGGCCCTACCAAGATTAAGCAGGGACGTGAAAGCCTATCATTCACAATGCTTTGTATTTTAACATGTTCATCTTGCTCGGCAATCAGTGTGGGAGAAATTATGTATGAGAGCCATGTTAAAAATAGTCGTGCAGTGCTTTACCAGACATCATTTGTCACTGGCCGTATTAAACTTGTTTGCAAGATTTGCAGTGAATTTCACATAAGGCCTGCACTTCTGCATACATTTCATGTTTTAAAATAGAGGAGCAGTATTAATACTTCTGTAGATTCAATGTAAAAACTGCACAGGAGCTGTATTTGAAAAATGAGGTTCTCTTTAAAACAGTATTCAATTTGTTCAGGTCAAAACAGCTGTAGTTTTATTTTTATTTCCTTGTTGCAGTCTGAGCAACTGGCTTGTACACATGAGACATGGGGCTATCATCATCATCTGCAGTCTCTCACAGTCTAGGATGATTGTCTTCTATGATTGCCTTCTGTGGGGCTAACTCGTCAAACAAATGCAGTGTGTTGTGAAAACAACTCTATTCCTGGCAGCTTCTATACATATAAGTCTGTATTTAAAATTTAGATTTCTATAATGTCCTTGACTTCTATTTTCTTACTCCCAAGCTATTTAAATATTTAATTTGTTACCACATCTTATGTTACTTGAAACCCAAGTTCCTAAGAGTTTTGAAGGATCCCAACAGCTTGTGGCAATTGTCACTCACATAGCATTTTGTAACAGGCTTATTATTTAGAAATGAAGAGCTTGAGCTCTCGCTTTAAAAAAAAAAAAAAATCTTTCATTTTGGCAGCTGTTTAAAAACTGAACTGAAGAAAACCAGGAACAGCTAAAATTCTCAAAGGGTTGTTATGCCTGTTCTTTCCCAAATTAATTCACAAAAGGTGCGCTAAATAGGATGTAGCCCTCATTATGTTCAACTAATGAGAGGCCGCTGGTTTGGCTATCCTATTATATAATGTACCCAAGTGCTTGTAGATATTTTAGAAACATTAGATTCATCATGGTTCTGCAGCATAAGAGGATAGGCTATTAAGATACAATAGATGGGCACTTCTTATTTCCTTGTGTGGTACTGAATAATACTTCACAGGCGTTTCCTCACAGTGCCCTAAAAGGAGCTGTTATGGTAGGCATGTGGCCACTTGATCCATAGCTGTGCAACTCCATTGACCAACCCCTCCACCCCCTTCCCATGAGACTTTTACAACACAATGTGTATGACAGCTATTGCAGCATATGCAACTATGGTAACAGCTGATCCATTTTTCTCCAGCTTATATAGAAATACTCTGCTCAAGATTCAGTTCCTCAAGCCTTACAAATCTTTGGTTATTCCAAGAGAAATCACCAAGTGTCTACAACAATCTAAGCAAAATTATTTATGAATAATAATAATAAAAACACTTGCAAAAAACTTCTGCTTTATGTAGAAAAAAAATTAGACATTTTAAAAACTATTTTTGGTTAGGTTATTAGTGTGCCATGCCAAAAAAGCTGACCTGTTTTATGGACTGCAAAGGTATATGCCAATGATTCTCAACCATGGTTTGATGGCACCCTGGTGTGCCCTGAGATTGTTTCAAGGGTACCATGGGTTGCTATGTAATGTTAGCACTGTTAGGTGTGCACAAGATAAACCCAGCCATTTCAAAAAGGAATCCATGGTGTTAAAACCTGTTGTGGTCTTTCTGAATTTATTTGCAACAAGATACTTGCTCTTTTATTTTTCTGTAGTCAAAAACAAGTGAAAACTAAGAGCTGGCACTTTTCAAGGGGTACCTTGAGTCTACCAAGGTTGAAAAACACTGGTGTAAGACAATAATCTACAGGATTGTTAAAATCTAAATTTGCCAGGGGTGCAGGGATTCTTTTATCCTAGCTTTTAGCTTAGATATTTCCTCCTCCAGTTCTGCTCACTTCAGAGAAGTCAGATTTCGATATTGGAATACTTTGGCTAGTCAGAAGTATAAAATGAATGAAGACACAAACTTTATACAACATGTTCATAAAAATGGAATTACAGATTGCTTCAACATGAAATAATAATTTAAAATCTTAGGTTATTGCTCTTTTCCTCGAGGGATAAAAAAAGAAAGTATTGAATGGGAAGCAAAATGTAATTACACATAATACTTGAGCTAGTACAGGCGCTTACGTGCGTGCGCACACATCTGAGAATTACAAAGTGAATGTACCATTTACACACACAGGTGATAGATTCTGTCTTATCAAACCAATGATGGAATTTGTTGTGCGATGTTATGCATGAAGCCAGCTGCCTGGAGATTCATTTAGCACAGTTGAAATAACTTGGTTCTTTAGTCCTCAAGAAACATTCCCCCCCAAACCTCCCTGCACCCCCCATTTTCTGATTGTGATAGAGTGCCTGTCTTTGTCTGCTGAGTCATTTCAGTTAGTTACAGTTAGGAGCAGTCAGTTGCTCGACTGGGGTGGGTTTATGCCTGTAGTCCCTAAAGCAGACCATGTTCAACAACATTATGAATTTCTCTCTTCAGGCAATACAGCAGCTGTACTTCAGGTTTTTGCCAGGAGCTGAAGCTGGCTGTTTGTATTTTAGGGAGAGTATTAATTTAGTGATATTCTAATAACAGCTGCCCTAGCAGCATTATGCTGTGTTATGGAGATAGAAACTCATGCTGATGCCTAATTCCAGCTGTTTCAAGTACCAAATGAGAATTTTTAACAAATTTGACAATATATAACATTAAAGTGAAAACGTTGCAAATCTGTTCATTAACTACAAGAATAAAGTAATTTCTCCAAAGAATACCAAATCCTTAATTTTCCAGGTCTAAAAAAACTGAAGAAATGTGGACTTTATATGAAGCAGAAAAATAATTTCTTGAAGAGATAATCTGACTGCTTTACTTTTGAGATGGTGAGGTAGAAAAAACAGTAGGATTTCAAAGCAGCCTAGGTTTTCTACTGTGCTCATCAAGAAAACACAATTTAATTCTAATACTATTTTCTAAATGTTTATCTCCCTTCTATTTCTTTTGCATGTGAAATAACCTTCTTTATACACTACATGGGTAAATAATGTAGAGAAGAAGAAGTTTATTCTAATACTTGAGTCGGAAGAGATTATACTATGTAGATACTAGTATAGCACACATCTTTCCAGTTGTACCTAATTCTCTGACCTTCTTTATCTTTTTTTCTTTTGTTTGGCTAGACTGGAAAATACAGCTAGCATCTGCAATAATGTCTCTTGATTATGATTATTTTGGGAGGATAGAAATCTGCAAGCTTTTTTAAGTTCTGATGAACTAGTCTTAGAAGGTTCTTTGAGTGTTCTCCTTGGGCGTTAAGCAGCAATTTTTTCCTAGCTAACTTGGGAGGTATTTTTCTGCTCTATTCTAGTTCCAACTGACAGCCACAATTTCCCTCTACGATCTGATGTAGGTTAACTAGTGACACAGCATCTTGAACCATAAGTGCCTTGGAAGTGCCCATTCACACAGCAGAGGAAGATGTGGAGATGAATAAAGGGTTTGAGATTATATTACAATACTTGAAAGTTGGAATGATTATGCAGTTTACACCATTTGTAATGGGCCTCCAGGAGAGGGCAGCAGGTTTCTCAGGTGAGAGATTCTGTTTTGTTTGTTTTTTTCAATAAATTAAGACAAGCTTTAGCTTACATGGAAACAGGAGTGTGGTACCTACTATTTTATTCACTGCTGTGTATTGTATCATTTTATACTACTGGGTGAAGGAATTTGAGATGGTTAACATTATGTGATTTTTTTTTTTTTTTTTGGTGAATTTCTAAGATACTAGGGTAACTTAATTCATTATTCAAAACTCAATTTTGCCTCTGTCCATAATTGCAGAATACAGTGACAGCAAATAAGGAGCATTCATTTCCTCTTAATACAGTCATCTTAATGATACCCCGAAAACCACACATGAATTTGTGTCCACCTGTGCTTAAAAAGAGCAGAAAAGTTGCAAATATTTTAACCTGAATGAAACTGAGAGCAAAATCTGAGCCATCACATTTAAACTGGCTGTACAAAGATTTATTTATTTATTTATATGATGGTTACTTGCCACCTTTAAACCTTGGATTTTTTTTTTTAAATGAGAAAGTGAGAATGAAGAAGTACCTTACTGAGCCAAATAAACTGCAAAAACTATGCCAGATCAAAAAAAAGAAACTAAACTAGAATTTTCTGGACTAAATCACAGCATGAAGTCCTGTCTTCTTGAATCAATTGTAAAATTTCAATTACTTAAGTAGGAGAAGGAATTTACTAACCCTACTAGGACAAAAGTCTTTTGAAGGATATGGAATTACGTGAGTTCAGTACAGAGTTTAACATTTAAGTAAATCAAATATCTCACTTAAGAATCAGGAACACCTTTTTAGTCAAAAAAGGTAAGTATCACGCTCCTGTATTTTAAACTAAAAGTGAGCTTCTTATGGACAGAGCCAGATCCTCCTTTCCTCATTTCTCTGTGTGCCCTTGTGACAGTCAGCAGGATATAGCCATCGTTGTGCTTTGGACTATTATATCAGAAACTCTGGGTCGTAGAGGGCATAAACTCATATGAGTTGGGTATGGAAGGTACTGAAGGTATTTTAAAAGCATCTGAAGTTAATATTAAACGCTAAAATGGAACAGATGGATCTGAAATGGGTTAATGCTAAATCAAGTGAACCTCAAACATTAAACAGAAAGTTTTTACTTAGTAAGACTATCCTAAGTTGCCTTTAAATTATCAAAATGCACTCATGTGAATCTTTACTATGATGAACTTTGCAATAAGATAATCTGACCCAGAGACGCATGGAACACAGATTAGAATTTGTCATTGTATGATAGCTTTATCTATTTTTTTGGTATGATAAATATTTGAATGTGGCTAGGAACTGACATTAAAAAAGCCAGAGGTGGAATCACTCTAAGTTATGCAGTTTTCTTAAGGAAGTGTACTGTAGATCAGTAGCAAACAGACCACACATTCATCCTTTTCGGGGGGGGGGTGAGGGAAACGAATCTTAGACTGGGTTCAGCCATTTTTAAATGAGTTAGTTTGTGCCAAATTTTTGTTATGGGTATAGACCGGTTTTGTGTGCTGAACTATTTTGTTACGGTTTCCAATCACTTTATACTGGTAAAAATGTAATGTCTGTACTTGGCCCATGATGTCTCCTTGTCTTAAACATTTCATTTGCAGTAGTCTTTCCTGCACTTTCTGTCCATTGTTCTCTTTCTTCCTTTCTTCTTTTTTTTAAGAAGAAGCTTTTTTGTGTAGTCCTTATTTTCTCCTTGTAGTCTGACCAGCCTCCTGCCACTTTTGTTTTAACGGCCTCTTCTTGATCTCTCTTACTTTCATTTGTTCACTTACCCATTGTTCTCACCTGTCTTTCTAAGTAATACTAAGCATATGTCTTTCCATGCTTCAGTGTCTAGCTTTTCACTCCTGCTCCATCTTCTTGGTTTTTGCTCTGTGTCATGCTTCATGAGACACAGGGTTCAAAAATGTTCTTTTAAAGAAATGACTGATTTTACCTTTTCTCCACTCTCCCTCCTGCTCTTGATTTTTAACCTTGATCTTTTTTCTTCCCCATTTCTTTCCGTTTGGAACACATTGCTGGCTTTGTAGCCACTCCTCAATAGTATTTGCTTCCCTGTTCACACACTATATTATTACTTCGTCCTTTCCTGAAAAAATTATCCAGATTTGTGCTTGGTAGCCCTGTTTCAGTTTCAGGTCATATCTGAGACTTTGTGCAAGCGTGGTCTAGACCTGTGAAACTAGTCTTGAACAGTCACTAATCTTTACCGGTCATCACAGCATTAAAACACTTATTTTGAATAGAAAGATTTTATATTTAGAAGTCTTATCCCCCAATTTACCATATGTGTTTGATTTCTTGAATAAGCCTTGCTTGGATAACAAAGATTAACAATGGCTCCTCCATCTGACACCTCTTCCTGGCAGCATTTAAATTCTTTTGGGGACATTCTATTCCCTCCCTCAATCCTCTGTCACGTTTTTGTTTAGGAAGAAGTGATGTTGATGGCTCCATACCTGAAAATAAGTCTCAAAAGGGCTCTGATTTGCTGTTTTGGAACTGAGCCTTGCCATTTTGCCTGTACTCTGAGGCAGTGGTTCTCAACATTTTCTGTACCAGGACCCATTTGTAAACATCAGCGGCCAGTCCCGACCCAGGTCCCGTCCCGTCCCCCCCCCCCGGCCCCAGCCCCACAGTGTGTGGGGTAGGATGGCCCCCAAGCAACTGGAAAAGCCAATTTCCCACATTTTTCACCTTAATGAGAACTAAGAATCCATTTTTAAACTTTGTTAAATCATTTTTAAAGTTTGTTTGCAACCCTATCATATTCTTTTGGGTCATACAGGTCGAGAGAGGCTGCTCTGAGGAACTTGCTTTCATCTGTGGTAATCGATTTAGTTTAGAGGTGGCTACCAAATTTTCCCCAAGATTCCCAAACTGTATCTGTGCTCATAGGTAGTGAGAGAAAATATTATTTGAAGGGGCTGACCCCTGTTCCCCCCCACCTGCAGGGCTGTTGTGAGGCTGGTGTGCACTGGTGCTGTACACAGCAGCAGGGGTGGCACCATGGCAGCAGAGTACGGCATGGCACAGTAGAACACCAGCACTGGTGCTGCTGCTGTCACCAGCCACCACAAAATTAGTTTGGGGTGGCTAAGCCCCATTAGCCCTGGCCTTCCACCATCTGTGCCTATGC
>NW_017728886.1:36924155-36978040 GCF_001723895.1 Crocodylus porosus
GGGGGGGGGTGAGGGAAACGAATCTTAGACTGGGTTCAGCCATTTTTAAATGAGTTAGTTTGTGCCAAATTTTTGTTATGGGTATAGACCGGTTTTGTGTGCTGAACTATTTTGTTACGGTTTCCAATCACTTTATACTGGTAAAAATGTAATGTCTGTACTTGGCCCATGATGTCTCCTTGTCTTAAACATTTCATTTGCAGTAGTCTTTCCTGCACTTTCTGTCCATTGTTCTCTTTCTTCCTTTCTTCTTTTTTTTAAGAAGAAGCTTTTTTGTGTAGTCCTTATTTTCTCCTTGTAGTCTGACCAGCCTCCTGCCACTTTTGTTTTAACGGCCTCTTCTTGATCTCTCTTACTTTCATTTGTTCACTTACCCATTGTTCTCACCTGTCTTTCTAAGTAATACTAAGCATATGTCTTTCCATGCTTCAGTGTCTAGCTTTTCACTCCTGCTCCATCTTCTTGGTTTTTGCTCTGTGTCATGCTTCATGAGACACAGGGTTCAAAAATGTTCTTTTAAAGAAATGACTGATTTTACCTTTTCTCCACTCTCCCTCCTGCTCTTGATTTTTAACCTTGATCTTTTTTCTTCCCCATTTCTTTCCGTTTGGAACACATTGCTGGCTTTGTAGCCACTCCTCAATAGTATTTGCTTCCCTGTTCACACACTATATTATTACTTCGTCCTTTCCTGAAAAAATTATCCAGATTTGTGCTTGGTAGCCCTGTTTCAGTTTCAGGTCATATCTGAGACTTTGTGCAAGCGTGGTCTAGACCTGTGAAACTAGTCTTGAACAGTCACTAATCTTTACCGGTCATCACAGCATTAAAACACTTATTTTGAATAGAAAGATTTTATATTTAGAAGTCTTATCCCCCAATTTACCATATGTGTTTGATTTCTTGAATAAGCCTTGCTTGGATAACAAAGATTAACAATGGCTCCTCCATCTGACACCTCTTCCTGGCAGCATTTAAATTCTTTTGGGGACATTCTATTCCCTCCCTCAATCCTCTGTCACGTTTTTGTTTAGGAAGAAGTGATGTTGATGGCTCCATACCTGAAAATAAGTCTCAAAAGGGCTCTGATTTGCTGTTTTGGAACTGAGCCTTGCCATTTTGCCTGTACTCTGAGGCAGTGGTTCTCAACATTTTCTGTACCAGGACCCATTTGTAAACATCAGCGGCCAGTCCCGACCCAGGTCCCGTCCCGTCCCCCCCCCCCGGCCCCAGCCCCACAGTGTGTGGGGTAGGATGGCCCCCAAGCAACTGGAAAAGCCAATTTCCCACATTTTTCACCTTAATGAGAACTAAGAATCCATTTTTAAACTTTGTTAAATCATTTTTAAAGTTTGTTTGCAACCCTATCATATTCTTTTGGGTCATACAGGTCGAGAGAGGCTGCTCTGAGGAACTTGCTTTCATCTGTGGTAATCGATTTAGTTTAGAGGTGGCTACCAAATTTTCCCCAAGATTCCCAAACTGTATCTGTGCTCATAGGTAGTGAGAGAAAATATTATTTGAAGGGGCTGACCCCTGTTCCCCCCCACCTGCAGGGCTGTTGTGAGGCTGGTGTGCACTGGTGCTGTACACAGCAGCAGGGGTGGCACCATGGCAGCAGAGTACGGCATGGCACAGTAGAACACCAGCACTGGTGCTGCTGCTGTCACCAGCCACCACAAAATTAGTTTGGGGTGGCTAAGCCCCATTAGCCCTGGCCTTCCACCATCTGTGCCTATGCTTGTGGCAGACTAGTTTCACAACTGCTGCAAACTATTTAGGAGTCATTTTTCTTCCATCTTACAGCCATAAATTTGTTGTGTTTTGCCAACAGTTGACTCTGTGCCTCATTTTAAGAGTTGTCCATTCAGCATTGCTTAATGATCCTGATCGCAAAATCCCTTGGCACTAACTATACATTGGGTGGGAAGGGCTGAGTTTTGAGAGCTCAATAGAAACAAAAGCAAATGCCTATTTCAAATCAAACTAGGGTGAGCAATTTCTGCTGTTCTGCTCAGTCTGAAATGTACTGTTCAGAAACAAATATTTACAGGAAAAGAAAACCAGTCTTCTGGGCTAGGGACAGACATTCAAAAAGCCTGAGCCTGAATTACTGCAATTTTTGCAGGTTAATCTAACCTGGCTAGGCTGAACTGGTTGGAAACTAGACAGACATTTTCTCTGGACTGAGGAAATTCAGGAACATGCCTGCAGTGGTCAGGCTAGAAGCTGGGGGGTGCTAGAGCAGCCCTCCCTCCCATTTTACAGTGCTGAGCTGAGGGGGGTGGCAGGATGATCTGATTAGGGAGATATCCCCCAACCCTTGATAACAGAGCATTTATCAGCTCGGTTATCAGCATTTAACCCACATTAGAAAACAAAGCTCCTCTCATTAGTTCAAGCTCTTCTTAAGCAACTTTTTGCAAGTAAGAGAGGGAGGAACATTTCCAGCTGACCTGTTGATTAGCTCAAAAAAGCCCTAAACACATGTTCTGTCTGCCTTACACAGACACCTCTCAGCATTAGCCAGCATTGCTGGCTACTATCCATGCTGTGGAAGGGAAGGATGCAAGACTGAGCTGTGAGCAACAAGCAGGGGGGAGCAGAAGTGAGCCAAGCAGACGCTCTGTGCCTGCAAGTCTCTGCCAGAGCTCCAGCAAGGTAGCAGAGGGTAGGGGCCAGCCCTGCTGTGGAGTAGAGAGCACCACCCAGCCCAGAGAGCATGCTGGGATGCTGGGGGAGTCTGGTTTAAGTTAAACCAGGAAGGGGTCTGGGACAGACATGCATGAACCGGTTTGACCCAAATCAGTTAAGTCTGATACTACGTTCAACCAGGTTTATCTTAAACTGGTTTTAGCCATTTTCAAACAGGCTTATGTTTGTTCTGTTACAGATTTAAACCAGTTTCTGATCACGTAAAGTGGTGTATGTGTAATGTCTGTCCCTAGCCCTGAAGTCAAGCATTTGATTTTCTTTGGCTATAGCAAATCTGATTATTGAAGCACTGAAATATTATTGAAAAAATGAAGGAGAGCATGACTTGGTGGGGGTGGTAGGGAATAGCAACATACCAGAATATATATTATATTAACCTGTATAATTTCAACTGTATGCTAGATATTTATGAAAACATTTCAGAGTGGCAAAAACAGTCTTGGGGATTTTGATACTAGATATAATGACTCTCCAGGGGTTACTACAACAGATGGAGTGCAATGTGCTGGGATACATCAGGGGAGGGATATGTCCTGAGTACAATCCCCAGCTGCAGAGCTTATCAGAGCCAAGAATCCTGTTCACAAGTTAAGATGTATCACATGCCCTGTACCAAGACTGGTTCAGCTGTGAGGAAAGAGGAATAACACTGAGAGGTCTTAACAAAACAAAACAAACACCCCCCTCCCCCCCACTACCTGGAGATCCCACGAACAAGTCAAAACTGCTTCTTTTACTAGGATATCGAAATTAATGTAGTAAAGCATTTTTTTTTCTGCAAAGGTTTTAGCTACTGCTGTTGCAAGTAATTCCTAAGTTTAAAGTGTCATCCCCCCCACCCAAGGGATGGAGTTGTATTATGGTATATATGTGTTTTTAATAATTACCATCACATCTTAGTTTTACATCCAGGTGAGGAAAGGGAAGGGCAGTTCTCCTTCAGTTGGAAACATGCTTCCTTTAAAGGTTTGACTACTGTGTTACTTTGTACTGCTTTGCTTATCTTGGGCAACATAGCAAGTGTGATGTTACAATGTTCCTGTTTGAACCCGGGTGCTTTTTTGCTTCTTTCTTGAAGAAAGATCAATTAAAGTTGTATTTTAAGAGTTAACACTATAACAGTGTTTTGCATATCCGTCATTACTGATGAAAGGTGAGTATCTAACTGCTCAGACATTGAAGAAGCTATGGTTTCAATTCTCCCCTGCCATGCAGCCTGTGTAGTCAATTATACCCATATAAATTGGGCATAAAAATTCTAATTAAAAAAAATTCTACTGTTGCTTATACCAGGTGTGACAATTACAATAAACTGCAAGGCAATGGGAAAAAAAAAAAGTTAGTTTCTGTATTTCTAAGTAAATTTTTTCCTGAACAAAACACACTGGGATAAGCTCAGCTATAATAAGCCGGCTTTTAAATGTGTTTTCTTGTGTGAAAAATGACAGATATCATAAGTAGTAATGTTGTATTGAATACAAATGCCAATTAGCCTGGTGCCATTTTCATAAAGTATAGAAAGTATGAGCGAGATGTTAGATGTTGCTCCATTTATTCCTCCCATGAATAGCATCTTACTGTACTAATCTCTGCAAACGTACTAAGCAATATGGTAGGTTCTCAGGCAACCCAGACAGATTATATCCAAGCATTCCTGCACTGAGCACTATCACAGTGGCTCTCAGAGGAGACTGCAGGGAAAGGGCTGCATACATTAAAACGATGAGTTTTTTCTATTGATATTACAGAAACCTTTTTCCTCACAATTTACATAACAATAAGTTGTTTTGTCAAACTGCAGAGCATTCCTGTTTGTTATAGTCTTAAAAGTTCTATTAAATGCATTTGCATTTATCCTAGAAAAGTAGGGTGCTCTGACACTGCTTGCTCTATGCCGACCAAGGCAATGTTCATCTGAATGTTTTAAGCATAATGGAATAATACACAGTAGGCAGTAACAGATCCATCTTAATGCTAAGAATTGTAACAGGACTCCTGCCCCCCAGGAGCAGCCACCACCAGGTAGCGACTCTTGCACCGTGCTCACCAAGGTACACTCCCTTTGTTCTCACCTGCCACACCTTGATCTTAATACAGTTTGAAGAAGGAGACTGCTCAAAAGTCCTAAAGTGTGCCATAACCTGTCCTCTGTTCACAGAGCCTTCTCAGACCCTGCTGTATGGGCCCTTTCGGCCTGCGTATGCCTCCCAAGGGTATCCATTGCCTTAAAACTAATCATAGTCTCCAAACCTTCCCTACAGCTGTGCCCATGCCTTGCAGGTGTTATACATCATCATTCAAGTGGGACACTTGTCCCCAAAGCCACCAGGCCACTTCAAGCCTTTACCTCCTTGTTGGGGCTTCAACCTTTCAAGCTTTTGCCCCCCTTACTTAGGTTCTCTAGCCTATCTCTGCCCCTCTTAGGCAATTCTGGGCTCCCTAGCCCCTGGTTGTACCTGACAGGGCTCAAGGTAGTCGCATGCCCTTCAGGCACTAATGGGACCTCCAAACTACCCCTTTCTAGTCCCACCCAAACCACCAGCCTAACTTTAACAAAGATTCTCAGCATATAGGTCATTTATAAAAACTGCTTCTCATCCTGTGCCCCACCTCCCTGCAAGCCCTCAGCTCCTTGCTTGTTGTTGTCACACATAGCAGGGTCCCCAGGCAGTAGTTCAGCCATGGCCAGCTTGCTGCAGAGCCCTTTCCCCTGTGGCTTTCAGAGCCAGGCTGACTCCCCTGACTCAAGCTCTGGTTTCTATGCCACTCTAGCATCACCTACTTCTGGTCAGGTGACTTGCAGTAGAACTCTGTACCGTTGCTGTGCTACTATTGCTCCTAGCGCAGCAATAGGCACTGTCAGCTTCTAGCCCAGGGTAGACAAATTCCAGACTGTAGCTGGATCAGGCCCGCAGTGGACTCCATTTCCCAGCTGCTCCTACCGGCATTGCTGTGGCCAGTTTCCATGGAGATCCCAGGAGTGGCAGTGCCATGACAGTGTGTGGCCAGGATTTCCTGGGAGACCAGCCCTGGCAGGGTGTGCAGCTGGGCAGGGAGCTGTGCTCTGGAGCTGGGATCTTGTGGTGGTAGCAGCATGGTCCAGAGGCGGGGCACAGCTGTGATCTGCCCACATGCCCTGGGCTGCTAAAAGATCCCAGTCCTAATGCTGGAGGAGCTCCTGCCCAGTCACATGCCCTGCCAGCACTGCTGGGGCTGGTCTCCATGGAAACCCTGGCCCCACACTGTCACAGTGAGGCCTCTTCCATGGAAACTGGCTGCAGCGACGTGTGTAGGGGCTACTGGGAAATGGAGTCAGGCCTTTGGCTGTGTCCACCATTTTGCCCATCCCTGTTCTAGCGGCTTATCCCTTTGCAGCTAGCCTCTGTTTGTCTCTCAAAGCACTGCTTACTACTGTGTTTTCCTCTTAAAATAATGGGAGCCCCAGGCTTCCTGTTAAAGGATGTTCAAAAATATTGAGGAACAAGAAGCTGTGCACAACTTTGAGAAACCCATGTAATGAACTAGAACATAGATTATTTTCTTTTTAATTAATAAATTAAAAAAACTCCAAACTACCAGTCTTTAATAAAATGAGATTAAGGCTAATACAGTGCAAGAGACACTGGCCAGATGTTGTAGGGAAATTTAACTTGCCTATGATCAATGTTATGAAAGCCAGCTGAGACATCCAACAAATAAGACTTGAAAATATCTGTAGGACTGTTTATACTCCTATCCATACTACCACAAAAGACCCTATTAAGTCAAGGTAAATTGTACCAAGTGCTTTAAAGTGGTGCCTGTCTGTTCTAATTTTACTGATATAGCAAGCTGAGGCTTAGTGTAATAGTGATTGTGCTGACCTATTAGGGATGGAACTGATAGGAAAATGCAATTGTCACACACAACTTTATTATTTTGATGCTGCAGAAATATTTTTCTTGAACAATTCTTGCTGGAAAGGAAGCCAGTGGTCTACTACTTTTGTTTTCCAATTAGACAATACTTGTGAGCTTTGCTGTAAGTTTGTGCAGTTTAAATGGAATTTCTTTTTAAAATGCATTTGTCAACCTGCAGACACTACCAGAATAAATTAGTTCTGCTTAGTGCAGTGTTCTGACAATACCGTCTCAACAGCTCTGAAAATAAAGCCACTTCCATGCTTTTATTAGTTTATTACAGTTTTGTACAACTTGTCATTTTCCTAAACTAGGCTTGGTAGCTTTGTTTCTCTCTGTATTTTTTTGTGTGAATTTAGTGTTCGTGAAAGATGCTGAATTAACAGCCGAAGAGATTCTGTTTATCCACAAAACATCCACAATGTGAGCAATGACAGTTCAGTCTTTCATTGCTGGGGCAACATAGCAGACGTTATGCTGGCCAGGGATCACCCCTTGGAACGTGAAAGGAGGAAAGAATAATACCTAGTTGATCCTATTTGCCCTCTCTACTGAGATTGCCAAAAGAGCTGCCAGTTAAGGCTGGTTGTAGAAAGGTTGTACTATTTAGAGTTAGAAATGCTGGATTTGCTCCTTGCTTGCCCCTGTTTTGTTTCATGACCTTGAGCAAGTCATTGAGCTTGTGTTTATTTTTTCCAGTGTAAGTGGTGCTGATAATAGTTACTATTGTAAAGTATTCTAAAACACACAGACAGAAGGTGCCATATACTGGTGGACAAGGTTGTTTGGGTAAATGTGATATCTTTTCTAACACCAACTAAATAGTTGGAAAAATTGTCCTTTACAGGCATAGGGAGAGCCTGTTGATGTTTGTATGCTCTCTTGGGTGGAATAGAAGCTTAAGCCAATATACAAAATGCAGGTCTGTGAAAATGCAAATGTGTGGCAGGGAAGATCAGAGGGGTTGAGAGTTAATAGGTATGAGACAGGTAGGTGGGCAGGGGAAAGGGGGAATGTTGATCTGGTGAGAGAATGTAGCTGGTAAAATGTAGAGAGGTTACCTGGGGTTATCAGATGTTGGGCAGGTTATAATGTGCCATAAATCCAATGTCTTTATTTAGGCCATAATTTTTTGTATCCGGTAGATTTATGAAATAAAGTTTATAAACTCATGTATGAAAGGTGTTTTGTGAATTCCCTTCGAGGTTTAGAATGGAGAGATTGGAGAGTGAGTGATTGTCTTGTAAGAAATGTGCACCCAGAGGTAATTGGATATTTTTGTCTTTGATAGATTTCTGGTGTGCATTCATTCTGGTACCCAGTTGTTGTTTGGTTTCTCCTATGTGTTTTTCTATCAGGGCATTCAGTGCACTGGATGAGAGATACTACATTTCTGAAGGTGCAGATGTAAGATCAGGATGGTGATGGTTCTGTTGTGGGGTGTTTGTTGGGGTGTTGGAGATATGCTGGCAGGCTTTGCGTTTCTTGTTCCGAGCATCAGCTGGATCCATTCAGTGTGCCATAGGAAGTTTGCTTCTGATGATAAGGTTGACAAAGTACGGTGCCTATTTAAAGGCTAGGATGGCTTATTCTGGAAAGATCTCTTTTTAAATTGGGTCTTCCTCTAGTACAGGTTGCAACTGCTTGAGGATTTTCCATATAGGTTCCAGGGAAGGATGGTATGTCATAAATAATGGTGTGTGATTTGTGGGAATTTTTTTTTTTGTATTGCAGCAGTTATTCACATGGTATCCACAGGTGGCTCTTTCAAAAGTGCGATCTATCTCTCTGGAAGAGTGTCCTTGTTGAGTGAAAGCCCTTTTGAGATTTGTGAGGTGATGACTGCAGGTGTTCTCAGTGCAAAATTCAGTGGTATCAGAGGGCTTGGCTGTATATTGCAGCTTTCTTGGATGCAAACACATTATAACCTGCCCAACATCTGATAATCCCAGGTAACCTTCTCTACATATTACCAGCTACATTCTATCACCAGATCAACATTCCCCCCTTTCCCCTGCCCACCTACCTGTCTCACACCTATTAACTCTCAACCCCTCTGATCTTTCCTGCCACACATTTGCATTTTCACAGACCTGCATTTTGTATATTGGTGTAAGCTTCTATTCCACCCAGGAAAGCATACAAATACCAGCAGACTCTCCCTATGCCTGAAGAAGGGTGTTTGTGCTCGAAAGCTCGTAAAGAACAATTTTTCAAACCATTTAGTTGGTCTAATAAAAGATATCACCTTTACCCAAAGAACCTTGTTTGCCTATGTCCCTAGACAAGCATGGCTATAGGCAACACCCCCATATGCTGGTGGACACTTGGGTATGAGCTCAGGAAGGCACTTAAACATGTGAACTGTCCCACTGAAGTCCACAGGACTATTTACATGCTTAGTTTTAATTGCATGCTTACATGATCTGATAGACAAGGCCTTATTCACTGAATCATTCACTGAATGCATCACATAGGTAGTTGGTAATAGCTTTTGGCTACCATTGCTCTGGGCTGGATACCTCATGTTTTAAGGAACACATTTTCAAAATTGTGAAATTGTAAATGGCAATTATTTTTGCTCTTTGTTTGACATTTCAGTTGTACAGACAAATCCCAGCATTTGTACCAGACAACTGGTTTACAGGTCCAGAAGAAACAGAGCTACAAATTTGTGACTATATGCGACTACAGTAACCATGTGCTCCGTTTTGCCTGGAACACTCCCTGTCCTGGGAATCCTATCAGTTTCCTATCACTCGCCCTCCCCTGCCCACCCCCTTCAAAATTTTACTCCATACACACAGCCAACACCTGTGGCAGGCTCCAGTGGGCCCACAGCTCAGAAACAGCTGTGCACACCGAGGTAGGCATGGGAGGCCTGTCCCATTTTGAGATTCAGGAAATATGGTCATCTTAACTGTAACTGCATTCATTTTGCTAGTGAAATTATGCAGTTTTTGTAAGTATAAACTATACCTGCTGAAAAAGAGTCTGGTCTCTACCTGTCTTGAAAACTTACATCTATCAATTTTCTTTTTTTTAAAAAAAAAAAGAAGTGTCTTTTTGTGTTTGCTTTTGAAAAACATTGCTGAAATATTTTCAAAGATACAGTTTTGTTGAGGTACAGAAAAAGGAGGAATATTATTTTGATACACCCAAATGAGTATTTCAAACACTAAAAGCACAAATCTATTGAAATAGGGGGAAAAAACATGCTCAAATGCTTTGTAGCTAAAGGAATAGTAATAGCATTTAATTTGTAAAGCTAAATTATAAGTGATACTCGTCCTTCTCACGTTGTCAAAGAGGTGTTACAACTGTTACTTTCCTTGTATATAAAATGGGGATGTGACAAAAAAGTTGTCACATAATCAAAGCTCTCTAGGGAATAAAGTTCAGGAGCAAGGATGGGCAGAGGAGTTCCTGGCTCTCAGTCTTATGTTTGGACTACTTTTTAAGTAAGTAAAATTTACACTTACTAATTTTGTGTTATTTAGCCTGTGAAATGCACTTCAGGTATAGCTGTGCATATTCGTACCTCTGACTGTTTGATTTGCACCTTGGAAGACAGAGAACAACTTTCTCCGTTACTGCAAAACTTGGGACACAAAGCAAGGGTTTAAACTGCAGCACAACCAATTTCTAAATCTTGCAGGGAGAGAGTGGTGATAAAAGACAAAAAAAAATCCTTCTTATCAGAACAGTAGGAGAAACAGCTGTCCAGAAATACTGTAGAAGCACCTTTATTGGAGCATTTCAAGCAGAGGCTGAATAAACATTTGGTCTGGGATGGCTTAAGAACAGCAGATTTTGCATTGGTGCAGGTGGTACGACTAAATGACTCGTGAGGTCCCTTCCAACCCTGTGATTCAGGTGCAATATTTAAAGTTAAGTGGGATAACTTGACTGGAAATGAAGTTAGTAAAAAAGTTAAGGAAAATAATATTTCTCTTATTTGTAACCGTGTGTCAAATGATGCTTTTGATGCTTTGAGAAACATATTTTAGGAGACTTATGAATGCCTTATTTAATTTAATCTGATGTCTAGGAAAAAGATAACACACCAAATTGACTTCAGTGGAGTTAGGCTGGAGTGGGGACTTCGGCCTTTTCTTCTGTGGAGCAATTTGGAGCATTTCTATATAAGTTATTGGTGTTATTATTATGTTTTATTCCTGTAAAATCTCAATGCCTAAATGACAGCAAATCACAATCTGTGGAGTTTTCTCTAAAGTACTTTATCCCCCATCACCATCACATCTAGCACCTGATTATTTTTAATACCTTAATACTTGCAACTGCCTATGAGGTAAGGATACTGATACAAAACTGAGTCACAAAATAGCTAAGTGGCCATCAGCTATACCTGATATTTCAGCATCTAAAGTTCTGGTTATGGCTTCCTTTGTATGGGATAAGCCATCTCACACCCACTGTTGCTCACTGCAACATTAGAGCTCTGTTTGGATGTAGTAGAAGATAGGGAATGAGTCTTTAGTCACCAGTGAAATAGGACTTTCACCAGTCCCTTGTATATATACCAGCAGTTGCCAAATGACAGATTGAGCACCACCAATTTAAAATGATACAACCTGAAGTACCACCAGCAAATATTTGTCATATAAAGTAATTATAATAAATCTATTAACATGTATCACTGACAGATTGTCTGTGTACCATTGGTGGTACCCATACCACAGATTGAGAACCGCTGATGTATACAATTTACACTGAAAGAGCGCATTTGGTATAAACCCATGGGAGCCAGTCTTTTTGGCGCACATACCCCACACCCTCATGGAGTGCCATTCAGAAATGCAGCCACATGCCTGCAGTGGCCCAGGCCAGGGGCTGGGTGGCACTAAAGCATGCCTTCCTGCTCAGCTGGGGAAGACAGCTTGGGCTAAGGCTAGTCAGCCCACCCTGCAGGGGTGGGGAGGGTTTTGCAGGGGAGGTGCTGGGATGCTGGGGGACTGTGAATTAACTTGAATCTGGAGGGGATCTGACACACAAGTTCAATAAACAGATTTAACCTAAATTAGTTAAGTCTGATATTACTGCATCCATCTAGGCTTATTTTAAACTGGTTTCAGACATTTCAAAAGCAGTTTATGTGCACTGAACTTCTGCTATGTTACAGATTTGAAATAGTTTTCAATCACGTATCCTGTTTTGTGTGTGATTTCTCATCCTGGCCTTGGTTTTTGTCCTGGTGTGTATCTGTTGCTAGCATTATTGCTATGGCAGACCAGGCATAAGGTCCTGCCTGTTTGTAGTCATTAAAAATCTAAAGGATTCAGAAAATGCCATGAGTCCTGGCCAAATTTCTGTTGAGGCAACTAGTCTGCTGATTTAAAATTCCTCCTGTAGTTTAATTAGGTCTGGGAAATAAGTGGATTTGTTATGAAAGCATCATCTGGCTTTGCTAACTGTACATTGATAAAACTGCTTCTGAGTTCCACTCCAAAGGTGCCTACATTTCAGTGGTGGTCAGCTGACATGAATCATGAATCAATTTATCTTTCTGCCTAAAAAGTGCTTTATCTAGATAAGGTATATATTTTTAGTATCGTAAATGGTAACCCATGAAAATAGAACTGTTTGCTCTTATTTGAGAGTAATCAAATTATCTCATCTTTTGCAATATAGGAATTCAGATGGAATTGACTAATAACAGCTCAACTGTTGCATATCTTTTTTTAAGGATCAGATTTCCTTTATTGAATGTAAAGAAACATTTTTTAGCATTCGTGCTCAACTCATTCTCATATGCTCTTTTCTTGTTATATCTGCTTACCCATCCCCCTTGAATACTCTTTTTCTTTCATTTTCATTTTATAAAGAAGTCTAAATTTCAGAGGTCTGAGGATTGGTGGAAGCTAACAGAGCGGATATTCTAGATATCTCGCATACAGATCAGAGGTTTAGTTCATGCCCTCATAATAGATTGAACATGAATAGTGTTTGCCTTCTGTAATTCCCTTGGTCTGTAGCCTATTTATCACTTTTCTTCACATAACCTTGAAGGTTCTTAAGCAGAGGAAAAAGAAATAAAATATTTTTCATGATACAAAAATGCTTGAGGTGGCCCAGAGGTAGCACCTTTTACATGCCATTCACAGTAAGAGGTAATGCTCTGGTTTCAGGACCTTGGCTCTAAATTTGCCAAATCTCCAGGTGCAGCCTCTAATAAAGGTGCATTAGTAATTAGAGTGATTTGCATGTTTCATGAATACTTCCTGCTATTTTAATGAGTCTGTTTGGGGATGGTCACATATGTTTTATATTTATTTTCCAAACATACTTATGTAAGTGGATAGCATTTTTATGAATGTTCAAGGTGACATGTTTCTGCAACATGCTGAGTATCTCTAAGAGGTGTTGAATAACCTTAATCTGCATTGAAAAAAGGAAGTTGCTCAGCCTTTTTTAGTATCAGGCCCAGAAAGTGAATTCTAAGTTGAATGTGTAAATTTTAGAGCTCTTTAAAGAGATCATTTTACTTCTCCACAGAAAAGTTTGCCTTTTTCTAGGAAAAAAGAGAACTGGTTTATCAACTAAAAAAATTGGTTTTCCACAAAATCAGGCAATTTCAATGCGAATTTTTTTTTTGGTTGAAAAATTTGGTTTCATGTAGGAAAGACTTATGTTAACAATAGGCATTCTTAATACAAGCAAATGCAGTCTTATATGTAGAATTAAAGACTATAGATAGCACTTAAAAAGTGTGGGGGGGAGAACAACATAAGAAATGGCTTCTAGCCTTGTGTCTTGTCTCCCAGAGTGGCAAAGGGAAAAAAGATAAAGGGAAGATATAAGGGGTATATCCAGGCTGATGCATTCCCTGTTCGCCTCTCCCCTACAGCTTCTAGTACTCAAGCAGAAGGGAGAGTCTTCCCTGGAATGTTATGACACTGAAAAGAGCTTTAGAAAAATAATCAGTAACCAATTACCAAGAGCTCCAAAAGCAATGCTGTAGTTAAAAGGGCCAGTGTGATCCTTGGAGATATAAAACAAGGACTAGCAAAAACAAATAAGGAATCTGTGAAATGGAATTTACCATTATAATATGGTATTAGTCAGACCATTCTTGGATTACTTAGTCTTCTGAAATGCTACAAAAATTGTCTGAAATTTGGAAAATATGCTTCATATTGAGAGACTCAAGAAACACAATTTATTAAGCTTATTGGAGTTAAGGTTAAAAATGACTTGATCACAGTCACTGGGATCCCTGAAGAGATTTTTGATAGTACAGGTTTCCCTTGATTTATGCGGTACGTGCATATCAAGAAAAGTGTGCATAAATCGAATTCGCATAAAGGGAACCCAGTTTATAAAGTAACAAATAGGGATACATTTACGTGGCAATGAGGGAGGGAGGGAGTAAGGCTGGGATTAGGGAAGAGGTGGGGTGAGGGATGCAGTACAGCCCATTGGCTGCTCCTGGGGCTGCAGCAGGGAGGAAAGCAGAGGAAACTGAGTGGGTGCAGGGCACCGTGGTTCTAGCTGCTGTGTGTACCCTGGGAAGGCTGTGGGCTGGGGGACTATTCTGGTCTCTTCCCGGGGGGTACATGCCCCTGGATCTCCGTGCGGGAGGAGGGCAGGCTGCTGCTGCAGACAGGGGCCAATGGCAGCACCGGGCTCTTCCCAGCACTCGGCAGTGGCACTGGAAGGGCACTTCTAGTCCACTTCTGGGTTCTCTGCCAAGCATGGTGAGATGTCAAGGGCCGCATGGGTAGTTCCGCCCCTTCATAGTTTCATAGTAGTTTCATAGCTGGTAGGGTGAGAAGGGACCTGAACAGATTATCAAGTTGACCCCCTGCCATGGCAGGAAAGAATGCTGGGGCCAAATGACTCCAGCTAGGTGTCTATCTAGCCTCCTTTTTAAGACCCCCAGGGTAGGAGCGAGCACCACTTCCCTTGGAAGTTAGTTCCAGATCCTAGCCACCCTGACTGTGAAGTAGCGCCTCCTGATATCTATCCTGAATCTACTCTCTATCAACTTATGGGCGTTATTCCTTGTTACTCCCAGTACTGCTCGGGGGAACACGGACTCTCCCATTGCCTACTGGTCACCCTTGGTCAGTTTATAGATGGCTACCATATCCCCCCTCAACCTTCTCTTGTGGAAGCTGAACAGGTTCAGATCCCGTAGCTTCCCCTCATAGGGCCTGCCTTGGTGCCCCCGATCATGCAAGTGGCCCTCCTCTGGACCCTCGATGCTGTCCACATCCCTCCTAAAGTGCAGTGCCCAGAACTGGACGCAGTACTCCAACTGCGGCCTAACCAATGTCGCATAGAGGGGGAGGATCACCACCTTGGGCCTGCTCGTGATGCATCTATGGATGCATGACAAGGTGCGGCTAGCTTTCCTGACTGCGTCCTCACATTGTCGGCCCATGTTCATCTTGGAGTCGATAATAACTCCAAGATCCTTTTCTGCCTATGTGCTGACAAGAAGGGAGTTCCCCAGCCTGTAGGTGTGCTGCTGGTTCTTCCTCCCCAGATGCAATGCCTTGCATTTATCAGTATTGAAACCCATCCTGTTCTCATCCACCCACACCTGTAACCTGTCCAGATCTAATTGCAGCCTGTTCCTCTCCTCTAGTGTGCCCACTTCTCCCCACATCTTAGTGTCATCCACAAATTTGAACAAAATGCTTTTCACCCCCTCATCCAAGTTGCTGATGATGATGTTGAACAGTGTGGGCCCGAGGACCGAGCCCTGGGGAACCCCACTGCCCATATCCCTCCAGGTTGAAAATGACCTGTCCACCACTACTGTCTGGGTGAAACCCTCCAGCCAATTTGCGACCCATCTGACCATGTAGGCATCAACACCACAGTTGCCTAATTTTTTAATGAGAATGGGGTGAGAGACAGTGTTGAAGGCCTTCCTAAAGTCCAGAACGACTACATCAACCACGACACCTGCATCCAAGGATTTTGTGACTTGGTTGTAGAAAGCCACCGGTTTGGTCTGACAGGACTTGCCTCTAATGAACCCATGTTGGTTGCCCCTAAGCATAATCTTCCCCTGCTGGTTCCTCGCAGATATGCACCTGGATAATTTTCTCAAAGAGCTTTCCCAGGACTGAGGTAAGACTAACAGTTTCCTGGGTCCTCTTTCTTCCCCTTTTTGAAAATGGGGACCACATCGGCCCTTTTTCAGTCCTCTTGCACCTGGCCAGAGCACCTTGAGTACTCGTAAAGCCGTGCCAGGGGTCCCACAATGACTTCTGCTAATTCGTTCAGCACTCTGGGGTGGAGGTTATCAGGACCTGCTGATTTGAACACATCTAGTCCCACCAGAAGTTCCCTGACTAGGTCCTCGCTGATCCTGGGCCTGGCTGTGCCTCCTCTGGGGCCATTGGGGATCCCAGTTGGGGGGGTTGACCTGGTCCCTGCTCAGAAAAATGGAGGCAAAGGCAGTTTTGTCTTGACAATTGTCCTGCCCCCTTGTCACCATCTTGGGACTGGAAGTCCCACCCCCTAGCCCTTGACCTTTGCCACCAGAAGTCCTTCCCCTTGCCCTCTGGAAATACTCCTTTTTGGAAAGGGGGTTTCCATCCTAGAACCAGAAAAAAACATACACTGAAAGTCAAACATCTACTATAACATTTTAATTTTATTACAGAAAATATTTTTGTCATGATTTGTGTTTGCATAGTGTATATAGAGGTGATTGCATAATAACTCAAAAATAAATTTTTAGTTTTGGATATCATGTGGGAGGTGTTCATGAACAATGCATGCCCCTGGAGGCTGGGGGGGGCGTGGTGGGTAGTGAGCAAGGAGCACCCGTAGGTGGCCATGGCGGTGTCAGTGGTGATAGGGCAGGGTGGCAAGCACTGGCCAGCAGTTTGTGACCACCCACAGATGCCGCTGGCCATGTCGGCAACAGCCAGCAGCAGTTGGTGGCTGTCTGCAGATGCCACGGGGAGTGGTGAGTGGAGGCTACCTGTAGGCACCGCTGGCAGTGCTTCTCTCAGTGGATGCATATGCACCCATGTGCACCTTCTACGTGTCACCAATGGGGATGTATGTATGATAGGGGGTGGGGGGCAGGGGTGCGGGTGTGTGGTAGGATGTGGGGGGTTGTGAGTGGGTGTGGCTGTGTGGGGGAGTCATAGAGTATGCTGGGGGGGTTGTGTATATGTGAGGGGCTGTGGGGGCAGGGCTTGGGTGTCAGGGATGGGTGGGGTGGGGACTCCTCCAAACTCCCCCTATGGCACAGCAGTAGGTGGGGTGCTCAGGTGCCGAGTGGGGCATGACTCTGGCCAGTACTGTACATTGCAGCAAGGGGCTCAGCCTCCACCCGGCTGCCTGTATTTCCAGTACTCCCTGCCACTCACGTGCAGCCCCTACACTTACACAGCAGGGAGAGAAGCGCCATGTGCAGGAGCCAGATGCCTTCCTTGCTGGGGTAGCACAGCACTGGAGAGAAGCCTTAAGTGCTGGAGCTGACTGCCTTCCCTGCCCCATAGGGGAAGGTGCCTGGGGCTTCCCTCCTCTGCAGTGTGGTCCCTATGGGGAAGGCAGCAGTCTCCAGCACCTGAAGCCTCTTTCCAGTGCTGTGCAGCCCCAGCAGGGAAGGCACCTGACTCCAGCATATGGGGCTGCCCTCCCTGCTGTGTGAGTGCAGGGGCTGTGCACGAGTGGCAGGGAGCGTGGGCAATACAGGTGACCCAGTGGAGGCTGCACCTCTTGCTGTGATGTACAGCACTGGCCAGAGCCATGCCCCGCTGGGCACCTGAGCCCAGAGCACCCCACTGGCTGCTGCTACCACCACCTGCCAGGGCTGCACACCGTGGGGGGAGTGAGTGGGGGGGTCCTCACACCCCTCACTCTCTCCCTCACACCCACATGCTGCCCACCACAGCTTTTCGCTGCTGCCTGCCGCCCCCGTCTCCCTGGACACAGGCTCTGCACTGCCACAAGCTCCAGGCCCACACTCTGTACTCCCTGCCCCTGCTGCTTCCCTCCCTGCTGCCCAGAGCCAGCAGGAGCCTGGGAAAGTGGAACAGGTCCCTGGGGGCTGCAGCAGTGGCAGCAGCAGCCCTGCACAGAAGCTGCATGCTAGCCAGCCAGACTCTTTCCCCCATAAAAGTGGGAGCCACATAATAGGGTACATTTTTGGGGCTGTGTATATGTGTGGGTGCTTCACTCCCACCCTCATGGGTGGAAGGGCTGGATGGGGCATAATTTGTTGGGGGGGCCCCATGGGTCAGATGAAAGTGCTTGGCAGGCCAGGTGTGGCCCATGGGCCATATTTTGCCTACCCCTGCGCTAGACAAATTCAGATAAGAAACGAGGCCGAAAGTTTTAAGTGAAGTGGGGGGGTTCTCCTTCCCTGCCTGCTCCCCTGGGACAACACTGGCAGCTGAAAGTACACCTGGGGAGAGGGGTAGGAGGGGGCAAGCAGGGATCTGAGGTGTTGGAGAGGGAGTGGGAGATTACATGCCTGTTTTCAGAGGGATGAGGGGGCAATGGATTGATCAGGGCTGGTTGGGGACAGGGATGGGGTAGGGGAGCAGTGACTTGATTGGTGAAGCTGGGGCAGTGGGTCCTATCTAGGTCAGCAGGAGGAGCAGGGGTGGGTGGTGTAGACACTAATGTGTACTCTGGAGTGGCCATGCATTAGTGTAACATGAGCTAATACTAATGTAACAAAAGTAACACAGATCAGAGGTAAAGCTGTCCTGGAGTGGAGTAACTTTAAGCCACCTATAGAGTGCTTAAAATTAGTTTCACATGTTAATGTGTGGATTATCCAGGGTTTAAGAGCTCTGGGGGCCACCTAAAATTAACATGTAACAAGGCCCTCAGGTAAGTTAAGCCCTGCCCAGAGTCTGGGAGAGGTGGGAGAGCTGCTTTTGTTTGGGCTAGAAGCATTTTAGTTATGAATGTTTCTGCAAAGTATTTTGATTTTGGCAAATTATTATTTTTCCAATGTAAATCTGTTTCATTAGAAAAGTAGTAGCCATCTCTAATATTAAAATTTATCTGTGAAGAGGTAGAATGTTGTGAAAAAGGTTAAACAAACAAACAAGCAAAAAAGAAAAACAGAACAATTAAGGCCTACAATTTGAAATCTGGCTTCTAGTATGGGATATAGACCCTAGATATCTTGCCTACTTCTACAGACAAGCATTCTCTTCATCAAATATTTTTTTTGTTTCATCTGTAAAATTCAATGGCACAATCCTTAGCTGGTGTAAACCAACATAACCCATAAGCACAACTTTAATGTCAAATTGTTCCAGTATTTTTCAATTAGTATTTATTTTGCTATCTTAAATATCTGTGTCAGTTTCTAAATGATCTTTATATGTGATTACTTACTTATCTGAATAATTAGTTACATAAACATAAATCAATCTTTTTATATGAAAATCAAACTACAGAGCAACCCAGAACAATTTATATTTAAGATTCCAAAACTGCAACTATTGTAATACATATTAGTGAACTTACATCTCTTAATATTGTGGAGAAATGCATGGACACAGATCACAAAGCTGCATGTGGGAGTGGTGATTAGATGGGTAACAAAGAAATAGAATATTATCCACAGGCCGGGGTAATATAGGTAAAGATACAAAAGAGTTCACTAATGCATGCCTTCAGATTTTAGCTTACAGTCTGAAATGGGAATATAATTTGACATATAAATAGCTTTATTATCTCTCAGAAACATTTATTTTTAACTCATGATTTGTTAGTGTTCATTGCATGAATCTGGAGCAACTACTGTAGTAAGGAATATAAAACCCATCTCTGCTCAGAGAACACAACTTTAAAAAGAGAATTATCCTTTTCACCACCAAGATAGATTTTCTTAGTAAAGCAACTGTTTGCCATCCCTTTGCCCAGCCACTGTTTTCTGCCTCCGTGGTATCTGTTACTGAAGCATCCCATTTGCAGCCATAAAAGTTGGTTAGCAGTTCAACCTTCTGGATTTGCTTAGTTTTGCTCAATAGCAAGACCTGCACTCTCATGTTAAAAATTGCCTTGGCCACAGACTACTAGCTGCAACCTGAATCTTGTATGCATAGCAGATGTGGAGTAGGAATAAAAGAAGAAAGTTTGAAGTACAAAAATTCACTGAGGTAATAGGAATGATATGATCCTGAAGTCCTTTGCTGCACATTACCTTTGTATACAAGAAGTTATATACATCACCTAGTATGAGTATAGTTCTGCTGATTGCTGTATGTGATGTGGAGCTGCCAGTGTTTGTGATTGTTTCTGGCTAATAATCAAAGGGCACATTGACATGAGATGCTCACTGTGTAGTAGGGGTGTGCAAAACGGGCCATATTCAATTCGGATTCAGATGCGGCCCAATTTGTTGAATCAGATCACAGTCCCAATTCAATGCTGATTCGGAGAATCAGCAATTCGGCCATAGACACGGCTTTAAATACTTTTTCTACATACCTTGAGGTACCAGGTGTGGCTTGTGAATGCTGCGATGGTGGGGCAGATGGAGCATCCCACAGGAGCTCAGGGGCCCCCCCCACATGCTTGGCAGAGAACCCAGAAGTGGACTAGAAGTGCTTCTGGTCCACTTCTCGGTCTGCTGCTGAGCATGCTGGGGACCCCCTTGTGCTCCTGTGGGATGCTTCATCTACCCTACCGTCTCAGCATTCACAAGCTGCCTGGTACCTTGAGGTAAAGCTGTGTCTATGTCCAAATCGTCAAATCTTTCTGAATCTCTTCGAAGCAATTTGGAGAGTTCCAATTCAATTCGGAGAGATTAAAGGGTCTCCTGATTCGATTCAGATTTGGAGATTCGACCACCAAATCGGGCCAAACCTCTGCCGAATTGAATCGGGGATCAAAGCTTTGCACAGCCCTATTGTGCAGTAGCCGAATATTACTACACAGTAGTGCATCACGCACTAACAGTGCTAATATGCTACTGCACAGTAGTATTAGGCTACTGCACAATAGTGTCACTTAAAAGACATTTGCCAGCACTACAAGTACTAAATAAATGGGCAGTAACTACTGCACAGTAGCGTCTCGTAGATGCATAGACGTGTCCAAAGAGATTAAACTATAAGGGTACTGACAGGCATGGCTAATATGTTCTTTAACTTAAGTGGGAGAGCCCTGTGCTTTTTAGCACCAAAGGGTGAGTATTCACATACCAAGTTGACTTAAAATAAGGTAACTTAACTAAGTTGGCTTAACCCACATCAGAGCATGAACACGTACAGTTCCTGACATGTTGATAGCCCTCTTGTAAG
This sequence comes from Crocodylus porosus, assembly GCF_001723895.1. Taxonomy (NCBI): domain Eukaryota; kingdom Metazoa; phylum Chordata; order Crocodylia; family Crocodylidae; genus Crocodylus; species Crocodylus porosus. The sequence goes on from NW_017728886.1 coordinate 36,945,034, forward strand.
CCAAGTCAACTTAACTAATGTGACTTGTGCTACATTATAGGTTGTCTCTGCTCCAAATACATGTGTGTACACTCTGACAGTTAAGTCAGCTTAACTGTGAGAAAGTGTATAAGTGTGCATGCACCCATAAATGCCAAATTCTACAATGCCAAAGACAGGAAGTGTGCAGTCTATCTATTGGTACTGTCTATAAAAGAGATGGCTAAATTATTTGTTGAGACGTTTAAAAAACAAAACAAAACTATTTTTTCAGTTGACATGCAAAATGTTACTAGAAAACATTTTCATTTCTAATGAAATTTTGTCCTTCAAATGAAACATTGAAAATCTTTCAGTAAATATTTTTAGTTTTCAATAACTTTGGAGTTATTTCAGACTTCAGAGTGTCATCCTAACACTGAAAAATTTCAGAGAAATTTGAAAAATATGAACCATGAATGCATGTGAACCATTGTTGGTATAAAGTTTGTTTCTTCACCGATGACTGCATCCATCTATCTATCTATCTATCCATCCTATATTACTAAGAAATAATGCTATACATTGAAATTAACTGATTATAATTCATGCAATAAATGCCAAAGCAGTTAATAGTGATTAACCACTTGCATTAAATGTCACTATATTTGAGTTAGAAAATAATCACTGGCATCTATTTTGCTTGAGAAGACTCACCATGCCCACAGACATTTCTAGTGAATACTCAAAAGTTTAGCAATTAGCATAGGTCAGAAGGCCAAGAACAGAACAGACAGCACTAGCAGTTAAGGTTTTTTGTTTATGGTTTTCACTGAAGACATGTGCTTCCTCAATCTGTTTCTTTCTTGAAATCAAGATTAGAATCAACATACAAAAGATCATTCCTAGCTCCTGGAGTAAGAAAATAGAGTAGAAAAACTTTTTTTCACATTTGGGTACTAGAAGGTAAAATTAAGGTTAAATTTTTGTAATTTTCCTTGTTCTTTTTGAAGCTCTGTGGTATTAAAAGGGGTTCTACTTCTTATTAACAAGTTGCTTTTCAACTTTCAGTTTTGAAAAGCTCTGCAGCATTGATGGAGGCTCTCTTACCTGGTTTTCTCTATAAGTATATATATGAATACACAAATGCCATAGAGGAAAAACAGAGACAATAGGGTGGCAGTTTTTGATATTTCAGATGATATAAAATATGTTAAAGCTTTACTAGTGCGGTTGAAAGGGAGGTGAAGATATAAACATTCCCCAGGGGCAGTATGTCACTGATTTATTTTTACTTCTCTAAAAATCAAATTGAAATTGTTCCCATTTGGTTTTTTGCAGGCCCTGTCATTGTATGAGCCCCATAACCTCTCACAGGACTGAAGGAAAAAGAATGGTAAGGTCACCGCTGCATATAGCAGCTCAATGCATCTAACCATAAAACTATTGAAATTCTGTTCGCTTTCTCCAGCATGACTGTGGAGTAGAGGAAGGACATAAACACACAGTTGCTAAACTTGTAATAAGATTCAGTAGTTCTGATAAACGTAAATTATTTATCACTTGCTGCCCATTTTATAGGCTTGATGGTATTTAGAATTATATTACCCAGCATCATAATGCTGCTTTCACTACACTTGCCAGTACAGAATACCACTTGCCAAAGAGAAAAAGAAAGAAAGCACAGCTTCTGACTGACAGCATACTGAACAAATGGACAGATGAACTGATTGCATAATTTAATCTTGGTCACTTACTGCATAGTGGCCTTTATGAAGAAAGAAACACATTAGTTTTTTTCTCAAGGATGTAAGCAAAGTGACATTAATCTGCCATGATTGAGATATCAGTTTGATTGGTTAGCAGGAATGAAGCAACCTTAACCAAAAGGGCAGTGCAGCTTGAGATATGTTGGTTGTTAGTCTTCAGTTACAATCTGATGTAGAAGCCCTGAAGTGGTGCAAATCAGACACTACCCATTAAGTGGTCTTCAAGGAGGCTACTGTGCAGGGAGAGAAATACGAGTGAATACTAGTGGACTAGATATCAGTGTAGGTGTCCTGTTGCAGATACTATCTAAAACACCTTCACTTCCGAGTCTTGCTGCATGATAACTCTGTCCCCAGAAGTGTGCAGTATTTTGCTGGGGTCAATTTCAAAGATACGTTGAGATTAGGAAATGCCATTTTGCTTAACATCTCAGCATGTTTGACATCCTCAGTACAGTATGAACAAATGTTTATGAACAGGTTATCTGGGTGTAAGTAGTAGTGCAATCTAGCTTTGAAAGTGTTTGTGACCACTGAGACATCTAGTCTCCTAAGATGTGGGGTTTTACTTCTATTTTGCCTTTATGCTAGCACAGGTTCCATAGGGGTATCTATTCTGGCAGTCTTTCTAAATCCACCCCCTTACACGCATATGCACTTGTGCCATCCTAATTATGCTACTGCTGCGATTGATCATTTTAATAATTGCATGCCTCAGAGACTCTTTGTAGTGAAAATTCAGTCCAGGAGTGGGGCTGGAGAGTAAAATCAATGAAGTATCTTTCTACCACATTGTTCTGTCAGCAAAAGATTTGTTCTACATGGAATAGAATGTGGACCCTCCAGAACTGCATCTGAGCCAATTCACTTGTGGTCGGATGGAGCCGAACTGCCAGGGATTCTTTCTACTCGTACCCATGGAGTTCTACTCTCTGTTCTGGGATCCCGTAATACAAGGGAGTACAGACAGGGCCTGCCAGTCTAGCATGGCCAGTTTCTGCAGCCAACAGGACACAAGGAGCAGTATGGCAAATGTATCCAGCCACTTCCAACTCGCCCAAGTGACCAGCTACCCATTTACAGCTGGGTCAACTGGAAAGGCTTTTGGTATCAATCCAAGCAAGGCTCAAACTCACATCTCTGGAACTGTAGCAAATGCCTTCATTGCTCTGGCATGGCACCCCTTGGAAGACGAGGGGACCAAGCACAAGTTAATTGTGCCAGGACTGTATATGTGGGGTTTTTTGATAAATGAATTTCAGTTTGCTGCAGGAGTTGATCTGCAGCTCCATTGCCAAGCCCAAGCCTTCAGTGGTCATTTATTGGGTTCCCCATAATGTGAGATTTGCAAAAAAACCATTAAATCTTTAGTTCTCTTAATTTGCCTGCTGGTTTGAGCCATTAGGGGACCCCAGATTATGCTCGCCAACTTTTACCTAGCCATCCATGAGGACTTAAAACTTCTTTTGATAAGAGGCAAGATGGTTAGGTAATAATGGCATTCAGGAGCTGAAGCACTAACAAACAGCAACAAATGTTGTGGAGCTTATGATTTTTCAGAAGAAATGCTGAGCATTAGGTACAGGCCCCTGGACCTCCTACAAACTGCCTTTACCAGCTGGGACTTGCCCCATTATAACTGCAGTTCTCCCTCTTTAAGGTTCCATCCTGGTACCTCCAGTCATGAACAAAACTGTCAAGATACTCTCTCTCCCAGGTGCTCCACATGTATAATGCTGGGGGTTGGGATGGTCTGTTCTTTAAGCAGGAGTGCCTGGGAGCTTCTGGAGCAGTGTAGCCTTGGATTGGCTTCATCACTCTCAAAAGCTGGGGTAAGAGGTATGTCTGCAGTAGCAAAATGAACACTCTTGCCCACAGAACCTGGGATCTGGCTCTTCCATCATCTCTGGAAGGGTGAATGGATGCCAGGGTGTAGGTTATGGAACAACTCTTCCTCAGTGCACTGAATTGCTTGTTCCTTTGCCAAGTAGATGTTAAGGGTTCTAACACTGGAATGAGTATGATTTATTAATTAATTTACTTATTTGATTTATATGCCACTCTCCCCCGCAAAAAGGCTCAGGGTCTCTTATAAGAACAGCAAGATACGTCCTAAAAGTAGATTAAATATTTAAAAAAATAGGAAATGATAAAACAGTTCTTCAAACAATACCTCAACATTTAATGCTACCTGCTAGGATCCTGTCCAAATGACAAGGTCTTACACTGCTTCTGAATGATGTTCAGGCTAAGCCTGTGACAGGATTCAAAGGGAAGGACGTACCAAAGCTGAGGGACAACTTTCAAGAACAATTTACTACAGTTTTTCCACCAAATGAACTCAGTGCACTGATGGTTCTTGCAAGAGGCTAATAAGGTTAAAAAGGTCTTAGTTGACCTTTAGGGACTGTGATTGTGATGGAATGTAAAGAAGGGTGGGGCAGTCCTTTAGATAGGTATGGCTCAGGCCACTTAGGACTCTACAGGTCAAAACCAGCCCCTTGAATTGTGCCTGGAAAGCTCCTGGAAGTCAGTGTAGCCTCTGGAGCACTGGAGCAACGTGTTCCTGGTAACACATTGGTGGCAGAAGGTAGACCACAGTAGTCTGCACCAGCTGTAGTTTCTGGAGAGTCCCCATGTAGAGCACATTGCAGCAGACGAGCCTCAAAGTTACAAAAGTATGGATGATAGTGGTCAGATCCAAATTTGAAAGGAAGGGCCACAGACATCTCACCAGATGATGACAGATGAATCCTAGCCATTGCAGCAACCTAAAAATCCAGGTGCAGAAGATCATCCAGGAGTATTCCAGGTCTGTGAACCTCCATGACAAGGGGAAGTTAAACCTCACTGACAGGGGTCTCTAGCTCTGTCCACAACAAGTCATGAGGTCTGCCAGCCACAAACACTCCTATTTTGTCTGGATTCAGCTTCAGTTCATTCACTCACATCCAGTCCCCAAATAGGTACTGTATAAGGACTCAAACTGCAGGCCCTAGGTTGGATTAAAAGGAGTGATAGAGTTGAATGTCATCAGTATATTGATGGCACATCACTCAAAATCTCTGTATTCTCACTCCCAGCAGGCTTGGATACATGTTGAACTAGAAGGGTAACCAGATGGGATTTGGGGGTTCCCACAGGATCCCTTTTGGTTCTGAGAGGGTAACGAGCATTTGCCTATCGCCAACCTCCGGGGCTTCCCTGATAGGAAGGAGCAGAATAAATTTAAGAGCAGTCCTATGAATACTTACCAGGTCACAAATTCATTAACAGCATCTCGATCAACTGTACTGGAGGCCTCTGAAGGCTATAGTAGGGTCACTTGCAGCCCTTGTCATAGGTGCAACTCTGCAGTGTCAACCAAGAACCATGGCACTCACCCAAATGTAGATGAACTATATTTTCCAGCTTGTCACCAAATCACGACTGAGTGTTTGTCATCCTGTTTAATACTAAGCCTGTTTGGCCTACCTCTTAAGAAGTATACTCTTTGATTTCCTTACTGCTTGTGCGTCATGGCAGTAAAGGTTTCTGTGCAACAAAATGTCAACATGTTCCAGTCTGTCATGTAAAGTTTTTTTAACAAAGCCTTTCTTCTGTTCTTGGAGCTTTTGTTGGAACTTATTTGCATAATCAGATCCTGAAGCTACATCCCCAAATGGGCATTTCTATTCATGAATTGTGTACCTATCTGAGTAGTGCACACACATCTGTGCTACATGTACAAAAATCATCATCACTGAAAAATGCAAGTATAATTCTAGATATAGCCTCTTATGGAACATGAAAAATGATCACCTACTATACAGCAATGATGGGGATTCCAATTGTGTAAGATGGATCAAATTACCTGTTCATCTACAGAATGCAAACTATATTTATTGGCCTGCAATAATTCATTTCTATCAAGATAATTGTCATGAATATTAGCTTAATTGTACCCCAAAATAACTTAAAAATCATGTATGGGGTTGTTTTTAGTGTCTGGTTATATTTCATCGTGCTGTAATGGGGTGAGGCTGGGGGGGTGTGGGGAGAGGGGAGGGGGTGGGGGATTTTCATCTGGGTCCAGGTTTGGAACTTCTCTTTCCAGGGAGAGTGGAATTTGAAGCAAATCATCGCCTTGGTAAACTTGCATTAAGTGAAGATGATAATGTGAGGATGTCCTGTTATACTTTGCCTGAGAAGAGCTGTTCAGGATATAGAACTGCCAGGATGCTGCTTTTTGGATTGGTCCTACTTCTCTAGATAGATGTTTGTTGATGGTGATATTATATGATACACATAGGAAACAGGTGCAGGGTCATTTGATGATTTCCAAAACAGCCTGTAAAACCAGGCTCTCCATCTGAATTGGGCTACATCTGGCACCCAGAGGTATTTCAAAGGAACCCATGCTTGGGTGCTAGTGTTTCACTGTTGTTCACTGACTGTTGTGTGTTGCTTGCAGGGCAGTTGAAGAACTTGTGTTCAAGTAATAGCCTGTTTTAAGAGACTGTTTTAGTAAGACATAAACCAGAAATCCCCAACTTGTTTCAACCAAGATAAAACTTGAGAATAGGGACCTTGCATGGTGAATGAGTCCAGATTTTCAAAACTCTATCTGAGTGAATAGAAACCTGTTTCTAGAGTTTAAGGGTGAGTTCCCACCAAAGTTAATGGCAAAACATCCATAGCAGAACTGGCCCCTTTTGTGTTGAAACTGGAAGAGTATAATGGATTTCTGAGTTTTAGATTTTTTGTAGATGGGGGTTTTCTTTGGATTTTGGATGGGAAGTTTCACAAGAGACCTTCATTTCAAATGGAAATGTTTTACAATGAGTACAAGAGGAACATTAATTGATGCCAAGCTAAAGCAGACATCTGGAATTACCACATAGTTCCATAATCACATTAAATTAACTTATTATGATTTTAATAAATTACAAAATGCCAAGTTAATAATTAATGCTTAAACATTTGCTGTACAGTATTGCCTGTCAAGGAATTATTCCATCTGTTCTGAACTGTCTTCAGCTATTCCAAACCATGATTATTTAAGGAAAATGAGAAGAAGCTAGAAGCATTCCAAGTAAAGAGATTACAAAATATAAGAGAACAAACATTTCCAACTGTTAATTGTGAAATTGCTCCATGTTTGGATTCAATGTAATTCTCATTAAGATCGTTAAAGTCCTGTAAGGAACCACTTCTTCATGTAGATTTAAGTATGTGAAGTCTTCATGAAATACAATCCGAGTGCTAGCTCAAGACCTTACCGTCTCTTGGGTCTGCCAGTCATCATCTAACCTGAAAGAGGAGTAAACTTTCAATGAGACCTGAAGAAATGATTTCTCTCCCTTGGTTGTCTTAGATTTTTTCTAGACCAGCTGCATTTAAATAACTATGGGTATCAGAAAGCTCATATTGCCTAATGAGCATTAAAAAGTGTAGTATGTACCTACTTCAGAGTATATACAAGGAAAAGTGCCAACAGTTAGCCCATCACTGCTGTGCTCTGGCAAAACAGCACATGGCCTTCTTCATTAAGGAAGACATCAGACATGGAGACACAATAGGTGCTTGTTGGCGCTCTAATTAGAATTTTGCAGTATCGTGTGTATTAAGACCCTGCATGTTTTAAAATGGTTGTGGGGTGCTTTAACTAAATGTGTTTGAACTAGGTTTAGATAAAGCATCCTGCAGTGATTTAAAAATGCACAGGGCTTAATACATGTGGTGGTGAGGCATTATAATTAGAGTGGCTGCCCAGGAACTGCTTTTATTAAAACGCCCCTCTCCCCCTACCCCCACCTCCAAGCATGTATAGGCAGCCCAGGTTCAGCTGCAAAAAGTAGATCCAATTGAAACTTTTAACTTTTGGATGTTAAACTTTTAACAGTAGGGTTCTGTTAAGGCCTTTGCAGAGAAAGGAGCTTAGACATTCAAACTGGATCTAGATTTCCCCAGATTTTAGTGGGATTCAGACCTGGCGTTCTGGTTTAGGCATAGTTCTATTTCAGTGTTAGGACTATAGCCTTGTGAATGCCTAGTCCCCCTCTCTCCTTGTCTTTTGCAGATGTATTTCTAAACATTTGGCCAGATCCTATCACTTGGGGATTTGGCCCAACTTGCATAGCTGCATATTTTAAGCTCTGTTATCTACAGGTTGACTCATCTGCTTGTACTAACTGGACAAATATATTCTTAGTTATTTCTCCTTTTGCGGCTCTAGTGATTTCCTGTGTCATTGCCCCCCTTGTTTGGTTTTCCCCCTTCTCCTCACATCAATACCTTTCTCTCCCTGTTTGTGTGTGATCTGTTCTGTCATGCTTCCTCTTAATCCCCTTTTTGACTCATTTCTCTATTTCCTGCAAAAAGCTTTTTTTTTTTTTTTAAATTACTAGGCAACATCTGACCGTCTTTTCCGTACATCCTGGTTGCCACAGCATTCCCTACTAGAGTAGGCACAATAAGTCGCACAGAAAAACAAATGTCTTGCTTGCCAATGAATTCTCTGACTCTGTTCCAGTTATACAGTCTGCAGGGGTTAATTCTCATTCAGACTTCTGTCAGGCAGGTGGCAAGCACCCACAGATAGCAATTTTCACACCATGACTCCCATCCTCTTACAGGCTTCTGTAGCCAAAAGAGTACAGTATGAAGGCCTGATCCAACCTATGGGAGTAGTCTTTTGAAAGGGCTTGCAGATTCAGTCCCTAAGTTGCCTTTATCTTTCCTCCTTACCTCTGAGTAAAAACAAACTACTTTCATGCTAACCTTGAGCTTTGTTGAATCCAAAGCACAGCAAACAATTAGCAAGTAAGATTGATATTCTGTGGTTTAGTTGGCATTTGATTGCAGGGTGTCTTTAGCATTTAGCTCCTTCAGGTGGTGTTTCTCATAGTAATCGTCTCATCTATCAATTACAGCAGGTGCCTTCTTGACCAGGGTGAGATCTTGCAGATGCTTTCCACTGTGAGTAGTTGTACTGATAAGAAGGGCTTGGATTTCTGTCCTTTTTTTTTTTTTTTTTTTTTTTTAAATAGCAAATATGGGATTTTGGGTTAGAATAGCTATACTTGCTGAGGAACCTTCAGGTGAGATGAAGGATCTGGAAGATTTGCAGGCCTGGGTTGTTTGGCTTGGGGAAATGACAGGTCTTGTTTTCCTATGCTTTTGAAGATAAATTCAACAACTTTCCAAACAGTCAGGGTCCTTTCAAAGAGACATCTTCATATTTAGTAAACCACCCAGAAAGCTAGAAGAGCCTGGGTTGCAGCACTTTAAGCAATATCATTCCTAAGATTATGCGTAGCTAATGAGTACTAATATTGTCCTTTCTCATGAGTCTTAAAGAAATATGGTAGGTCCATGTTTCCTTGAATTTCTGCAGCCCCTTCCAGAGCTGTCCTGAACATATGTGCATAAACAGATTACTTTTTGGGTAAGCTTATGAACTTGATTGTCCTATGTAGCACCTTAATTTTTTTGACTATGACCATAACTGAAATGACAGAATCTAGGGAAAGATCCAGACTTTCAGCAGATGCAGGTACTGACTAATATCTATTCTGGATTCTGTCATGCACGAATCCTGGCTTTTTGCTCTAAATGAGTTGCTTGTTTAAATGTTCATGTATTTTATTTTGAATCCTCCACATCTAATAATTGACTGCATTCTGTCAGGATCTAAAACACTAGAAGGAAAAGAGGTTCTAACAGTTTTTCCTCCTTTATAAACTTACTGTTTTTCTTTGTGAGGATTTGTAGCCCAAGATTTCTGCTTTTTTTTTTTTTTTTTTAAGTAGCAGGAAAAAATGCAGTGTTCCAGAGAAATCCACATGGGTAGATTCCCATACTTTTACTTCTAGAGCTGAATTAGAGAGAGGATCTTTTTATCTCTCTCCCCACCCCTTTTTTCTTCTAGGTCCCATTAGAAGAGCAGGGGCAGCAAGGGTTTTATTTGGGGCCTTAGCGAGCACACCCTTATAGTGGGACAAAGGAAGCATGCGGACTTATTCGGTGAAGGAGGCTTCCTGGCAGAAACAGTTGCTGAGTGGGAAGAGAACAGACTGAATGAGAGTCTTGTTGAATGTGGGATCTTGCAAAAACCCCACTAAGCTGAGGCAGGGGTAGGCAAAATACAGCCTGAGAGCCGAATCTGGCCTGTGGCAGTTCCTTTGGTCCCTCCTGGCCAATGCACAGTCCAGCCATGGTGCATCCTGCTGCCCCCTGGGCACGCAGCGGGGCTGGGGTGGCTCCACAGCAGGACTACGTTTATTAGGCAGCCCAGGTAGTGGTGGCTCCTTCCGGCTGCTGCTACTGCTAGCCCCAGCCCTGCAGTACTGATGGAGACCTGCACTGCACAGCCTCAACCCTGTGTGCCCCATGCCTGCTCTGGGCTCACCTGCCCAGACTCAGCAGGGGTGGTATGGGACAGAAGCTGTTGCTCAGCACAGGGAAAAAGCAGCACCTTCCTCTCACCACCACCAGGCTGTTCCTGCTGCAGCTGCCTGATGCCTGTGCCATTCTGAGCTGCCCTGCATCTGCTCTGCCCTGCCACTGCTGCCCCACTGGGCAGCCTGAAGGTGGTGGTGATGGTGGCATAGATGCAGGGAAGCCTGGCATGGAAGGTGGCTGCAGTAGGAATGGCCTGGTGGGGAGCAGGGGGAGTGGCTATGTAAAAGAGGGCCTTCCTGGGGCCAATTAGGAGTTGGCCCACCCACCTGTTTCTGGGCTAACCACCCGCCTCTCGTCTGCTGTGCCTTGTGGCTCAATCACTGGTGTTTTAATTAAGTGGGAGGCTGCCCTTTGGCAGTCTTGTTCTCCTAGACCTATGTATGCAGCTCCAACCACCCTAGTACTGCATCCCAAGCCTCGCAGATGACACACATACATGAGGTTCCCTCACACCACGACTGGTGCTCTTGGGTCTCACAGAGACTCACACTGGAGCAGCAGGTTATTGTACTCACCCATCTGGTCTTTTTTCCCACCTACACTCATCTTCCTTGCAGTGGAGGACTTACCAGAGTCAGGGCTCACTCCTAACTCTGTGGCTAAGCCCCTCTATTCAGCCTCAGGCCCAACTATGGCCTCAGGCATTCAAAAACATACCTTGGCCTACTCCCCTCACATGGGGTTCCTACCATGTCCACTCTAGGGCCTCTAAACCATACCCTACCCTACCCTGGGGTCTTATCTTCATGATCAACTACTCATGGGGCTGGCCCTTGTGCTGCCCTTCAGGCTTACTCTCAGTTCAGCCCTACTCGACGCAGGGTTGGACTGCCCTTCAGGCCTACTCCCATTCAACCCTACTCTGTGCAGGCCACCTACATCCCTGATCAGGGACCCCTGGGCTCTTCTCCCCTGTGGGCTCAGGTGGCTGTAGCTGTGCCTGGCCCTCATACCCACCAAATTGTGGGGGCTGGGGTTAAGGCACCCTGACCCACCTTTCACTGGGGTTGTAACTGGTCTGGCATTTCCTGGGGGCTCCCATGCCACCAGGAGCCCCACCAGACCACCCTTCCCCAGCAGGGTGGTGTTTTAGGTCATGGCCAGGATCAAGAGCCTCCAAGCCATCCGCATAAGCTCTTGCCGTTCCCTCCCTGTGTTCCTGCTGAAGCTCAGCCGGGCAATGTTTTTGCCTCGGCTGGCAGCAGCAAACTACAGCCTCTTTATACCTGGTTCCCAAAATGGCTGCTGCCATCAGCACCTGGTAACTGCCTGACACTGCCCTGAAAGTGGCAGGTACCCAAAGGCTGCTTTCCACCCATGCTGAGCAACAGCTTCTGTCCTGTGCTGCCACTGCTGAGCCTGGTTGAGTGAGCCTGGAGCAGGTGCAGGGTTGGGGTCCCTGCTAGTACTGTGGGGCTGGGGGCTGGGGTCAGTAGCAAAAGAAGCAGCCACCACCTGGGCTGCCTAGAAAGGCAGTTGTGCCATGGAGCTGCCCTAGCCCCTCTGTGTTCCCAGGAGTGGCAGGATGTGCCATGGGCAGCCAGTGCAGAGCAGGCACAGGGTGGGTGGACCAGGTCAGGGCTGTGGCCAGGTTCCCACTGATCCGCTCCAGTGGAGGTGAGTTTGGCACAGGCATGGGGCAGGAGTAGGGCTGTGTATTGTTGGCAGTGGTGGGAAGGTGTCGCAGGGTGCATGGGCTCTGGGCTGTTGCAGGGTGAGGGCAGGTGCCAACCAGCTCAGTGGGGTGAGTGTGGGAGGTGCCCATGCTCACCCCACCTTACCTACAAACATGGTAAGCCCCACAACCATACCCTCCCTACACATAAGCGCACACTGCAGTCACCCACACCCTTCCATCTAACAAACCCCATATGCACCCCCCTACACACATACCTGTGTGCCTCTGGGGGATCCCCACTCAGTACTGTGTGCACATGCCCTATACTGACCCACTCACCCATATTCACACACACACCTCCACCCCCTGCAATGTACAAGAGTAAGACATATTTAGAGCTACTATTCAATCACCTCTGTGTATACCACACGTGTAGAAATCGAGACAAAAATATTTCAAAATAAAATAAAAATGTTATTGTTAATGTTTGATTTTTAGTATATAATTAGGTTTCTTTCCAGCTCTAAGATGGCAAACCTCCTTCCCAAAAGGAGTACTTCTGGGGGCAAGGAGAGGGACTTCCAGTGGCAAAGGTCAGTGGTTAGGGGGAGGGACTTCGGGTCCCAAGATGGTGACCAGGGGGTGGGGCAACTGTCAATGGGTGGGGCTACCCTTGTGTCCCTCAACAGCTCACCAAAACTTGTTAAGCAGGCCTCCAGCTGAAATAATTGCCCGCCCCTGTGAAGGAGGACCTAAAGCAGATCATACAAAGACCTAAATTAATCTCTGAATGCATAGATCCTCTTGAAACCTCTTGCTGTCTTGGAGAGGAGAAGTACTAATGTCCTGATCCTACAACTAAGGATTTATTCTTGGGTTTTGATTTTAGGATCAGAGGCCAATGTTTTTTTTGGAAGGGACAGGAAAAAATCAGACAGAAATCCAAAAATGAAGGGCAAAATAAGATCTGACAAAACTGGTTTGTATCTTGAAATACAAAGTTTGTGGAACTGGGTGGGGGCCAGGAGGCCACCATAAAGATGTTCTGTGATGGGCTGTCACAGAATCTGGCAAAAGGTTTGACCTTTTCCATGTACATTCACTGCTGAGATGCAAGCAGAGCTAGTCAAAAAGCTACATTTCCATTCCTGTGAATAATGATGCAACTTGAACTTTGGTTTCGTTATACATCCAGAATGAAAGAAAATGTTTTAAGATTTCCACTAAACATAAATTTCTATTTTGGATCAACAGAAATGTTCTGCTTGATAAAATCAAAACATTTGGTTCTTTTAATATTATAACGTATAGTACATACAATGCAAAATAAGTGAGAAGATATTTCAAAATGCTTTTGACAAGGTCAAAACAAAATGTTTCTTCATTACTTTTAAAATGATGTTTCATCAAAATGGTTTCAATTTTATTGAAACAGCATTTTCTGAGAGAAAAATACTTTGCTGAAAAATGTTCAACCTCTCTCTTCCCTCCCCCCCCCCGCCCACTCCCAGATCTAGAATCAAAGTTGCATGAACAAAGACAATGGACAAAAAAACCCAATGGTGGATGTACTTTTCCCGGTCTGGCTCCTTTTTAGGTCCTTTCCTCTGATACGGAATCTCTTTTTCACATACTTTTTCCTGTGGGTCTCCCAGCTAAGCACTTTGTGTGGTCTTTCTCTTGAGACTCACTGACTTGTATGGTAATACTCAATCCATGGCCACCAGTGTCAGGAGACACTGCTGCTAGCCAGGAGACAGCTAATTAGTTGCAGGTAGGGCTTCCTCTTCTCTCTTTAAAAGGTCATCCCAATCTATGACAATGAAATAACAGGAACCTCTTCAGCCATGCAAAAATGGTGAGTCAGGAGGTTCATTTTGACTCTGTCTTTTAAAAAAAAAAAAAGAGGAATTTGGAGGCACTGGAGGCATTGATCATGTTGTCATTGTGATCAATGGCAGTTTTGCCAATGGCTCCAATGGGAGCAAGTTTGGAGAAATGGAATGAAAAATTTTTTTAAAGAAATATTTTTGTGTTAGCACTCTTATGGCAAAAAAACAAATACATTAGCAATTGTCCCATTCAAAGGTATTTGGGGAAATAAAGATTCATTACTTCTGTTTTAGATATCATAATTTTATATTTAAATTCATTTAATAATTAAACAGTAGTGTAAGAACAATGTTGTAGCCATGATGGTCCAGAAATTATGCAAGGTAAGGATCTCTTAGGGCCTTGTTACATGTTAATCTTAGGCAGCTTCTGGAGCTCTTAACCCCTGTATTGATTAATACCTGAAACTAATTTTAAGCGCTCTTTCGGCAGCTTAAAGATAAACCTACACTCCAGCCTAGGTTTGTCTCTGATCTGTGCTACCCAGCCCGTTACACTGTGGTGCAGCCACCCTAGGCTACACATTAATGTAAATCCACCCGCTCCTTCCCCACTGGCCCAGATGAGGGCCACGCTTCCCCCCTCCCCCGCATCTACTTACTTGTGGCCGCCTGCACTGTCTGTCCCAGGGGAACAGGCATGGAAGGGTTAACCTGCCTGCCCAGCTGCTGCTTCTGCCCCTTTTGCTTTCTGGGTTGGGCTCAGTCCAGAGAAGAACAGCAGCCTTGCAGTGGCAGGGGTCAGACAGGCAGGTTAACCATTCCCTGCTTGCTGATCTGGGACAGACAGTGCAGGCAGCCACAAGTGGGCTGGGGGCAGGGGGCTGATCTCCAGGGAATGGGGGAGTGCAGGAGGAAACCCTGAGGACCAGTGAGGGGAGCTCTAGAAGTGCAGGGAGAACTAGGGGAGCTTCGGGGTGGTGGGGGGAAGCCCAGAATGGGAGGAATGGGGCGAAGCGGTGCTGATTCTCATCTTTCAGTTCACTAGGCTCCTGCTGGCCTGGACATCTGACTGCTCCAGAATTGAGTTAGCACTGCCACCAATCAACATTTAAGCAGCATTCAGTATAGAATCACAGAAACTAAGGTCTGGAAGGGACCTTGAAAAATTAGTCCAACGCTCCTGCTCTGAGTAGGAATAGTTCTGAGATCAAATGATCCCCCAGCATGGTGTCTGTCCAGTCACCTCCTGAAGAGTTCCAAGATAATGTATAACAAGGCCCTAAGAGTGATAACTTTTATTGGACCAACTCTGTAGTTGGGATAAAGTTAGATAAGCTTCCAAATACAAGGCATTCTTCATCAGGTATTTATAATTTTAAAAAAATTAAAGGGAATAAATTCTGATTTTTCCCTCCTATATATGTATTAAATTCAGTAATCTAAGTCGATGAGCTTTTGTCCAAGCAAAAAGTGTTCTGTCACTAAGAAATGAGAGAAATCAGTGTTGCATCAAGCTGCAGGGCATCCATATGTGGTGGTTCTTTCTTCTGAGATTGACAAGACTACAGTGCTCAAGTCATAGTATGCTGACATATGTGATATAATAGGAGAAAATGGCATCATCACCCACTATCCATATCTGGAGTTTCAGACAGCTTGCATCTAAAAAATGTGCAATACCTTTATTCTGTGTGCATTAGTTTGAATGTAGGTAGCCAGTAATTATCCACTCAGCTGGCTCTTGCATAGACAGTTTCCCATTTTGTGAATATAAAAATCTTTTTGCACATACAGACAGATGCATACTCAAATTCTGGAGGCCATTTCTAAAACATTTGTACTTGGTGATAAATGTTTACACTCTGTAGCACATGACTGTCAAAAGAGTATCAAATCACAAGATCAAATTATTAGGAAGGACCCTGGGCGACTAGTCCCAAGGAGCTACTAGCTTACTATGTGACTTCAATTATGTGAAAGTATTTTTTTTCTCAGTTAAAAACAAGATTAGCGGAAAACCAGATGCTATATCAGAGCTGAGTTTTATTAGATAAACATTTTCTGCCACGTGCCCTGGAGGCTGCACCAGCAGGGGCCACATGCTCACAGGCCATCAGGCATGTTGTGCCAATACTGTCCACGCTCCCCACTGCACTGGGTGTGCGAATCCAGTTCCCTCCCCTGAGGCTGCAGTATGTGCTCTGCCCCTCTGCACTGCTCAAATGTAATCCATCTCTCCCTCCCTCCCTGCAGATGACCCTGCTTCTTTCTTCCCACTCCCAGCATAGCTCTGAACTCGCCCTTAGCTCCCCATGCTGCCTCACTGCTTCTCCCTCTGGGGCAAAGCCAGGAAACAGCAGCAGGAAGAGGACAGGGAGGCTGGAGACCCTGCTTGCTATTGCAGCTGAAGTGGGAGCAGCAACCAGGTGTGGAGGTGGGGTGGCTAGACATTAACTCTTCATGGGCTTATAGTTGGACATCACTGCAGTAGACAGCAGGAAATACTAACGGCATTGTACAAGGCGCTGCTGTGTACAATTCTGGACCCGTGTTCAAGAAAGATAGAAGATCAAGTTGGGAGAGATGACAAGAAAGTCCAAGAGGATAATCAGAGGAATGGAACGGCTATCTGATAAGAGGAGAATACAGGGCCTTGCTGCATTGAGTATAGCAAAATGAAGACTGCGAATGGGACGTTATTTCTGTCTCTAAATGAACGGTGGGGTTAAACAACAGGGACAGGAAAGAGCTATTTAACCTAAAAGACAATGTAGGCACATAAACATAAGGGTATAAATGAGTAGTGAATAAATGTAGAATGAAAATTGGATGAAGGTTTGTTAGAGCAGTGAACTTCCCAAACAGCCTTCCAGTAGTAGTAGTAGCAAGGCCAAAAAACTAGCTTTAAGGTGGACAGGATTACATGATACTACCGATAACAGCAGGGATTTAGGCTCAAGCCCTGTCTATACTGCCCCCTGATAAGCACAGGACTCCTACAACTATTAAGTCCTACCATTTGTTTCTGCTCCACTGTGCCTATGGCCCAGCAGTTATGCAAAACAGAGGCCATGAGTGTGTGTCCTAATGCTATTCTCAGACCCAAATGTCTTGGGAGTGCCTGAAAGAAGCACCGAGTCATGTCCTAAAGGAGCGTTCTAAACCATATACTCTGCCTAATTTTTGGACTGGGCTGCACTCTGGATGGGAGTGAGCGGGCATAGCTTGATTCTCAGCAGCGGTCCCGAGCTGGGCAGGGCATTTGTGCAGGTAGACCCCCAGTGACCCTGTCCTCTGTTTAATACCCTAATGCACAGTTTTAATATACAAACAATAAAGGGGCATGTTGCTGCAACCTCAGTTAAACTATCACTGGTGATAGTTAAGACCACAGGGATTTGAACAGGGAGCAGCCAATCCAGCAGACAGAGCCTCAGCAACACTACACAGCTGATCAGACACCATCTCCAGTCCAGCCCAGCCCAGCTTGGTTCCTCCCGTGAGGGTAATAACAAGGAGTGGGATGACCCAGGAGAACTTACAGGCACTTCAAGCCCCAGACAGGAGGACTATAAAACCACTCCCACTCCCTGTAGGACTTGTCCTAGCCACATCATTTGTGTATGTGTTCTTTGGACCCCTGCCCTGCTACTGCATGATCTCAGGCTTACCACAGTCTCTGCCCCCTGACCATGACACTGCCTCAGCCCTTGGCCTGAAGACTTGGACTTTGACTTGTACCTGGTGTGACCCTCAGTAATTCACTGAGTGACCACTTATGGCCTGGTCAGTTCTGACACTGGTGGTCTCATCTTACTCAATATTCGTATACATTTCAGGACTGTGTCATTTTGGGAATCTCTGTGGGAGAATCCTGGGACTGGAATAGCTGAGATGAGGTAGGCAAGTTATTAAGTGGATTGACAGAAGATACTACCTAGATGTGGTGTCTCCCCTCGCCTACTGAATGGAATTCAGTTGCAAATGTGATAAACTAAATGTGGTTACATGTGCTCACTTGATTCCAACCCGTGCCAATACATTTCTCATTAAGGCAACAAGTTTCTTTTATAATATACAGTCCACCTTGGAAGAAGTGAGGCTGCAGAATTGTTAAATAGGAATCCCATGTGAAAGTAACATTAATAGAAAATTGCTATTTTCTAGTAAAATATGTTACTTGAAATATTCATGTTGTCTTTCCTTCTTGCATCTCTTTGACTAATCTTTCTCTGTCTCAGAGCCAGTAATGGTTCTCTTCCCATGTCACATGTCAGGTAATCCTTCTTGTCCTGCGTCACAGATTTTCAATTCAGATTAAGCACCAAATATTATGTTGTGTCAGGAATTTTATTTTCTGAGAACTAAGCAATTTTTTTTACTACATGCTATAACTATATTTTCCATGATTGACTAGTAATGCTGCAATTCACCCTCAGCATCCCCTCTATACATAAAGATCAGGGAAAAAAACTCTGAATTAAAATGACAGAATAGTCCGTCTCTGAGCTTGTGTTTATACATTAGGTACAATAGTGAGCATGCTTTGGCATTTTATATTTAGATTGAGCTATTTTATGCTGATTTCCTCCTGATACAATTTAGTTAATAGCTGAATTCAGTCACAATTCCTCTTGTAAATAAATACTTTGTTATAGCTGATAGTATCCACAATCCACATGCTTTTTTGGCTCAGTCTATCAACCAATAAAACCTGCCAATATTGTATATTAACTTCTGTCATGTTCAAATATTTTTATAGGTTAATAGAGCTGCTGGTAATTTCACCATACATGCTACCTACTTCTAGATACACAGCACAAAACAGATAAATAAGCTGTCCAAAATAGACATTTGTATTGGATGTTCACTGTTGGTTTCTTCTCATACTGCCCTCAGATGTAGAAGCTGCCCTGGGAGATGAATGTGCCAGGATAAGTTATCTGGGGCTCATAAAATCTTTTTTAGAAGATTGAAATAAAGTCAGTGCTTGCAGAAGACAAATCAATTGTGACATTTCTGAATAGAGTGCGATGCATTTAATTAGCACAAGACATACTGGCAAATGCTGAATTACCCAATAAATCACTGAATGCTGGAACCCATACAGAGCCTGGAATCAGCTGTCTTGAGAGATGTACAGCAAGTGATAATAGGGAGATCTGGCCATTTCTCCCCATTTTCTGCTAAATTTTTTCCATTTTGACATTTGCACACCAGGCCCATTTAATTATTTCAAAGCATCAGTAGAGCTTCCGCAGCTGAATCAGAAAAATCTGTACAAAAATCTGCATTGCCTAAATACTTTAGCTGCTGGTATCTGATATGCTTCAACTTTATTTGAAACTCTAAGAAAGATGGTGGAAGTTTAGGCTCTGGCAGCGGAAGGAAATCTTAAACACAAAAAAAATTTATGAGGCTACTTATAAGAGTAAGCATTGCAGAATTAGAGCCTGTACAGCAAGTGACCTTGGCCTTGATCCCTCAGGGCCTTGCTATGTGAGGTGTAGCAGGGAGTTCAGGTTTGCTACAGGCATATAAAAGTAGGAGTAGAAGGCCCCAAATTAAAACCATAATTAACATGTTAACCATAGCATAAATGGCAAAGACATTACATGTGCACTCAATTTAAGGCACCATAAAATGGCAAATTGGCCATAAAAATGGTCTACGTATATACACACATACAAGTTATAGGTAGCACATTTTTTGGCTTGTTTTTATGACACCTTAAATTGAATGTGTAGTGGGCCAGGGCCGGGGCCAGCTATTGGCTCCATCTCGGTGCAGGGAGAACCCAGGATCATGATCTTGGGCTCCCCTTGCAATGGCAAGTAGAAAGGGCATTACTGAGGTCTGATCCTTGATCCCCAAATCATGCCTCCTGTCATGCACATGTAACAAAGCAGGAGATGTGATTGTTCAGATTGGAAGTCAGATCGTATTGCACTTTCAAATAAATGTGTGCCAGAAGTTGAAGTTATACTTGATAACAAGACTGAGTGATGGGCATTTAAAAGTGAAAATATATTTAAAATCCCTTACTACCCACTTTTATTATAGAGAATTCAGAATTGGAAATTGCATCAGGGTTATGGTCATGTTTGAGTGTACGTGGGTTCAAGTACAATCCTTAGTGTGCAATCAAGATGCATTAACTATGCATTGTCAGCACTGCCATTACTCTTGCTGTGTGGTGGGAGTAATTTGGTAGCTGTTACAGAGGGTAGGGATGAGTTGGGGAGAAAGCCCCACTGGCTCTCAGAAATGTTTTAAAAATGTTTAAGGGTTGTTGATACCTAAGTATTTTCACAAGTGATTTGGGGCATGTCTACGTGGTCTCCTTCCTGACCGTGAGTCTCCAACTGACAAAATAATCCCTTCCCACTTGGGCACAGCAGAGACAAGCATTCAGCTAGAAAAGATGATTCAGAGTGGTCCTCAGTGCTTGATCCAGAGATGTGCATGAGTGATATGCTCAAGTTTGCTCCGAGCTGCTTGGGACCTCTCTTGCGCCCTCTCCTTTGCCTAGCTGCCACTTTCTGGCATGTTGAAGAGGTGGGGGGGCTGGATGGGTCTTGTGTCAGCAGTGGACCTGGGGTCAGGAGGGAAACTGTATAGACATAGCTTTCAGTACTGTAGTCACTTTGGAAAATACTTCCTAGACTCCTAAAACACCCAGGGGATTTTGAAATGTAACCCCTAGTTTTTAAATTTTCAAAGGCTTTTTGGTTCGGGTTTTTTCCAACTCAATTTTGTAAGTTGTATGACCTAAACATTCACATAGTTGTAAGGAAATTATTTTACAGTCACAAAAAATCTCATGGGCCCTCTCATGGGCTCAGGTGGTCGCAGATATGCCTGGCCCTGCCACTGCCTCAAAAGCCCAGCTGACAATGGGGGCTGGGGTTAAGGTGCCCCTCCACACCTTTCATTGGGGAGGTAACTGGCCTGGCATTTCCTGGGGATTCCTGTGCCTTCCACAGCAGGGTGCAGTTTTAGTTCATGCCCAGGACCCAGAGCCTCTAGCTCCTACCTGCAAGATGTTCTGTGCAGCAGTTCAGTCAAGCAGTGTTCCTGCCTGGCTGCCAGGAGTGAGCTGCTCTGCTTATATAGGCAGCCAGTGTTTTAAAATGGCTGCCACAATCAAGTGCCTGCCGGCTGCTTGACTCAACCCTTGAAGTGGCAAGCACTACCAGTGCCCTGCCACAGTGTGTGTGTACGTGTGTGTATGTATATATATGTGTGTGTGTGTGTGTGTGTGTGTGTAAGTAAGTGTATGTATATCTGTATGTATGTGTGCGTGTATGCAAATTGAATATAAACCTGGGAGAGATTTGGTGGTTACAGACACAGTCTCCAGAATGTTTGACAAAAGTGCAGTACAGATAGGTCCATAACTAGGTATTCTGTTTATACGTTTTATTAAAACAAACAAACAAAAAACCAGGTCCTCTCCTATTGAAGATTTAATGTTGGCTGTGATTATCAGAGCTCGGCCTTGGAATGTGACATTCTAGAAAGTGATTTGGGCTATTAGCACAGAGTAACTGAGAGAGCAGTTTCTCTGCTGTTAGTATGATTCTTTGTACAAGATGAGATTTTGTTGAAAGGTACGAAGATTGTGATCTCTAACTACTACAGAAATATGAGCTTAAAAATATACACAAGGGTAATTTAGAGTTTCAAAAATGTAAGAGGAGGACTAGAACCATATTATTCTGCCTTCCATTGAACAGCAGCAGCATAGGAAGTTGTCAGGGCTTGCCAGATTTTTTCCAAAAATATGTGACTGACCCCCAAGGAAAATTATCTCTCTAGAGAAAGTAGACCTAGATCTGTTTATGCTAACTAGAAAAACTGGTATTCTCCCATCCCTGAAATAACTTAACTGAAAGATACTTCAGCTGAACAAGTGATTATGCATAGCAAATGTATGTGTGGCTGTCTTCACTCAAAGACTTTCTCCCAACCCACCTTTGCCCGAGCAGCTGACGTTGTTCGCCAGGGAACCTCGCGTAGACCCCAGAGGGTACCTCAGTTACCTTTGGGATGTCCCCCAAACTCACCTGCCGCAACTTTGGATGGTCTCTCAGTGAAGGGGGTCCCCTTTGAGGGTGCCTCCAGAGTGGACACATGTCCCAGAGGATGTTTCTGGGGCTCCAACCTCCCCTACACCCCAGACATATGCTAACCTTCTAGACGAGCCTCCAGATCTTTAGCAGCTATTCCCCGTTGATATCTTCCTGGTCCCCGTGTCCTTCCTTACCAACAGGCGCCTAGAGCTCTGACTGGACCCAGTGGGTCTGGTGACTCTCTGCCCTTGGAGATGTCCCTTCTGATGCCCAGCGCTATCTATGGGAGATGTCACTGTTCCTCTTCATGTTCTCTCATGGTCTCTTTCCCATCTTCGACCGGGGTCACTGCTACCCCGGCCTGGGACAGAGGGCTACACTAGCCTGCACTAGACAGGGAATAGAACAGCCTGAAAAAGGGAAACACAATCAAAAATATCTTCACCAACGTAAAGCCCCAGGCCTCAGAAGCAATCTGAAATGAAAAACAAAACTGATACCCCAACTACAAGAACAATGAGATGGGGAAGGGCAAAACAGACAAGGGGGAACCACGGGAAGCGTCTCGTACCCCCTTGGTCCCTTACCGGCCCTAAGCAAGCGCGCCCTCAGGGTCAGGGTCCATGCCTTCACCCCAGCCAGGGTCTCCTTCTTCCCCTCCCGGGACCTGCCTCCACCCTGTGGCCCCCATTGCCTCTTATTAGCACTCCCACGCTGGCTCTCTCTGTCGGCTCTTTTGATCCCCGCCAGGCTTCTCTGGCATGGGGATTCCCCGCCGCTCCTGCCACTGCCGCCACTGCTGCTGGCTTTGCTGCTGGCGTCTTTGATCCCCGCTGGTCTTCTCCAGCATGGGGATCCTTTGCAGCTCCTGCTGCCTCTGCCGCTGCTGCTGTTACCACTGCTGCTTCTTCCGGCTTCCCTGCCAGCATCTTCAATCCCTGCTGGTCTTCACTGGCACAGGGATCCTTTGCAGCTCCTGCTGCTTCTGCCATTGCCGTCACTGCCGACTTCAGTGGTGGGACGCTCTCCATCTGGCGATTCCCCACCAGTCCTCCGGCCTTTGGTGTTCCCTTTCCCATGCTTTCCAGGCTGATTTTTATCTTCACCAGGTGATGCCTCCTCGTTGTGTCACCCAGCCCCAGCTAAAGATGGGCGCGGCTGATAAACCGCTTGGGCGGTTTTCTGCGGCATGCTTCTTCATTCCCCCAGGCCCCTGCAGCAGGTATTTTTTTTTCTTTTTCTTTGATTAGGGGCCTGCCTCTGCTTGAGGCTTACCCCTGGTCTGACCCTGTGTCCCTGTGACAGTATGTTTTTCTAGACAAGGTCATGTCTGACAATAGACCACGATGTAGTTGGTGCAAGTTCAAACAGTATGTAGTGGAGTTTGGGTTAGGACATGTAACTACTAGTCTCTGTTATCCCCAAGAGCTTGGTATAAAATAATGTTAAAATAATAAACTGGTTACAGGAAAAGCCACAGAGTCAGATACCGAGCCATATTTAGTCATAATTCTGTTAAACTATAGGCTAGCACTGATGAAGCATGACTTGTTACTTGCTGACATTTTATTCAACAGAAAACTGAAAACAAGAATGCCAGCACTGTTAGAAACTGGTGTTAAAGTCAACAGGGACTAGCATATATATAAAGAGACAGATAAGGCAAAGCTAAAAAATCAATATGATGTGGGGTCCCTGGAGTTGCCACCACTTCAAGAAAATTATGCAGAGCATATCTACAGGGGAACATGGGACTGGAAGGGACCTCCTGGGTCATTGAGGCCAGTCCCCTGCTATCACAGGCAATTATATCCTATAATACCTTTCATAAACTGATCAAGCTCCATCTTAAAAGTTGATAGGCTTTTTGCTCCCACTAGTCCTGTTCCAGAACATCACTCCTGTGATGGTTAGAAACATTCTTCTAATTTCAAGCCTAATTTTTTCTATGGTGAATTTATACCTATTTGTTCTTGTGCCAACTTTGCTTAAATAGCTTTTCTCCCCCCTTGGTATATATCTCAGATATATTTATAGAGAGCAATAACATCTCCTCTTAGCCTTCATTGTCCAGGGTAAACAAGACAGTCTCTTTTTCTCCTTCTTATATAAGAGGCTTGCCATTCTCATATCCTTCCATTGCTGTACCTGTCCCAGCCTGAGTTCATTTTTTTTTTTAACCTGGATGACCAGCATTATACACAGTATTCCAGATGAAGTCTCAGTAATGACTTGTACAATAGTGTCCATACTTTCTTATTTCTAGGGAAAATGCCTTGCCTGATATATCCAAGGATTGTGGTTGCTGTTTTCTCAACTGTGTAATATTTATGACTCTTAACCATCCTTTGATCAACTAATATGTCTGGGACTTTTTCCTTCTATATCATTTCCAATTGATGAGCCTCTAGAGCAGGGTTCTTGTTACTGTACTATTTCCTAATTGAATGACATTGCATTCTTATACTATTTCATTTCATCCCATTTCTATCAGTATCCTGCTCTATTAATCTAGTTCTCAAAGTTATCCAGTTCTGTATATTTCAGTCCTCCTCTATATAGGAAACCCTCACTATTCATGGGTTCAGCATTCAAATATTCGGTGGTTTTAAATATTTGTGAATGCTGAACCGTCATCTTAAATATACTTACAGGAGATCTTCAGGAGCTCTGCGCTTGCCAACGCCGGGCTCCCCCTGCCATCACCAGCACAGCCATGGCCCCCAGCCAGCAGGGGCACTATGTTCATGAACACAGATGGCTTTCATGAATGCAGTGCTGTATTTGTGGATTTCGTCATCTGTGGGGATCTCCAGAGTATATCCCCCACGAATGGCGAGGTTCGCCTGAATTAGCATTGGCTGCCAACTTTGTGCTAATTAAATTTATTGATGATACAATGTAAACTGCCATGCCTCTCCCCCTGAGCATCACACACCTGGGTTGCTTTCAAACCTCACCTTTGCCTCCTGGGCTGCATGCCCAGGCTACTGGGAGCGGCCTCGGGTCAGCTCCCCAGGGGTCTCTCCTGCCACGTCTTTGATGGTCATTGGTTTTCTAGTGGGAGGATGGTGTCTGGTCCCATGTCCCCTGGTACCCTGCTCGTCCTCACAGCTATTGCTTCTCAGGGCTGCACCTCCCCTACACCCTGCCTAATGCCAACTGTGATGTTGCCATAAGGGCCAGTGTTCTGGCCCTTACTGATGCTTGGTTTCTTAGGGGCTGCAGCTGTGGGCTAAAGGTGGTACTTGCACCAAGCATCCGCCGCTGCCTTTCTGTGCTTCCTGGCTCACACGGTGCCTGACTCTGCCTGGACCTCGAGTCCCCTTGTCTCATTGTTCCCTCTCTGGGTTTGGTACCTGTTGTCTGGCATCCATGTCCAGGTTCCAGCCCCGTTGACCCTGCCGGTGTCCCAGTCGCTACTGTTGCTGGCCTCCACCCACGCTGGCCTCGTAAGTGACTGCCTGGGCCTTCACTGGTCTTACTTGCCCTCCGTGCTCCCCACTTTGGGACACCACCATGCTTCCTCCTCCTCAGGTTCCTCTGAGCTCTCTGGCCTCTCCAGAAATTTATAATTTCTTATATGGTACCATATCACCTGCTTTACTGAAATCTAGATGAGACCTGAATTTCTTTAGTCTAAAAAAAATTGAGGTGATGTTGTAGCCATGATGGTCCAGAAAATGTGGGACGGTAAGGATTTTTTTTTATTAACATCTATTTTGAACCAACTGTATAATTGGGAGAGGTATTAGACATGTTTTTGGGCACAAAGTGACCCAATAAAAGATACCACCGTATGACGCTTGCATCTTGCATATTTAATTTATAAAGTCAGTTAATTTGTCAAAGAAAGGTATGACAATGAGAATGCCAAAGGTAGTTCATGGTAGGCAAACATGTATTACATTTTTAAATGTATTTACTTTTATCAGGAATGTCAAATACAGCCTATGAGCTGGATCCAACCTGGAAAACACATGGGTTTTGGAATGATTTTGTGCAGTGCAGGTGGCATGCAGGCTGGACTGGCTGTAAGTGCTGCACACAGCAAAGGGGGCCAGCACAGGGCACACCCTACCAGAATAGCTCCACTTCCTGGCTTCAGTGTGGCCTGATCTGGCCCAGAGACCAGCCTAGTGACTCATCTGACCCATGGAGTCAGATGAGTTTAACATCCCTGATTTATGCAATTTATATTTTATATGCCGCCCTTTCCCTTCCCTTCCCTTCCCATTCAGGGCAGCTTGCAGTAAGAGAACAGAAAAACTTAAAAGCCTGCCCATATAGGTCTTACAGCACTTCTGAAAGAAGTCCAGGTTTGGGCTCTAGGAGTTCAAGAGGCAGGGAGTTCCACAGCTGAGGAGTAACTGAGCACCTGAGACTGACCTCTGACACATTTTCGCCAAGCAAACTTGATGTGCTGATGATACTGCCAGCTGACGTTTGGGATTATGATGGAGCCATAAGGGAGGTCATTTACAAACTTGTAGGTCAAAATTCAGCCCCTTAAATTGTGCCCGGAAAGCTACTGGGAGCCTGTGCAGTCTCTAGAGGACTGGAATTCTGTGCTCCTGGCAAATCATTCTCGTTAGAAGGTGTAGCTTCAGGACAGTTTTCAAATCCCTGTGTAGAGTTTATTGTGGTAGTCTAGCCTTGAGGTTATGAAGGTATGGATGATGGCAACCAGACCTGGGAACAAAAGAAAGGGTCACACCCTTCTGACCAGATAGAGTTGGTGAAAAGCACTCCTAGCCAACACTGTCACCTGAAGATACAACTCCAGCAGAAGATCCAGGAGCACCCTAAGGCCATAAGCTAGAGTGACAAAAGGAGGCCCCATCAGTGATAGGCATCTCAATCCCCCTCTCCCAAGTCACATGGTCTGTCCAGCACAAGCACCTCTGTCTTGTCTGGATTCAGTTTCAATAGATTCATGCCCATCCAATCCACAGCTGCAGTCAGTCAGGCACTTGGAAAGGCTGGAGACTCCAGGGCCAGGGTCAGAAGAAAAAGAGAGGAAGAGTTGGGTGTCATTGGCATAGTGATGTCATCTCACTCCAGATCTCTGCACAATCTCATCTCCTTTTATCCCATTTCCCATTTTAACTTCTCTGATCGTTCATTTATTTAGAAAATGTTCTAAAGCCTCCCATACTCTTGAAGACTAACAGACCTGTATTTTTCTGGATCACAGTGTTTATCTTTCTTAAATACAGGGGTACATTAGCTACTTGATTATTTTTACTAATCAGTCCATTTTCCAGTTTTCATAGGTTCTCTGCTTATTCCTATTAACTTTTTTGAGATGGTTATTCATCCAGTTATGTCTATAGCCGTCTGTACAGTGTTTTCCCCTACTTTCTTTGGGTACAAATTTCAGGTACTTTTAGCACCTTTGACTTAAGAAATTCCAAAACTCCTCCACATGCAAGTCCTTGAGCTCTCATCCTATTTCAGTACAGTCCCTGGTCCCTTTAGCTTATCAAAGTTCATCCTTTTGAAACTGAGAGCCTTAGTTATAGACCTACTTAATATATTGTTGAGTCAGTGACCACTTAGCTGTAACTGCTAAAATATCTACTTTTTACCATTATTAGTAGCATCTTTCCTCTAGTCTTTATTATGAAGTTAGATTTTTCCCATAATGATAGAGTTCTCAGGAGTATGCATTTCTGTAAAACTGTTACAAAGATCTCTATCCACATCTAAATATGACCATGGGAATTTATCATAAACTCTCATTTTAACAGTTGGCCCAAGATACCATCAAACAAATTTTGTTTCTCTAGCAAGTTGTTGTTCTCTAGGAAATCAGTTACCTTATCAAAGAAAGATGTGAGAACAAGAATGACTAGCATGATCTACCTTTGGCAAACATGTATTACATATTATTTATGTGATTTTTTTTTTTTTATATATGTCACACTTCCCTTCCCCTTTCCCTGCATGGCAGCTTACAGGCAGAGAACAGAACAACTTAAAAAGGGCCCTTTTTCAGTAATTTTGGACCCAAATAGTTTCTTTTTGGCCCATGGAATCCCATGTTATTTCTATACAATCAATTGCATCTTTAATACAATATTAACCTTTCCCTTTTTTCTTTTATTTTAATCTTTCCTAGTTCAAAACCTATATTCCAGTCATGATTGCTATCATGCCATAGTTGTGTTATCCCCACAGTGTCTGGTTTTCCTGTCCTGCGCTACTAGTTAGTTCTTCCATGTTGTTGCCCAGGCTTCTTACATAAGCATAAGTACGTCAGTAGAAAAAAACTAAACATGTCCATTTTCCTAGCCAGACTAGGAACAGTCCTTTCACTAATTGTGTCCTACCTGACTTCACTAGTGTCTTTCTCCTTGCTGTCTATCTTTTTACCCCCTGTATTCTTTTGTTATTTTATCTTGTTTGCCTGATTTCCTATGTACGTTATATAAAAACGAAGAACAGACATTACATTAGTATCTCCCAACCTCTGATCTCATTTCCAAATTTAAAGCTGTTTTTATGAATCAAACCAGAGAACTATTCATTGCTATCTGCCCCAAGAAGTTGTCCCATAATCTTAAGAGTTTGTCACTACATATGGGCATATACTGAGGAGAAATAGGCAGCAGTTTCCAGCTTCCAGAAGAGAGATAAGTGGCATTGATTCTGTCATTTTCTTGATAATATCTTAGACAGGCAACAATCAAAGCGTTGTACAACACAACCCCCAGGACATGGTACTGTCAGAACAAATGGACTTATCTCCTCTTGACAATAGTAGTACTGCAATTTCAAGGGAGACCGCCAAATCCAAATGGCAGTTAATTGATTGTTCATTGTTATTACTGCCAGATTTGGTAGGGAAAGGAAGATGTGGGCAACTGTATGTTTATTAGTTTTATATTGTCTAATGCAGAGGTACAGAAAGCAACCAGATGTTTCTTAAATCAGCACTGGATTAAGTTTTGTGCTGAGATACAGACAGTCTTAGACACAGGAAACCTAAAAGTCATGCACTATGGTCTGAAGAAAGCTCTAGGCCTTACTGTTAACAAGGTTGCCCCTCTTAAGTCACACAGTGGTAAAGCCATCAGAGATGAAAGCCAGCAGATGTCTCATTGGGTTGAACACTACTCAGAACTATACTCACAAGGGAGAAACGTCACCGACAAATACCAACTCTACACGTCGTGCCAGAGTTAGATGTGGAGCCCACTTTAGAAGAGTTAAGCAAGGCGATTGATTTATTATCAAGTGGCAAGACTCCTGGAAAACATGGCATTCCAAAGGAAATTTCCAAGTGTGGGAAAGAAAGCCAATTACCATATCTTCATCAGCTGCTACTCAAATGTTGGAAAGAGGATGAGGGACCACAAGACATGTATGATGCAAACATCATCACTGTAAAAATAAAGGGGATAAGGATAAAGGAGATAAGGGTGACTGCAACAATTACAGTATAATTATAGTAGGAAAAGCTTTTGCAAGGGTTATGTTTGTGTGCCTACAACAGCTGGTGAGTCATGTCTACCCTGAATCTCAGTGCAGATTCAGGGTTGGGAGATCAACCATAGAAATGGTATTTTCCACTTCAAGAAAAGTGCAGAGAGCAAAACCGACCATGGTACATCGCTTTTGTGGATCTAACCAAAGCATATGACACTGTCAGCAGAGCCTTTTCAAGTCCTAGAAAAGACAGGATGCCCACCAGTCCGCTTAAGCCTCATACACTCTCTCCAGGACAACATGAAAGTAACCATTCAGTTGAATCCAAGAATTTAGGCCCTGCAAAATTCAAGTACAGATGTGAATCCTGTAAAATTTTCTTTTTATTTCTGTTCAGTAGATTTTAAATGGCCTGCACTCCTTGCACTAGATATTAGTTAGTTTCACTGAAGGTTCTGAAAATTTTCTGTTTCTCTTGTTTATAATTCTTAAGATCTTATACAGTAAAAGTTCTGTTATCTGGAATCTTACAAGCCGGCATGCTCCACTAACCAGCGTGCTGGCTTGTAAGATAAAATGAAACTGGAAGTGCCCACTGTGGCACTTCTATTTTTTCCGAGCCCCCATGGCGTGGGGCAAAGCAGCCTGCGCTGCCGAGCCCCCATGGCCCAGGGACAAAACAGGCTTTGCGGGGCTGTGCAGGACCCACCTCCCTGGTGGGAGGGGTGGAGGGACGCTCCAGATGTGACATGAGGAGCAGTGGCCAGGACCGCTCAATTAACTGGTATATTTTGTTATTCGGCATCCCCTGTATTAGTTTTCTTATTTCCAGTGTGTTTGGATTAAGAGAGAGAGTGAAGTTAAACTTTATTTATTTTATAACCCATATTTATTGCAGCTATAACATTTTCAAAAAACCTTTTTCCTTACCATTTCCAATGTAGGCTGTCATTTCCTAGTACTGTATATACATTTTGGCAGACAGGTGAACAACTTAACAGGCTGATGCCATTTTAATTATTTTACTGAGGTGGCTTTGGCCCAGAATGCTTGTTGGAATTTACAAATGTGCGTTGATTTATATTTTACTTTGTAAACCAAGCCCATGAGACTGACTAATTAGAACCATGACTCAAAGCTACAAGGGGTATGTATTGATTCAGCTCATGAAAAGAGCAGAATGATCAAAAGCAAACATCCATCTCTCTCTCCATCCAAGGTTCAGGAGGTTAAGTACTATTTGTCTCAAATCATGGCATTAACTCTGTCTTTGTAATGGAGAAGACAATTAACAGCTATATCCATTCAGTTTTAGTATGTACTTTATTATTTAGAAGAATGTGCTTTTCATAATCTAATTAACGCATACATAGTAAACTATTATTGCATCTTTGTTCATTGGGTGGTATTTTGCTTCTATTTTTA
The DNA here is from genome assembly GCF_001723895.1 of Crocodylus porosus. Taxonomy (NCBI): domain Eukaryota; kingdom Metazoa; phylum Chordata; order Crocodylia; family Crocodylidae; genus Crocodylus; species Crocodylus porosus. Next base: position 36,975,593 of record NW_017728886.1, read on the forward strand.
CTTCTATTTTTCTTTACTTATTTAAAATTAAAAAGTGCCTCATATTGGCAGAAAGAGCATAACAGATGAAATATAAAGTTTTTGCAGTACAGAGCTAATTTATATACAGTTCAGAGACAATAGCAACATAAGTTGTTTTTTAAATAGGATCCAAAACCTAAAATGTATTTCTGTTTCTATGCTGCCTTAATGTAAGAGAAATATTAATGAATTAATGCCATAGTCAATGGAGAACCCCAGTAGAAGCATTCCATATGCCCTCTGTACTGGAGAGAGGTTTTCAATGGGGCCTTTTCTCCTAGTCCTAGGAGAGTGAAAGGAGGCAAATACATGTGTTGGGGCATAGCTAGAGAGTTCAAGGATACCAGGAATACAGAAGCATCCAGTTTCATTCTGCAGAAGGGCTGGAGAGGGCATCCACCACTTATTTCATGCACTCCAGTAGCCAGCCAGAGGCAACCAGTTCAGAAATAAATGTGAATATTTTCTGTTCGAAAACAAAGCTGCATAGTAAAATAAAAACAACCTATAAGTCTTCAACTGTCTCATGTAATTACTGAGGAACTGTATTCCTATTGGACTGGGAAAGGAACTCAAACTCAGGAGTGTAACTAGAGGTGTGTGAGAGGAGCAAGCCCTCGAGGTGACAGGTTAGGAGGGATGCTGGAAGAGCAACAGCCAGGGTAGGCAGAGCATGTGGCAGTGGCAGTGGGAGCAGCAGCTCCTCGGCCAGGGACTGTTTAGGAGTTCCTGGCATGGGTAAGGTTGCTGCACCAGCCTCCCATCCCTGATCTCAACCCACATTCCCCGCAGCACTCCCACAGGGTTTGCTCCAGGCACCTACTCCTCCTTGTTATATCACTGCACACACTGAGTGTTTTTTTCTTTGTGTAATCTAGTTCTTTTTTAAAGTGAAATGAAGTACAGATTAACTTCATGACAATTTTTTTTGCCTGAGGTTGAGTGATTCCCAGTGTAACCCCACAAAATCTCACTGTCATATTCAGATGTGGGAAACAAAAGTAACCTCAGTAGTACTACATTTTGGAGTTCAACAAATAAAGAATTTGTAGTCCATTTTTTTAGGTTATTACTAACAACCCTGTGCTTGTTGCATGAGCCTGTGCCAAACTCTTCATTACTAGGAGCTGGAAATATTCATACCCACCCACACTTGAAGACTGGATTGAAGAAGTTTCATATTGCATAGTTACTGAAACTATTAAATATAAAAACAAAGAATGTCTCATACGGGAGCCTGGATGATTCAGAATGTGTTGTTGTTTTTTAATGAAATGCAGAACTTTCCACTCTTGATCAATGGTCAAATGTATCTTTAGTAAACAATGATTCAAAGTCAAATCTGATGGTTATTCAGAGGTCTGGCAAAGGTGGGTCTAGTTCCTACTGGAGATGTATTTCTGTTCCATCTGTCCCCATCAGATGGAGAAAGAGACTTAAGTGCCCTCACATGTTGTTGATTTCTGTGGGAGCTTGAGGTGCTCAGCATCTTACGGAATTGAAATCTAGTTATGGAAAGTGAATTTTTTTCTTGTCCTGATAGGACTCATTCCTAATCTGGAGAATTTTTCTATTTTTGTACAGTGGGCAGGATTCTATATTTTTCCCGCTCATGCTATTCTTTCCCTTTGCATAACAAGAATTAACACAGGAAATCAAGACCACTAGCACACCAGTACTAGAATTTGTTTTTTAAAAATGTAAAAGGTTATCATGTGTTTAGGATGATGATCTGGTTAGGATATTGATGAACATCCCTCCCTGTTTAAGCATTCCTGCAATCCCCCTATGTTTGAGGAAATACTTAAAATTTGAATGGTATTTGCTACCTGTCTATTTTGTTGTGTATTTGTTTCTTTAGGTTGTAGCACATGTACAGAGTATCATGGGAAAACACCCATTTTCCCTTCTCCCCCCAAAAAAGCACATTGTGATTGTTTGACATAGCCCCTTGAATTGAGATAAATCTTCCCCTAAGCTGCAAAATTTTATGGATTCAAATTCAGGGTAATTTCTTCCCACAGCGAGGAAGTTTCTTCAAAAGATAATTCATAGATGCCTCAAGATTCCCTGCCCCAGGGCAACTATGTCCATGTAGTCTTGGTCATAAATATTGTGGGACAGAAATTTGCTCTTTTGCTAACATACTTAGCCTATTGCAAAGTACTGTGTACAGTTACATTAATATATAAATAATATTGGAGGAAAATTTAATAAATGAAAAGGCACAGAAAACTTTGTTCAGTTGACTGATATAATTTGTTAGAAACTATATGAAAATAGAATATTTCTTGTATACTGGTAAAAATTCCTTTGTATGCTTGTTGGGAGTCTTGTAAAGAAAAATAACTAAAATATATGACTTTGGAGTCATCATTGATGCCAAGATGAACATGGGCCGGCAGTGTGGGGATGCAGTCAGGAAGG